>NC_056748.1:1136910681-1137237262 GCF_019279795.1 Protopterus annectens | reverse complement strand
CAATGCCCTTTTGGGATGTACCTTACCAGACACCTGCAGCAACTGGAAAGACCCCAAAAGTACCTCACCAAGAGGATCAAAGTGCACAAACAGATGCCATATGCTGCCGGTTAAAGAAACTCCAGCTCTACTCAGTGGCATACCGCCTGGTCAGAAGCGATCTGTGCCTGACATATAAAGCCATGTCCAACCCGGAATTAATGGACATGCTGCACCTCAGAAAATCCAAATCCCATCGAGCTACGCTCGAGAGACTTGAACCTCAGCACTGAAATAAATAGGACATGCTGGAGGGACAGATTCATAACCCAGAGGCTCCCTTCACTCTGGAATAAAATCCCAGTCCAGGTTAGGCAGAGTCCCACATTGACTCTCTTCAAGAGGAATCTTGATGAGTGGATGGGAGATCATAGGTTTACCCCGGCTATCACTTCTGTGTCACTGCTAGACAGAGGCACAGTATACTAACCTCAAAAAAAGGCATAGCAAAATTAATTTAAAATGGGTGGCGAAAGCCAAGCACACTCTGGCTAGGCTTATAAATGCCCTAGGGCAGATAGCCTAGTATGAACCTATGAACCTATGAACCTATGAACTAAAGATACTCCTTAAAACACAATGGATATGCCCATGTACTAACCCAGACTAATCACTCCCCCAGCACGACTACTGCATCACTGTATACCTCCCTCCCAAAACTCTTAAAGTAGGATTACTAAGCTTCCTTAACTCTGATTCTAGTCTAGTCTTTCTGGTAACTACCTCTATGTACTTTATAACAAGTATTCTTCTGTGAGCACATGTTTTTCCACTATGTATATATTCCATTTGTCACTTTGAGTATAATAGTTTGAATCTATTCGTTTTTCCTAGTCTTCAACATGATCAGTGTCAAACCCTTTACCATGTAAATATGCTTCTAGTAGTGTTTTGTTTTACTAAACTTTGTAGTCAAGTTCTTAATGTTCATCTCTTACCAACAATGTATTTTATTTTTTATTTTTTGATTTTTATTAGCTTAATTGGAGCTTATCTCCCCGGGCCTCTCCTGAAAATGGACATGTATCCAGTTGGACTAACCCGCTCAACAAATGTAAAATAAAATAAAATAAATAAATAAATAAAATTCAGTTAATACATCCAGCACAATGTTTTTGTTTCCTGTCACCTGTTAAACAATGTCTGAGACTATGCAAATCATATAGGCACCCAAGAATAACAGATCACCCCAAATCTGGCATTCTCTATAAGCTACAACATTACAGGATGTCAGTCTGATAAAACAAGAGATGTAAACTTTTGCTACGATGCTTCTATTAAACTAAAATAATACTTAAACTCAAAATAACTCCCTGCACCTCCCACAGTATTGTTCATTTTCTCTGGAAAATTGTTCCAAACACCTGGAGTTGTTTTAGAGAGAGCTCTTTGACGTATACCAAGTAAGAATGTTGGCCTGTACGACTTAATCCTGTCATTATTTGTAAGAGTGTTGGCTGGTTTCTAAACTACAGAGGGATGAGCACTGGAGTACAGCAGTGTGCATTGAGGAATGAATCATCAGTGCTAGCTGCAACAAGTAAACGAGTTGGGAGGATCGTAGGGATGTTCATGCTGGTTTACTAGGTGTATGAATCAGTATTTATTGAATGAGTTCAGTAGGGCGAACAGAGAGAGCAGTTAATGGGAGCATGTTGATGATGATGACTTGCTGCTCCTCAATGGTCAACAAGTTAGAAATTCGGTATGAAACTAAGATAAACGAATACCATTTTGACTTCATCTTCTGTATGTTGGAATAATAGGTTTTGCTCTACAATTAGCCCTAGGTACCTGTGTTGAATAATCATAGCAAGAGCAGTTCCCAGAGAGATCTGTAAATTTGAAGTTAGGTATGTTAGTTTTCTACAGGTGCCAGATAGCACCATTGTGTTATTTATTGATGGACAGCTTTTTTTTACAAAGCCAGTTTCAACATCCTTATGAGATACGCTGTTCAGAATGGTTGACTTTCATTGTGACTGGTCTTGGCAATGTAATATGCATGCATTATGCAGTTAATGTGAGGAAGATTCTAGGGTAGATCATTAATACACTGTGAGAATAACAGAAGTGTGAAGATTGAACCTTGTGGGGACCCTTAGTGTTATACTCACAGTTTGAGTGGTGTTGTAAGATCCAGTCACTCAATCTTGTTTTTCAAGACAGTGCTGAAAACTTCCATGGAGAAACCCAGACTGAGTTTTTGCAACAAAATAACATAAGCAGTTTTGAAAGCTCTATTAGGATCAAAGGTCCTTAACATTAGGGGAGGCTAGCAAAATTCCATTAATAAAATCCATAACCTTAATAAGCTCCAAAAAGTATCATAAATCCCTCCCACATGATTTACTATTCTGCACTGCCTCTAATAAATCTTTGTCAGTGAATATAGCTAAATTTGTTGGATGAAAAAAAGTTTGGTGATGTGTTTATGCATTTTCAAAATTCCAAAGAAAAAGGGAATTTGGAATTTCACACAGAATTGTACAAGTTAAGAAAAATGCTGCGTGCAGCAATTCTAGCAAGGCTGACTGAATGAAAGGAAATATTAATGATACGTACTTATTCCTGTCTACCAACTGATTCTCATTTCAAAGATATAATGTAGCCACCCCTGTTCTGACTTTGGGTCATGCTGTGGAAACCTTAACTTCTTCTGCAAGCAGAATTACTGCACAAAGTTCATCTTCTCTCCAGTGTTTCAGAATAGCTCTCAACCAATCAGGAACATATCTCAATACAATCAGGGAAAAATTTAGAACTCTCAACCAATCAGGAACATATCTCAATAGAATCAGGGAAACATCTAGAACTAATCAAGGACAATCAGGACGCTTTTTTAAATCTGAGTACTATTACCATAAGATATTGATTGAATAAGAGCATGTTAATTAATATGCATATACAAGTAAATGATAACAATAGAGTTATAGGCTTCTTTTAAGTATAATTCACCACCTTTTCTCCAAAAGTCACCAAGAGGGACAGAGCTAATTTTTTTTATCAAAATCTGGGATGTCCCTGAAATCAGTTGAGAGGTATGTTTCACAAGACTTGCCTGATCTCTCTCTTCTGGTTTCCTTTTTTTTTTCATGTCTCCCGCTATAATTTACTTTATGTTTTCTACAATTTTTACAAGGAACATTTTTTATTAGTGGGTACTAAAACAAATACTTTGTTTCCTGGTTTGAGATCTTTGAGTTGATCATTTTTTTGTTATATGGTCTTGTGTCTCCCGCTATCCATATATCCTTTTTCTATAGCCATTATAATTCTTAACTTGCCTTACAAATCTAAAAAAGATGCTATAGCACACTTTTAAAAGGGTTATTTTTATTCTTCCATATTATACTTCTAAAGGGGTTGTTTTCCTCCTCCATAGCAGACTTTTAATGGAGTTGTTTTTCTTTCTTCCATGTTTATTTTGTTGCATTTAGAAAACCTTGAAGATGTCTGCAATACAGCAGTTCAAATGGAGTGAACATGCAGTTCTGGTAATGGGCACTTTGCTTACAGCAAAAAAGTTGTTCTTGGTTTCTCCTAACCAGTTCTATAGCCTTTTGTAAAACAATCTTTAAAGTTTTATTAAAGTACTCATCTATCCCATCTGTTTGAGAGTGGCATATAGAGATCCTTGGCTATTTCAATTAAAAAACTTGACAATGTTCACGTGTTACTCTGGGAGTGAGGGGTTCTTTGGTCAGTAAGAATTTCTCAAGGATTTCTAGTGTTAAAAAAATGCATCTTTGTACAGAAGTGAAGTCGTTTTCCAGCCTTAGGTGGTAAAATGCCTCCCACCCATAAGGGGAAAAAAAAAACCAAACAAGATAAACTTGTACTTCTTTAAGGACCAAAGAAAGAATTAAGAACCACAAACTAGAAATACTTCAGAGCAATTAAGCACCTAAACCGGTTTAAAAATAGGCACTTCTTTATAGATAATAAATAATATTAAACAGAAGTATTTTTGCCCTTAGGTAGGATATATTAGATCTAACTACAGTTTACATGACACGCTGTATCTGAGCAATAAAAAAATGCCTAGGTCCACTCAACTAATAATGAACATAATTGTGCTGGATATTGACATGCAGTATTTATATGCTTTTACACATTGGTTCTTGTCACTTCACTCGAGCTAGAGTCACAGATGTAAGTCATAGGTTGTTTGGACAAGGTGAAAATAACACACAAGGATTCCGGCAGACAAAACGTGAGCCAAGTGAAACAGATCTGGTCTGATGAAGTCTTTGAATTAACAGAGATGAAAGCCCTTATTGTTTCATTAAATTCTCATTTTATACATATTATTTTTTCGATTTTGGCTGTTCCACTTGGCTCACATTTTGTCTGCTGGAATTCTTGGGTGTTACTTTCAGTTTGTGGTCTTGCTTCATTCTACTGTTTGGACAAGGTATTACAGGACAAGTGAAATCCTTCAGAGGTGCTCTGCACCAGCTTCGTTCAGTAATTAATAGTCTGTAGATTATGGGACAGACTCCTTTCCTATATGGCTAAGGCCTAGTCAATAAAAAACTTTATATAGCTCTTGTCACTTCTTTGCCGAGATAATGTGATGCCATTAGTCACAATTACAATGAACAACAACTTACCAGCATGCCAGTAGTGTACTCACTAGCCTGGTATGGCCTTGAATTGAAGCTTATGTCGACAAATCACATTTACCTTATTTTTAATCATTTATATTATAATCGCATATCACACGTTTTTGTTTATTGCATGAGAGAGAGAGAGAGAAGGAAAGAAAGGAAAAGCATGTCTGTGTCCAGAAACAAAATACTGTTACATTAGTGAGTTCGCTAATTGCCATACGAGGTTTACTGGTAGAGCAAAATGTTCATGCAGATATTTTTATATTGGTAAATCTGCCAACTCTGTGCGAACTTGTACCCCTGAGAGTTTCCCTTTTGCTTTTTTTTTTTTTTTTTTTTTTAACAACGAGAACAAGGCCAACCGCAGACACGCCAAGAGCCACACCGCTCTGGCAACCTGCGAAACAACACAAACCATCGCCTGTGAGCCCGCCAATCACTAATACGGTGATTGGCATTCTAACTCTGCCTGTGATCCTTTATCTAGTCTGCGGAAAATAACATATAAACATATCGTTTTCATTTGCATTTTATTTACATTTCTTTGGACTTTGCACATCCACATATTACTTACATGTAGACTTTTACCGACAGTTTCATCATATAGTAATTAGATTTAATTATAATCGTTTATATTTTACTAAGCCATGCCACAATAAAAGAAACTGGATGGTTATGGATTATAAGGCATAATGTTTTGATTGCTAATGCCATGCCCGTGAACACAACAGCATTGTTTCTCATACAAGACAAAAGCAAGATCACTGACAATCCTGGTCAATACCTCAACAGTGTCAACAAGGATCGTTTCAGACAAGCTCTGGGTATGAGTTCTGAGTTCCAGTCCCTTGATAACCAAAACAATTTTTTTTTTGTTTTTTTTTTTTTTGCTCGAAGTGTAAAATAGACCTGTTTCTAATATACACAGGCTCTTCTGTTGACTGAACATGAAGACATGTTGCAACTTTCAGCAAATCTGTGTAGCATCCTGGTATTTTATTGTAATGCTCAAGCCACTTACCCTAGAAGTGTAAAAAAGAAATATTTAAAACACTTTGCTCTATCATAACAGAACACTTGCTCCTTTGAGTACTTTGTTGCATGCTGGATTGTGTTATACATTTTACCCACTGTTCTGCTTCTGTTTTATCATAACTCAGAAAAGCTACATTCTTTTCTATTACCAAAGGTAAACAGCAGCTATATAGGGCAGAACATGCAGTTGTTAATTATTTAAGCTCATAGTAATATATTCCTCATCACAATGGACCAGAAGTGCCTCGTGCTGTTAAGTAACTCCTAAGTTATACAGCAGAAATCAGAAAACCATAATGTAATTCCATTATGCTGATGGGTGAATTTGTGCATTCCACACATTGTGGATATAGCACATCTGAGGGACCTGCCGGTCATGACATGCATGCATTGCAATGGTCACACCAACCAGCCTAGAGCCATTCCACACATTGTGGATATAGCACATCTGAGGGATCTGCCGGTCATGACGTGCATGCATTGCAATGGCCACACCGACCAGCCTAGAGCCATTCCACACATTGTGGATATAGCACATCTGAGGGACCTGCCGGTCATGACGTGCATGTATAGCAATGGTCACACCAACCAGCCTAGAGCCATTCCACACATTGTGGATATAGCACATCTGAGGGACCTGCTGGTCATGATGTGCATGTATGGCAATGGTCACACTGACCAGCCTAGAGCCATTCCACACATTGTGGATATATGACATCTTAGAGACCTGCCGGTCATGATGTGCATGTATGGCAATGGTCACACCAACCAGCCTAGAGCCATTCCACACATTGTGGATATAGCACATCCGAGGGACCTGCCGGTCATGACGTGCATGTATGGCAATGGTTACACTAACCAGCCTAGAGCCATTCCACACATTGTGGATATAGCACATCTGAGGGACCTGCCGGTCATGATGTGCATGTATGGCAATGGTCACACCGACCAGCTTAGAGCCATTCCACACATTGTGGATATAACACATCTGAGGAACCTGCCAGTCATGATGTGCATGCATTGCAATGGCCACACCGACCAGCCTAGAGCCCACGAAAACCATTTGCAGCTTCACTGAGGCCAATATCTCTAGCTGAGCATGGCACACTAACCCCACCAACGGATCCTGAACTGCACAACAGCCTCAAAACCACCACCACTGATGAGCCAAGAACCCCATCGCAAAACAAACCCAAGAAGGATACAGGATCACAACTGCACCTCACCACTCACACACCTCCCATAATGAACTCATCCATGGAAAATGCAGAAACACTTAAGCATCAAGCGTCTGCATAGAAAAACAGAGCAAACCTACCTCTGAAGGCAATCTGCCCGGGATCCTGACACCCAAGAACAAGGCTGAATGATACACGAAAATAACCCACTTCTCCACATTAATTCCCAAAACTCTGCCTCCCCCCCAAAAAAAAACCCACTGTAGACAAGAAAATGTTTGTAACTCAGAGAAGCAATCATACCTCGCAATGACAGCCTACCCCAAAGAGAAGAATAACGGCAAAACACGATTAATACAGTTTCCCTCTTAACAAAATTAAGCCCAGGCCTACCTGTTCCCATCCACCTAGAGGTTGTC
The DNA here is from genome assembly GCF_019279795.1 of Protopterus annectens. Taxonomy (NCBI): domain Eukaryota; kingdom Metazoa; phylum Chordata; order Ceratodontiformes; family Protopteridae; genus Protopterus; species Protopterus annectens. The sequence continues at coordinate 1,137,229,975 of NC_056748.1, read as the reverse complement.
ATGGACATGATCCTTGCAGTAGCAAGTTCATGCCAAAATGTGATTGCTTAAACCCACCTACACTAGACTAAACCTCTTAAGCCCCTCCCCATCCTTATCTCATTTCCTCCCAACCATCCCTGCCTCAACTTAACCCCTCCTAATAACTTAAAATAATGCATAGAACCTAAATGCTGTATATGCTTATATAAAGTGTTTGTGTCAATTTTTCTTTTTATCTCTGACTGACTACTGATGCATTCTGTCAGTATCCTATTTGTTTTTCTGACGTAATATGCTGTATATCCTTGACATATAGCTTAATAGATAAAGTTTCTTGTGTCACAATTCCCATAAGTATTTATATGAAATAACCTGTTGGTAATTGGATGCATAAAAGTTGTTCCTACAAGAATGTCCACACAGTGTACACATTTATTACAAGTAAATTGTTCCTTGTTTATATACTTGGCTGCACCTTATAGTACAACTTCTGTTTTAAGTTGTTGTAGTTAAGACAGACCAATGTTTACTTATATGTTTAACAGCTCTGGTGTTCTGATTATAAGTAAGCATATATTGTGTACATTTTTTGCTTTTCTACCCATATTTATATGACCTACATTATCAGCAGAATAAATGGGTTTGCCATAACTATGTCTACCTTGAACAACTTGTTCTTTAATATCCAAAACCTTATTAGAGTTATAGCATCTACTGGAAAAATCAGTAGCTATGTTAGTCAGTTGTGTTAACATCTGCGTATCATCTTTATGCAGTGCAACTCTTTGTTTCATTTGATTTTCCACTATATTTCCAAAAATAAATGGAGGGTGCATACTCATACGATGTAAATTGGTATTCCTTTTTACAGTTTTTTTTATGTAAACTGGTTTCTATTTTGCCCCCCCCCCCCGTTTTAGACAAGGTAATATCAAGAAAATGTATTCTATGAAGTGAATATGACTTCTTCAATTTAAAAAAAATCAGTACATGTATTGATATAGTCAAAAAACAAATTGAACTCATCTAAAGTCCCTTCCCAAATGAGAAACAGGTCATCCACAAACCTACAGTAAAAACCGATGTTAGATGCAAACTTATTAATAGTAGATAAAACATGTTCAGTTTCCCACATAAATGTTACTATATTTGCATATGCACTGGCAACAGGTGTGACCCTTGCAATGCCCATTACCTGTCGATATAAAGTAGTCCAGAAGAAAAATATGTTATCCAAGACTATACTTAATAATCAACATGAATTATCAACTTTTTTAACATCAAAATTCAAAATTGAATACAAAAATTCCTAATATAAGTGATGCCTGTCTCACTGGGTACTCATTCAAATAGCAAATCAACATCCAGCATTATAAAGTGAAACAAAGTAGCATCAATGTCCTTGGCCCACATATACAAGTCGCTAAGGAATATTGATGAATCTTTAATAGTGGTATAAGCATGTTTCAAACACTTCTTTAACTCAGAATCTATATATCTAGAAATCGGTTCTGTAGACCAACCCCTTGCAGAAACTATAGGTCTTAGGGGTGGTTTGATTTCACTTTTGTGCAGCTTCAGAATTCTATAAATTATGGGTGTGATGGGAGCATTTACAATAAGATAATTAAATAAAGCAAAATCAATATCACCTGCTGTACACATCTTTTGTATTGTTTCACTTATAAAATTGATATTATTCCTCTCATGCTAGTTTTCTTATAATCGCTGGTGAGTATTTCATACATCGTAAGCAAATAGTAGCCATAGTCAGTGTCTAGAATCACAATGCCTGCCCCCCTTATCTGTTGGCTTAATGTAAACTGACTCAGTCTCTGCACTTGATCCTTTGGATTTTCCCCAGTTACAAAACTCACCTCTCCCCTTTACGCAAAAAAAAAAAGGAAGAAGTCATTCAGCAATGGTCAGCGAGGCAAGAAGCCTTTCATTGGGTAATAAACAGCAGGTGATACTGATTTCGTATTACATCTCTTTTAGTACAGAGAGATGACAAAGGTCGAATGAGAGCAGGATGAATCATATCCTTTCATTTTTATTGCATTATTATAACATGAATTTAACTTCATATCACATAGTTCTGTTAGAGTCAGGTATGATGAAGGTCTAGTATGCACTTGTTGATCAGTAAAATACCAGCACATCCCTGCCAAAATATACACAAGCATCTATACACACATAAACACAGTCATACATGTAAGTGGCATAGCACTTTACTCTTGTCAGTACTATTACGTATGATGCGCTCTTTACAAAAATAATGCACACAAAATACTTGTCATAGTGTAATAGTTACCAACACTTCATTGTGCCTCTCATGTGATTTAGGGTATCTGTTATTAATGACGTCTATACTTGGTTGATGGTGTATTATATACAGGATGTTTAAATGTCATATTTCCTAACAGTTTGTATAGTTTTGGCTATTTTACTTGTGCTGTCAATATTAAACAGTTTGCCTTTGGGATTACTTTGCCTGGCACACCATAATTTAAGTGCAGTTACATTTTAATAACGTAAAAGTGAAACACAATATTTTCCTTTTCTGAAAATGCCATCATTTGTGTTTCGGTATCCCGCTATTCAGCTGTTTCTAGTACATACAAGTTAATTCCTGCACCTAGTTAGATTTCTTGCAAACGGACAGATATTACCAGTCCAAATAAAATAGTTCATACTTTCCAGTGGGACTTGAGCCTAAAAATACTGTATTGTAATTTTGTCTAGAGTATATGCATATTTAAAGACAGTCACCCATGGTACTGTATTGTAATTTTGTCTAGAGTATATGCATATTTAAAGATCGTCACCCATGGTGCTGTATTGTAATTTTGTCTAGAGTATATGTATGTTTAAAGACCGTCACCCATGGTACTGTATTGTAATTTTGTCTAGAGTATATGCATATATAAAGACCATCACCCATGGTACTGTATTGTAATTTTGTCTAGAGTATATGCATATTTAAAGACCGTCACCCATGGTACTGTATTGTAATTTTGTCTAGAGTATATGCATATTTAAAGACCGTCACCCATGGTACTGTATTGTAATTTTGTCTAGAGTATATGCATATTTAAAGACAGTCACCCATGGTACTGTATTGTAATTTTGTCTAGAGTATATGCATATTTAAAGATCGTCACCCATGGTGCTGTATTGTAATTTTGTCTAGAGTATATGTGTATTTAAAGACCATCACCCATGGTGCTGTATTGTAATTTTGTCTAGAGTATATGCATATTTAAAGACCGTCACCCATGGTGCTGTATTGTAATTTTGTCTAGAGTATATGCATATATAAAGACAGTCACCCATGGTGCTGTATTGTAATTTTGTCTAGAGTATATGCATATTTAAAGACAGTCACCCATGGTACTGTATTGTAATTTTGTCTAGAGCATATGCATATTTAAAGACCGTCACCCATGGTACTGTATTGTAATTTTGTCTAGAGTATATGCATATTTAAAGACAGTCATCCATGGTACTGTATTGTAATTTTGTCTAGAGTATATGCATATATAAAGACCGTCACCCAGGGTACTGTATTGTAATTTTGTCTAGAGTATATGCATATATAAAGACCGTCACCCATGGTAATGTATTATTTTGTCTAGATTATATGCATATTTAAAGACCGTCACCCATGGTACTGTATTGTAATTTTGTCTAGAGTATATGCATATTTAAAGACCGTCACCCATGGTAATGTATTGTAATTTTGTCTAGAGTATATGCATATTTAAAGACTGTCACCCATGGTACTGTATTGTAATTTTGTCTAGAGTATATGCATATTTAAAGACCGTCACCCATGGTACTGTATTGTAATTTTGTCTAGAGTATATGCATATTTAAAGACCGTCACCCATGATACTGTATTGTAATTTTGTCTAGAGTATATGCATATTTAAAGACCGTCACCCATGGTACTGTATTGTAATTTTGTCTAGAGTATATGCATATTTAAACACAGTCATCCATGTTACTGTATTGTAATTTTGTCTAGAGTATATGCATATATAAAGACCGTCACCCATGGTACTGTATTGTAATTTTGTCTAGAGTATATGCATATTTAAAGACAGTCACCCATGGTACTGTATTGTAATTTTGTCTAGAGTATATGCATATTTAAAGACCGTCACCCATGGTACTGTATTGTAATTTTGTCTAGAGTATATGCATATTTAAAGACCGTCACCCATGGTACTGTATTATCTTGTCTAGAGTATATGCATATTTAAAGACAGTCACCCATGGTACTGTATTGTAATTTTGTCTAGAGTATATGCATATTTAAAGGCCGTCACAAATGTTACTGTATTGTAATTTTGTCTAGAGTATATGCATATATAAAGACCATCACCCATGGCACTGTATTGTAATTTTGTCTAGAGTATATGCATATTTATAGACAGTCACCCATGGTACTGTATTGTAATTTTGTCTAGAGTATATGCATATTTAAAGACAGTCACCCATGGTACTGTATTGTAATTTTGTCTAGAGTATATGCATATTTAAAGACAGTCATCCATGGTACTGTATTGTAATTTTGTCTAGAGTATATGCATATTTAAAGACCGTCACCCTTGGTACTGTATTGTAATTTTGTCTAGAGTATATGCATATTTAAAGACCGTCACCCATGGTACTGTATTAGAGTATATGCATATTTAAAGACCATCACCCATGGTACTGTATTGTAATTTTGTCTAGAGTATATGCATATTTAAAGACCGTCACCCATGGTACTGTATTGTAATTTTGTCTAGAGTATATGCATATATAAAGACCATCACCCATGGTACTGTATTGTAATTTTGTCTAGAGTATATGCATATTTAAAGACCGTCACCCATGATACTGTATTGTAATTTTGTCTGGAGTATATGCATATTAAAAGACCATCACCCACGGTACTGTATTGTAATTTTGTCTAGAGTATATGCATATTTAAAGACCGTCACCCATGGTACTGTATTGTAATTTTGTCTAGAGTATATGCATATTTAAAGACCGTCAGCCATGGTACTGTATTGTAATTTTGTCTAGAGTATATGCATATTTAAAGACAGTCATCCATGGTACTGTATTGTAATTTTGTCTAGAGTATATGCATATATAAAGACCATCACCCATGGTACTGTATTGTAATTTTGTCTAGAGTATATGCATATTTAAAGACGGTCGCCCATGATACTGTATTGTAATTTTGTCTAGAGTATATGCATATTTAAAGACCATCACCCAGGGTACTGTATTGTAATTTTGTCTAGAGTATATGCATATATAAAGACCGTCACCCATGGTACTGTATTATTTTGTCTAGAGTATATGCATATTTAAAGACCGTCACCCATGATACTGTATTGTAATTTTGTCTAGAGTATATGCATATTTAAAGACTGTCACCCATGGTACTGTATTGTAATTTTGTCTAGAGTATATGCATATTTAAAGACCGTCATCCATGGTACTGTATTGTAATTTTGTTTAGAGTATATGCATATTTAAAGACCGTCACCCATGGTACTGTATTTTAATTTTGTCTAGAGTATATGCATATTTAAAGACAGTCATCCATGGTACTGTATTGTAATTTTGTCTAGAGTATATGCATATATAAAGACCATCACCCATGGTACTGTATTGTAATTTTGTCTAGAGTATATGCATATTTAAAGACCGTCACCCATGATACTGTAATGTAATTTTCTCTAGGGTATATGCATATTTAAAGACCATCACCCAGGGTACTGTATTGTAATTTTGTCTAGAGTATATGCATATATAAAGACCATCACCCATGGTACTGTATTATTTTGTCTAGAGTATATGCATATTTAAAGACCGTCACCCATGGTACTGTATTGTAATTTTGTCTAGAGTATATGCATATTTAAAGACAGTCACCCATGGTACTGTATTGTAATTTTGTCTAGAGTATATGCATATGTAAAGACCGTCACCCATGGTACTATATTGTAATTTTGTCTAGAGTATATGCATATTTAAAGACCATCACCCATGGTACTGTATTGTAATTTTGTCTAGAGTATATGCATATTTAAAGACCGTCACCCATGGTACTGTATTATTTTGTCTAGAGTATATGCATATTTAAAGACAGTCACCCATGGTACTGTATTGTAATTTTGTCTAGAGTATATGCATATTTAAAGACAGTCACCCATGGTACTGTATTGTAATTTTGTCTAGAGTGTATGCATATTTAAAGACCGTCACCCATGGTACTGTATTATTTTGTCTAGAGTATATGCATATTTAAAGACCATCACCCATTGTACTGTATTGTAATTTTGTCGAGTATATGCATATTTAAAGACCGTCACCCATGGTACTGTATTGTAATTTTGTCTAGAGTATATGCATATTTAAAGAAAGTCACCCATGGTACTGTATTGTAATTTTGTCTAGAGTGTATGCATATTTAAAGACCGTCACCCATGGTACTGTATTATTTTGTCTAGAGTATATGCATATTTAAAGACCATCACCCATGGTACTGTATTGTAATTTTGTCTAGAGTATATGCATATTTAAAGACAGTCACCCATGGTGCTGTATTGTAATTTTGTCTATAGTATATGCATATTTAAAGACAGTCACCCATGGTACTGTATTGTAATTTTGTCTAGAATATATGCATATTTAAAGACCGTCACCCATGGTACTGTATTGTAATTTTGTCTAGAGTATATGCATATATAAAGACCGTCACCCATGGTACTGTATTGTTATTTTGTCTAGAGTATATGCATATTTAAAGACCGTCACCCATGGTACTGTATTGTTATTTTGTCTAGAGTATATGCATATTTAAAGACAGTCATCCATGGTACTGTATTGTAATTTTGTCTAGAGTATATACATATTTAAAGACAGTCACCCATGGTGCTGTATTGTAATTTTGTCTAGAGTATATGCATATTTAAAGACAGTCACCCATGGTACTGTATTGTAATTTTGTCTAGAGTATATGCATATTTAAAGACCATCACCCATGGTACTGTATTGTAATTTTGTCTAGAGTATATACATATTTAAAGACCGTCACCCATGGTACTGTATTGTAATTTTGTCTAGAGTATATGCATATATAAAGACCATCACCCATGGTACTGTATTGTAATTTTGTCTAGAGTATATGCATATTTAAAGACCGTCACCCATGATACTGTAATGTAATTTTCTCTAGGGTATATGCATATTTAAAGACCATCACCCAGGGTACCGTATTGTAATTTTGTCTAGAGTATATGCATATATAAAGACCGTCACCCATGGTACTGTATTATTTTGTCTAGAGTATATGCATATTTAAAAACCGTCACCCATGGTACTGTATTGTAATTTTGTCTAGAGTATATGCATATTTAAAGACAGTCACCCATGGTACTGTATTGTAATTTTGTCTAGAGTATATGCATATGTAAAGACCGTCACCCATGGTACTGTATTGTAATTTTGTCTAGAGTATATGCATATTTAAAGACCATCACCCATGGTACTGTATTGTAATTTTGTCTAGAGTATATGCATATTTAAAGACCGTCACCCATGGTACTGTATTATTTTGTCTAGAGTATATGCATATTTAAAGACAGTCACCCATTGTACTGTATTGTAATTTTGTCTAGAGTATATGCATATTTAAAGACAGCCACCCATGGTACTGTATTGTAATTTTGTCTAAAGTATATGCATATTTAAAAACCGTCACGCATGGTACTGCATTGTAGTTTTGTCTAGAGTATATGCATATTTAAAGACCGTCACCCATGGTACTGTATAGTAATTTTGTCTAGAGTATATGCATATTTAAAGACAGTCACCCATGGTACTGTATTGTAATTTTGTATAGAGTATATGCATATTTAAAGACAGTCACCCATTGTACTGTATTGTAATTTTGTTGAGTATATGCATATTTAAAGACCGTCACCCATGGTACTGTATTGTAATTTTGTCTAGAGTATATGCATATTTAAAGAAAGTCACCCATGGTACTGTATTGTAATTTTGTCTAGAGTGTATGCATATTTAAAGACCGTCACCCATGGTACTGTATTATTTTTTCTAGAGTATATGCATATTTAAAGACCATCACCCATGGTACTGTATTGTAATTTTGTCTAGAGTATATGCATATTTAAAGACAGTCACCCACGGTACTGTATTGTAATTTTGTCTAGAGTATATGCATATTTAAAGACCGTCACCCATAGTACTGTATTGTAATTTTGTCTAGAGTATATGCATATTTAAAGACCATCACCCATGGTACTGTATTGTAATTTTGTCTAGAGTATATGCATATTTAAAGACCGTCACCCATGGTATTGTATTATTTTGTCTAGAGTATATGCATATTTAAAGACATTCACCCATGGTACTGTATTGTAATTTTGTCTAGAGTATATGCATATTTAAAGACCGTCACCCATGGTACTGTATTGTAATTTTGTCTAGAGTATATGCATATTTAAAGACCGTCACCCATGGTACTGTATTGTAATTTTGTCTAGAGTATATGCATATTTAAAGACCGTCACCCATGGTACTGTATTATTTTGTCTAGAGTATATGCATATTTAAAGACCATCACCCATGGTACTGTATTGTAATTTTGTCTAGAGTATATGCATATTTAAAGACCGTCACCCATGGTACTGTATTATTTTGTCTAGAGTATATGCATATTTAAAGACAGTCACCCATGGTACTGTATTGTAATTTTGTCTAGAGTATATGCATATTTAAAGACAGTCACCCACGGTACTGTATTGTAATTTTGTCTAGAGTATATGCATATTTAAAGACCGTCACCCATAGTACTGTATTGTAATTTTGTCTAGAGTATATGCATATTTAAAGACCATCACCCATGGTACTGTATTGTAATTTTGTCTAGAGTATATGCATATTTAAAGACCGTCACCCATGGTATTGTATTATTTTGTCTAGAGTATATGCATATTTAAAGACATTCACCCATGGTACTGTATTGTAATTTTGTCTAGAGTATATGCATATTTAAAGACCGTCACCCATGGTACTGTATTGTAATTTTGTCTGGAGTATATGCATATTTAAAGACCGTCACCCATGGTACTGTATTGTAATTTTGTCTAGAGTATATGCATATTTAAAGACCGTCACCCATGGTACTGTATTATTTTGTCTAGAGTATATGCATATTTAAAGACAGTCACCCATGGTGCTGTACTGTAATTTTGTCTAGAGTATATGCATATTTAAAGACAGTCACCCATGGTACTGTATTGTAATTTTGTCTAGAGTATATGCATATTTAAAGACCGTCACCCATGGTATTGTATTGTAATTTTGTCTAGAGTATATGCATATTTAAAGACAGTCACCCATGGTACTGTATTGTAATTTTGTCTAGAGTATATGCATATTTAAAGACAGTCACCCATGGTACTGTATTGTAATTTTGTCTAGATTATATGCATATTTAAAGACAGTCATCCATCGTACTGTATTGTAATTTTGTCTAGAGTTTATGCATATTTAAAAACTGTCACCCATGGTACTGTATTGTAATTTTTTCTAGAGTATATGCATATTTAAAGACCGTCACCCATGGTACTGTATTGTAATTTTGTCTAGAGTATATGCATATATAAAGACCGTCACCCATGGTACTGTATTGTAATTTTGTCTAGAGTATATGCATATTTAAAGACCATCACCCATGGTACTGTATTGTAATTTTGTCTAGAGTATATGCATATTTAAAGACTGTCACCCATGGTACATTTTCCTCATACCCTTTTGCTTTTTATAGTGAGTGACACTGCTGTTTAATGGCCTTAGTAACGGAAATGAATGGAATGCATAAAGCTACCAAGGTGATAAAATGGTCACTCCTAGAAACAGGGGGTAGTTTAAAACCATACATTTTTAGATGCTGTAGTAATATTACCTGAACTTGTAAAGCTGCTTGGTTAATACTATTTTCAGCTAAAAAAAAAAACATTGAAAATGTTGTTTATTTTCATAGAATTATCTAATGTTCCTCCCATTAATCCTCCCCTAAGTTGCTGCCCATACACAATTTTGCATATTTTCAGAACAGTGATCATTTCCTCAAAATCAGAATGCATTTTGACTTTGGTCTTCTATATATGCCATTCGATAATGTTTTCCCTGTTATCAAAACAACCTCAATGGCACATTTTACTAAAATCACGTTCGTTTTTACACAAGGAAAAAGAAGGTATGACAAATAAAAAAAATGCAACTGTAAAAGCCTGGTGTACATCTTTTAATCAAGTCTCTGATATTATTGCTATGTCTACCTCTTGTGAAATTAAAATTGTTTTTGTAAGAAATACTATATATAGAGAAAAAATATAGATTTGTTTCTATAATTGTTTGACCTTGATCATTTATAACTGATTAGTAACTATATCAGTCTCAAATCATTCATTTTTATCTGCTCAGTAACAACCACTTATATTAGTGCTAAATTTTCTAGTTTTGTATACAAGTTAAAATATTTTAGTTTGCCATCTCCTTGATTTGGGATATTTATTTAATAACATGTTCATTTAGTAACAGGATATGTAGTCAAAAAAGTGTTTCTTTCCAGGGGTAATCAAAGACCATTATCAGGATTCATGAACAGGGGACCCATGCATGGAATAAAGCATTTAGGAGCTGCCTCTGTCCATTAGCAGTACAGGGGGCAGCTCTGGGGTACATTTTCTTTATCCATAGATCCAAGTTGTGCTTGCATAAGTGATAGGGATGAACTTTGCTTTATGTGGATGGGGAGTCTGTTCCACAGCAGCAGTATCCTCTGTGAGATAAAAACTGTCCACACAAACCATTCTGTTGAATCTGCAGAAGAGGTTTAGATCCCTAGAATGAGTATTTCTGATGCCATATGACATGCTGATGTGCCATAAATCCATCAGTAATGGGTTGGATGAGGCCTTGTATACCAGACACAGGTCACCTCTTAGCAGTCTGGAGGATACAGAGTACTATGACAGGGCTTTGAGCTAGACTGTGTAGAACATGTTGCTTAAGCCTTGTATCCTTTTAGTAAGATATCTCTGTGGGTGCTCCAGTTGATGCAGGAGTCTGTACTGTATGTCAAAGAAGGCATTATATTCAATGACTGGTCTAATGAGGGCAGGGTAAAGGGTGATAATGACATCCCTAGATCTAGATACAATCCCTTTGTGTATAAGCTGTGCAAGACAGAAGGACATTCTTACAAGTCCCATGTTAGTCAAATGTAAGGTCGCTGTCCATATACGATTCTGAACATCTTGGGCAACTCTTAGGGGATTTATTGTCAATATGGTAGTTCTCTGGTATAGATAACTTTACAAAGGATACAATAGTGTATTTTTTGGCATTTAGTTCCAGTCCATGATTTAGACCAGTTATTTATTTGGGACAAACCTTCCTGCAGGATAGCTAAGTCATTAGGATGGAGGAGTCCATTTTGACTCAGGTGTCCCCAACATTTGGATGTACCTCTTCTTTGGGAAGGAAGAGTCATTAGCAAGACAATGTAAAAAAAATCCCCTTTTATAATTTATGGTCCCTGTTAAAGTAATGTTTTCAGGGAGTGAGCCAGGAGAAGATGAGAAGTTGCCCACATGATTTGAATGTGAGAATGGTAGAGAATCAGTAAGAGCCACGTAAATCTCTCTCTCCCACGGATGATAAAAGAGAATGGCTAAGTAAGTTTGCATGCGTGTGTGTTTTAGACCTTTGAAGATTTTTGTCTGTACTGGTAAAGGTTCACATCTATGATCAGATGAGGATATACATTAGCCAAAAAGGGAGACCAGCAAAAACCCCTGCTGCTGACCAAATGTTTTTTGCTGAATATTAAAATACTCTTGAGCAAACAATCTATAGTAAAAAAACAGACAAGACTAGGACAGGCATGCTCAATGAAAACTGTTGAGACAAGCATCTTGAGCTGATTGCCCACTATAATTTCCTCCAGGAGTACCATGTCAGCTAGCTGTTTTCACATAAAGCTATTTTCTAATGCTATAATGCAAGTACTGATGAAAGCAATATTTTAAGCATCAGTGATTGTAGAGCTGGGAATGGTAGATGGTCTTAGGTGTTTGGTTCACTGGCTTGTGAACGGTGTTTTTTTCAGGAGTCATCAACTTGGAAACATCATCCTCTGTAAAGTTTGTGAAAGACATTTTGTAGCAATCATGTGTTTCCTTATTTTCTCTCTGTCTCATATAATTTATTCTCTTCTCTGCTTTTTCTTTCTGACTCCAGTGTTGCTTTTGTATTTCAAAGCTTCCATTCCTTCAGAATGTCCCTCTGAAATTTTCACTTGCTTTTCAGTTAATTACTAGATATATTCAAATGCAAAAACGACACACTAAATGGTGTTCAGTGCTACAAGATAACATATTCAAATGCAAAAATGACACACTAAATAGTGTTCAGTGCTACAAGATAACATTCAAATGCAAAAATGGCACTAAACGGTGGTCAGTGCTACAAAATAACATTCATATGCAAAAATGACACACTAAATGCTGCTCAGTGCTACAAGATAACATATTCAAATGTAAAAATGACACTAAATGGTGGTCTGTGCTACAAAATAACATTCATATGCAAAAATGACACACTAAATGGTACTCAGGGCTACAAGATAACATATTCAAATGCAAAAGTGGCACACTAAATGGTGCTCAGTGCTACAAGATAACATTCAAATGCAAAAATGATACACTAAATGGTGCTCAGTGCTGCAAAATAACATTCATATGTGAAAATGACACTAAATGGTGCTCAGTGCTACAAAATAACATTCAAATGAAAAAAATGACACACTAAATGGTGCTCAGTGCCTATACAAAACACTTAAAGGAGCTGGTGATCCTTAGCTGATACTAGCCTATAAAAAGTTTGTGACTTACAATGTTTAGTCCTGAAATGCCAAAAACTACTGAAAATACAGAAGAGGAGCAAATATCAGTCATTCTTCCCCTTTAATTTTTTTTTTTACATGGGTAGAATACCTTCAACCCCTGATATGGGGGACAAGCCCTGCAAACATATATAGGTACCATCTCCATAACTGATGCAAAGGGAATAGTCCAGAGAAATGGCAATTTCAGGCTTAGTATTTTAACTCCAAGTTTTCAATCACTGGGTATCTACATTCCAAGACTCAACAGAGTCCTGATATTTTGAACGGTTTCCTAGAGAGAGGATGCATAACCTTATTTCATCTAGCATAAAGTAGTAGATCTTTGTGTAAGGCTGAAGTTTTCATTAAGACAACAACACATGGGGACTGGTATGAGGTGCTGTGTAGTTAAAATTGCTCCATGTGACACTGATGGACCAGTGGTCCTGCAAATTAGAACTGAAGGAAATGTGGGGCAGAACTCTTCTGTGCATGCAAATAACATCAGTACCCTTCAGGTGCAACAGCTACATTGGGTCTTGTAGAGTGAGATGAAATAATTAACATACTCTAATAAAAAAGGGGGAACCGAGGAAGAATAAACCCAAAGATTTAAATTATTACAGTGAGCCTCTGAGAAAAAGACTTTTGTATCTGCTACAGGGAGTGTTCGCTACGATTATATCTGAAGCCTTCTGAAATTAAAAACATTTTTGTTTTGAACGTTGGAATTTTCACAGAGAAATCTTCCATTATGCTGTCTGCAAATATCCCTATCTGGATTACAGTGAAATAGAGTTATTGCCTTTATTTGCTTTGTGATCAGGAAATATCAATTTGCCTTGTACATGCCCAGTATTTTGAAACTATATCACATGCTGAAAGAATAAATATCCAAGTACTACACTGCTGAATTAACTGGAAGGTTGCCTGCCATGCGCCATTTATTTGCAATATTCAAACAGTATGGTTAAAGGCAAATCAGTCAAATGGCACAATGTGGCAGGGGTACTGTACAACAGAAAAATGCCATAAAGAAGCTGAAAATTAAGGTGTAGAAATCAGCGCTGGGTAGGGAAGGTAATGAACTGAGGAAGTTTGAGGTGATGGAGATGAAATGCTTGAAATAGGTAGTAGATGTACACAAACATACACAAACAGCAGGACAGAAAGAGAGAGATGTGAGAACATCAGAGTGGAAGCCAAAGAAGCTGTAATAGCAGAGAAGGTCAAAGAAAACATAAAGTTGTTCAGTCAAATATGTTGGAAAGCAGATACTGGGTAAACCAGATTTATGAGGGACTGGTAGTAGTAGTCAAGTGGTGATGATGAATCCAACCAAAAGGTGGATGGATTGCATCACACAAGACTAGAGTCAGCTGGACATAACTACTGAAGAGGTAGGAGTGTGGCAGTGAATCTAGAGAGCTGGTGACATTTGACAAAACAACAAGATCACAATCTTAAAAAAGAAATATATAGAAAAAAGGATGGAGATGAGAATGACGATGATTGCAAAATTTGTAACCCATACCCATTCATTTTCTCCATCTACATTCCAGTTGCCATACAAAACAAAGCAGAGTAGGCCTTTACCTTCATGGCCTATCTTCAGAGTTGCAGAGTAGGCCTTTACCTTCATGGCCTGTCTGCAGAGTAGGCCTTTACCTTCATGGCCTATCTGAAGAGTAGGCCTTTACCTTCATAGCCTATCTGCAGAGTAGGCCTTTACCTTCATGGCCTATCCACAGAGTAGGCCTTTACCTTCATGGCCTGTCCACAGAGTAGGCCTTTACCCTCTTAGCCTAGCCACAGAGTAGACCTTTACTTTCATGGCCTATCCACAGAGTAGGCCTTTACCTTCATGGCCTATCCGCAGAGTAGGCCTTTACCTTCATGGCCTATCCGCAGAGTAGGCCTTTACCTTCATGGCCTATCCGCAGAGTAGGCCTTTACCTTCATGGCCTATCCGCAGAGTAGGCCTTTACCTTCATGGCCTATCTGCAGAGTAGGCCTTTACCTTCATGGCCTGTCCGCAGAGTAGGCCTTTACCTTCTTAGCCTAGCCACAGAGTAGGCCTTTACCTTCATGGCCTATCCGCATAGTAGGCCTTTACCTTCATGGCCTATCCGCATAGTAGGCCTTTACCTTCATGGCCTATCCGCATAGTAGGCCTTTACCTTCATGGCCTATCTGCAGAGTAGGCCTTTACCTTCTTAGCCTATCCGCAGAGTAGGCCTTTACCTTCATGACCTATCTGCAGAGTAGGCCTTCACCTTCATGGCCTGTCCGCAGAGTAGGTCTTTACCTTCTTAGCCTAGCCACAGAGTAGGCCTTTACCTTCATGGCCTATCCGCAGAGTAGGCCTTTACCTTCATGGCCTATCTGCAGAGTAGGCCTTTACCTTCATGGCCTGTCTGCAGAGTAGGCCTTTACCTTAGTAGCCTAGCCACAAAGTAGGCCTTTACCTTCATGGCCTATCCGAATAGTAGGCCTTTACCTTCATGGCCTATCTGCAGAGTAGGCCTTTACCTTCTTAGCATATCCGCAGAATAGGCCTTTACCTTCATGACCTATCTGCAGAGTAGGCCTTCACCTTCATGGCCAGTCCACAGAGTAGGCCTTTACCTTCTTAGCCTAGCCACACAGTAGGCTTTTACCTTCATGGCCTATCCACAGAGTAGGCCTTTACCTTCAATGGCCTATCCACAGAGTTGGCCTTTTCCTTCATGGCCTATCCGCAGAGTTGTAAGAATAAACGCTGACAACAGATCAGTATTATTACAATTTTTATTACATTTAATTTTGATTAATAGGGAGAAGTATTGACCCAATTTGGACCTTTATAGGGCTAATGCTGTTTGAAAAATGCCCCAGAAGCACTACAGCTCTACATCTCTTAGCTATATTTTATGTGGATACATTAGTCCTGAAATCAGGAAGTAAATATAATTTCAATTTACAGGCAAGCTACAGTGAGTTCTTAATAAATGTATTTTACCTTATTCTATATGTTTTATTCTACCCGTTCGATTACTTACATGCTGCCTGCAAATCACACTATTTATAAGTCAGGTATATTCATTCAACAAAGTAATTTTATGCTCATTTGGTCCTTATTTACTTATACAAGAGCAAACCTATGAACAAATTATTTATTTAATCTTAACAGACCAATGCAAGTGCCTTACCTCATTGCTTTGGCTCTAAATTACAAAACTTCTTGAAATGCGTTTCACTATTGCTTCCTGTGTAAATAATTGCTGCAATGATAATCACCATTTCTCTGTTTGCCATTTCATATCATTTTACTTCTAAATCCTAAATGTATGTTATAGTATCACATTTCTTTTTACTATGCATGGTTTTAGCACTGGTAAAGAGCCAATGGCCTTTCCTCTTACTCACTGAATATAACAAGGCCATTCCCAGAAATAGTAAATCTGGTAAACTGAAATAAATGGGATTGTGCTTCATGAAATGTTTAGATGCCGAATAACATTACATGAGCTCATCTTCATTATAGTTAATCCTTCTACAAAGTGAAAGTACACACAACATTCTACTATGAATATAGCATTTAAGACTGCATTGTTGTAAATCCACGGTATCCTATTAAACCATGAGTGCTTGTATAGTTCTGTGAAAATTACTGTTTACTATAAAAATGATCTTATGACAGCAAACAGTTTTTTTTTTAATCTGACACATGGAAACCTAGTGACTGCATAACTTAAGGAATAAGGAATAATATATATAAGTTTCACCATCCTGGTTTAAATGACCTGATATCAAAACCAGTGGCATAGCATTGGTTTTGTAGGAGGGGAAACTGAAATATAAACGTATGCACAGGGGTGTGTGTGTCTGTGCATTTGATCAATGCATCTTAATCTCAGTGATTTATATATTGTGAAGGCATTTTATTTTATATTCAGCTATGTTTGATATTAGTCTGTTACTGCCAGTACATCTATTGTGGCTTTAAACAACAAAAGACATTGATTAGAGTTAAAAAAAAAAAAAAAAAAATTCAAATTATTTTTTTTTTCTAGGGATTATAGCGTTGTCTCTGCTTAACTGTAAGGTGACTCATGGTATACAAATTAAACTGTCACACTGTTTGGGGGTATCATCTGTATGAACCATAATTCATGTTGTTGTTGTGTCTTATATATTGCGGTTAGGGGTCGCCACAGCGGAACTCCGGTCCGCTAATGTTTGGTAGTGGATTTTTACGTGCCAAGTTACCAGCCCTGACGCACAACCTTCAACGAAGGCATGCCCATTCACGTATGCCTCCACACAGAAGACGCTCTAGTTGAGAATCAAACGGGACAACGTCTTGCTGTGAGGCGACAACGCTACTGCAGCACCACTACCGCGGGTATGAACCATAATCCATAATGAACCATATTACCATGGTGAACCCAAGAAAAACATTTACAAACATCTTACCTTTTTTTCATTTATAGAAGCAACACACAACCAGAGCAAGTCAGTCAACTATTTGCTTTCGCAATGTCTCACACAGGCAAGCCAGCTGCAGATTTACAACTATGTAGTTATGTCTCAATTTAACATCATCTTAGTACTCAAACTATATCAACAAGTAAAAAGTAAAACATGCTGGCAAACTACTAAAATTTTAACTTGAAAAAGCCCTATAGTGACACTAGTGTATTACAAAACATTCAGTGGCACTGAAAGGTCTATCCATGAGGTCATAGAGGAAGACAGGATGGTATTTAGTCTAGCCCTTCATATTTTCATAGCGGTAATCCACAAAGAATGGTGCTACATGGTTATGCAAATCACGTCTTTCAGGATGACTATGAAAATGTGGTGGTGTTTAGTTAAAACACGTCTCCCGATGGCAAAAGCCTGACGTGCTTAATATATAAGCGATTGGGGGACAGATAATACAAAAAGATGTCATGTCCCTTTTATGTATATCAGTAGGATTCATACAGATGAATCCAAAAGGACGTAATTTGCATAATAAATGTATAAACAGCCCTGAATTTATGCCAGTAAGCAGCAATTTACCATGAGAATACAGAGTTGCAAGGAGAAGGCAAAAAAGGAGTAAGTGCAGCCATACATTTTAAAAGGTGGTACAATTATTTGGGTCTATATTACGTGATCAAATGGTCAAATAGTCGAACATGTAATAGTCGACTCATAATCATCAAACCACTACAATGTCGAATGGTTCAATGGAGATTCTCTGTACAGTATGGAAATGGAAGTTTTACATTGTCTCTACTGTAGTGCAATCTCGGAGTTGGTATATTAAAGTAGTAGGGGTGTGGGGGGTGCATGGGGGGGGCTTGCCCCTCTGCGTAGAGCATTTAAATGATTTGTTTGGGTGGGTTTTTCTTTTTTTATTTTCCATTCGACATTTTAGTGGTTCGATTATTATGGATTGACTATTACCTATGCGAATATCTGACCATTCGATCATGTAATATAGACCCCAATTTATTTTAAAGTATTTTTTTGTTGTATTTTAGTGCTTCTGCATACATGGACAAACTACTGAAGGGGTTGTTAGGGGAAATGATTTATTTGGGTGCTTGCGCATACAGACTACTGAAGGGATCAATGGGGGAAATGCTTCAGTTTGCTGCTTGCGCATACAGACTACTGAAGGGATCAATGGGGGAAATGCTTCAGTTTGGTGCTTGCGCATACAGACTACTGAAGGGATCAATGGGGGAAATGCTTCATACAGATTACTGAAGGGATCAATGGGGGAAATGCTTCAGTTTGGTGCTTGTGCATGCAGACTACTGAAGGGATCAATGGGGGAAATGCTTCAGTTTGGTGCTTGCGCATACAGACTACTGAAGGGATCAATGGGGGAAATGCTTCAGTTTGGTGCTTGCGCATACAGACTACTGAAGGGATCAATGGGGGAAATGCTTCAGTTTGGTGCTTGCGCATACAGACTACTGAAGGGATCAATGGGGGAAATGCTTCAGTTTGGTGCTTGCGCATACAGACTACTGAAGGGATCAATGGGGGAAATGCTTCAGTTTGGTGCTTGCGCATACAGACTACTGAAGGGATCAATGGGGGAAATGCTTCAGTTTGGTGCTTGCATACAGACTACTGAAGGCATCAATGGGGGAAATGCTTCAGTTTGGTGCTTGCGCATACAGACTACTGAAGGGATCAATGGGGGAAATGCTTCAGTTTGGTGCTTGCGCATACAGACTACTGAAGGGATCAATGGGGGAAATGCTTCAGTTTGGCGCTTGCGCATACAGACTACTGAAGGGATCAATGGGGGAAATGCTTCAGTTTGGCTTGCGCATACAGACTACTGAAGGCATCAATGAAAGAATTGCTTCAGTTTGGCGCTTGCGCATACAGACTACTGAAGGGATCAATGGGGGAAATGCTTCAGTTTGGCGCTTGCGCATACAGACTACTGAAGGGATCAATGGGGGAAATGCTTCAGTTTGGCGCTTGCGCATACAGACTACTGAAGGGATCAATGGGGGAAATGCTTCAGTTTGGTGCTTGCGCATACAGACTACTGAAGGGATCAATGGGGGAAATGCTTCAGTTTGGTGCTTGCGCATACAGACTACTGAAGGGATCGATGGGGGAAATGCTTCAGTTTGGTGCTTGCGCATACAGACTACTGAAGGGATCGATGGGGGAAATGCTTCAGTTTGGTGCTTACGCATACAGACTACTGAAGGGATCAATGGGGGAAATGCTTCAGTTTGGTGCTTGCGCATACAGACTACTGAAGGGATCAATGGGGGAAATGCTTCAGTTTGGTGCTTGCGCATACAGACTACTGAAGGGATCAATGGGGGAAATGCTTCAGTTTGGTGCTTGCGCATACAGACTACTGAAGGGATCAATGGGGGAAATGCTTCAGTTTGGTGCTTGCACATACAGACTACTGAAGGGATCAATGGGGGAAATGCTTCAGTTTGGTGCTTGCGCATACAGACTACTGAAGGGATCAATGGGGGAAATGCTTCAGTTTGGTGCTTGCGCATACAGACTACTGAAGGGATCAATGGGGGAAATGTTTCAGTTTGGCACTTGCGCATACTTGGGGAAACTACTGAAGACATCGCTTGGGGAAATATACATTTTCCTCTTTCAACGCTTATATAGATACTAGACAGCAGACCCTAGTTTGTAAGCAACTAAACTATGTAGAGGTTCCCTTTAAGAATAGTCATTTCCAGCATGTTTCAAGGTGTGCATGTTGGCAAGGTGAGGGTAAGCGACTGGTTGGTACCACAACATTGTTTTTGTATATGCTTATGTTATTTCCACAGCTAGGGGGTATACTAGCATTCCCTGCAATGTACTTCTGGCAGTAAGCAACATTCTGTGGGCACACACAGTAAAATAAAATGAAGTCTCTGACAGATGCTTTGTGAAGTCAGCATTACCTGGCTGGCCTGTTTAACTTTACATAAACAAAGACAATATATACTTTCTTTTAAAGAAAGCACGTATATTATCTTTTTTAGACATTGTCTTAAAAAAAAAAAAAACATTAAATTAGCAAGACTTCTTTCTTTTAGTGTAGGGAATGCTAAGAGTACCAGCATCCCCCCATGTTATACCATTGATTCCACCTGATTGACAAACTAGATGTAGAACTTAGCCCAAGAGAGTTGCATTGTTTATACCATCAGCAGCTTTATTAATGTATAGATTTATATGATATTCAGCTATTCTACCTCTTTCATGGAAGTACTTATTATTTGAGGTCGATGGAAATGAAACTGCTAAAAGAACAAGATATATGACTGTACAAAAAAAAAAGTACAAATTCCTGATCTTCACATAATAAATGATCAGTGAGGTATTTTGTAAAAATTAGGCCACTTTGCCACAAATCTTTTAGCTTTATTTCTGGTTTTGATAGACAAGTATACTATTTGCAAGAAATACAACAGTTTCAAGATCTTCCCTATAAAAATGAGCACAGTGCATCAAATTCATCCAACTTTTTTGCTTTAAGAAACTCATAACAAAACACACTTTTTATTTCTCATCTTCTGTTTTTGTAGTTAATATCTAATGTGTTTTGATGTATACACTATATATATGCTTAATTTGTACCTGTTCTTACTAATGTTGGAATGTGGAGCTTTCTCCCCGGGCCTCTGCTGAAAATGGACATATATCCAGTTGGACTACCCTAGTCAACAAATGTAAAATAAAAATAAAATAAAATAAAAATAAAATATTCAAGCTCTTTAAATGACTGACATTGTACAAAGTTAATAAAATACAATATTGTCACATTCATGGTATACTTATAGCAAAAAATGACGACAATATGTCCAATGTTGCATTTTCTCTATTGCACAGGTTGATTGCATTACACTGTACTTCAAAAGCATTCATACACTACATAAAACACTTTGGGTTTCAGAGTCGTAATAAGGCAGTAATGCGTCACAGAGTGGACGCAATAGCACTTTCATGTGCACCAATACTTAAGACAGCTGCGATCTCCTGAGGTAGTCATCGCAAGAGGAAAAGAATGAGGGATAAATGAAAACATTTTTATAAGATCAAAGGTTTCGGGACATATTCAGGCAATAAGTGCTTGCTAATGATGTTGGACATGTTGCTTGATCAAGTACGCTCTAATCTCCTTTTCAGAAATGACTATCCATGGCCTAGAGACAATGACAAAACTTGGATTAATTAGAAACAGCTGATGAGACTATGAAGGTGCCTAATCATGCAATGTTTTAACCATAAAAGACCAGTGACAAATTCAATGTAGCAATGTTATTTCTAAGAATTATTAATTTATAATGTACCACTTCTGCTCTAGTTGAATGAGATGCAGCTGTAATGATAAATGGTTTACTGAGAAGTCATAGAATTAAAAATAAATAGCAATACAGTGATGCAATTTAATCATCCTGCATTATGAATATTTAAGCACGGGCACTGAAATTAAATGAACACAGTGTAACAAGTACCTGATGCAAAGAATGTCATGGTTATTATGCCATTTTTTTATTGAAAAAGTACAACAAAGGACATCCAAGCTTGATACACTCTAATGCAAAATGAAGATTGCTTAAATTACAACATAAGCAAGCCTCTACAGCTCTACTGCCTGTAGTTGAAAGTTACTGTCAAGTAGTAATGTTTTTATTACAAATGAATTTAAGACTGAACTCAAAGCACTGACAATTCATCAAGATTTACAGAAACTCCTTACAGGAAGGAAGAGGATGATATACGAAAGTAGAGAAAGAAGGCTGAAGCAAGCAAAACGCATGATTGTGTGTTGCGTGTTTCAAACCCAAGTGCTTTTCAAGGGAAACTGATTACATTTATAAAATTGAAAAAATGTTAAGTGTTATTTCTTTGAAAAAAAACATGGTGGCACTCTGAACAAGGCTGTCCTTCCCAGAGCAGATTATATACAAGGTCTACATTTAAAACCTAGACATCCTAACATCATGCAGCACATATGAAAGATTTGTAGTGGTTGGCAGTTTATTGAGAAATACTTCTAAATGCTTCAATTTGCAATCTGTTAGGTACACAACTGTCTGTCAGCACCATGAGGGCTGTCTGTATCATCCTCAGCTTCATGAATTGTCACATAGCTTCCCAAATATTTCTAACTAGCCATTGCATCAGTCCTCTAGCACTACCAGAGACGAACCTAGAGTACATTAATAGGAATAAGGATTTATGTGAAGCTGCACCATAATTCAGAAGTAGATTTCAGAATGATTTTCCAATGTAGTATTAAATTAGGAAGTCAGTTGTATATATGTGGAAGAAATTCAAATGGACTTCAGGTTGGCATGCCTCTGGATCTCAATCAATCATGGAGTAAAGTTAAATGACAACCTTTCATTGTGCAGGCTTGCTTGGCTCCCTACAGCAATCCAGAGACCAGTAAATATGAGCCCTGGAATTAGAAAAAAATTCCAAAAATAAACATCACTGCTTTCCTTTAAAATTAGTTTTTGCAGGGACAGAAGCCCCACCCCTGAACGTGTGGGCATGCGTCTCTCTCTCTCTCTGTATACACACACACACACATATATATATATATACATATATATATATATATATATAATAAATATACATATACACACAGATACACACCAACTCTGAGATCACTATATCTCAGAGAAAAGAGAAGACTTTGAGAATGAGTGATCTCAGACTTAATGTAGGAAAGTCTGCATTTTTGGTTATTCAGTATTTAGATGTAGTAAATATGCCAAGTTCAGCCAAGAGTCCATTTCCAAGGTATGAATTATTTCTATTACGTTCTTCTACAGTTGCAGTCATGATAGAGTATAGTTTATGAGTACTCCAATGTCCTTTGCTTCTTGTACATTCTCAGACCATGACTGCAAGGAGAAGCAGAGCTTGTCATCTGCATGCAGGTAGTTCACTTCATCCAAAGACATGCTTGTGGAGCATTTTGCCCCTAGCATCCGCTGAAAATGAGCTCTGTCCCAGTTGGACTTTCCTGGTAAAACAAATGGTAAATAAATTAAATTAATTAAATAAGTAAATCTATTTCAAAAGCATTAGCATTTGCCTTGCTTTGGATTCCCAAATCTGTTTTTCAGATACTGAAAAATGAATTTCAACCAATCAATAAGGTCGGTGTTGAACTGCACATCTAAGTGTCATGTCTTCCAATGTGTGTCAAAACTTCAGTGTATTAAAGGAGAACAGTTGGTTGGGATCCCTTGCTCCATATCATGTACATCTCTCATCTGATTCCTCCTGATTTATGCTCTAGAAAGACATTATATGTTGAAGAGAAGCTTTTAACATACTAGAGTTGTCCATTAGGCATACAGATTGATTAAGGATAAAATGTGGCCAGATATTGCCACTTTCTTTAGTTCATCCAGAGAAAGGGTCTTGGGTACCCAAGGCTTTAGTAACCACTTTTCTAGACATCAAGTTGGTGGCAACATTAGAGAATGGAAGGAGGAGTCTGAGAAAGGACAGTTAGAAACTGGCTAGAAAGGCAGAAATGAGGCACTGACGTTTTAACACTGACATCTTGAAGACGATGTACCTGAGAAATGATAATGTAAAATAAAAACATAGGCTGAGGCTTTAAACTCAAACTAACAAGAACATTGGTATTGGGTGAAGGAAACTGCACCACTAAAGTATCACATGCAAACTAGTTAGGCTAGGATAAAAAATCAAGATGTTCAAGTGCATTCTGAGAAGAACAGGCTTTAAAGATAAACAAACAATTCTAGAATTCTTATGTGGTCTGATAAGGCCACAGAAGAAATGTTTCCAGTTTTGGAAAGAAGAGCGGCAACAGTATAAAGGTCCAAAAGAAGGCAAAATGGAATATTAAGAGGAATGGAGACAAACTATGAGAGAAGCATGAAAGAGATGGGACTCTTTCAACTAGAACAGCAGAGAGAAATAAGGTGACTGTAGAAGACATTGAGAAGATGCTGTGAGTGGGTACACATAAGAAGAAAGGATAGGATAAATGAAGACAGCACCAGCCACAAATAGAAGGAACAGATGCTACCTTGGAACTAAACATGTTCACTTTATGTACATGGTAGTAATTGTATGAAACCGGGCCAGAACAAATGGTGTACACTGTCTCTAAAGAATTATTCAAAAAGAAAAGGAGCAAATGGAAGTAAGGCTAGGTAGAGAAAGATGGTGGGGGGAGTCACAAAATATAGCAAGTGCAAAATGTTGGCAGAGTACAGAGATAAAAATACCTTCGTCTGCCAGTAAAATATGCAATACAATGTACTATGGTAAAAGCATATCTAAAAGTGTATTAGTAGTAGTTTAAATTCCACAACTTTAGTCGTCTTTTATACTAACAGTTGTATGTGTAAACCTAACCAAACCTGGGTAGCTTACTTTCAGAGAGAAAGATACTTATTTATCTCAGATCGAGTACATTTCTTTAAATCACTGAGGCACTTTTAGTGACAGCAAATTCAACAAAAACATTTATCAGAAATAACCATCTGAAAAAATAAAATCATCAAAATAAAGTGATTGCAAATGTAAACAAATGCATTCTATCTGTGAGCACCTAAACAAACTACTAATGTTGCTTTTATATGCGGGAAACTTCACAACCCCCGACATGGAAGTTGTGCCCTCCACAGCCCCAGAAATTAAATAATCTAACTCTGTGGTCACCCAACCAGAGAGAAAGATAACTCCCAAAGTATATCACAGTCAAAGTGTTTCAGTTCAAATGTAATATAATTCAACCAATGCAACCATTTACAACAATTACAAAAAAACAACAGTACATGACATGTGCCGTGACCAAACCCATGGCACCCGTCAGATTAGCTGGGTGATTCTGGAAGCAGTCATTGCCTGATGTCTAAAGACATCCATCACAAGACGTACAACAGATTCATTTCTCCTTGTAGACTTATGCTTCAGAGTGCCACAGGAGATGTCCTTTGTTTGAGTTTAGATAAGTCATGACTTTCATCTCCAGCCACTTATATGCATCTCCTTAAACTCAGACCAAAATGCTTGGGCAGATCCTGGACAGGATGCAACAACACAAAAACATTTCTGAGGGTTATTAAAATGTTCTTGAATACTGAATAATTTTACCAATAACTAAAGGGCATAGGAAGGAAGAGTTACGGAGATGGTCACTGAGGTGATCTACACAAGGTATAGTTTTCATGCGAGTATACATTTTACTTTTCCAGCAGCTGCATGTGCTAGCAAGAAAATTATAACAGAAAAACACAGATATATAGAAAGGTGACGTGCCAATTCTCCTTTCCTGCTGAACAGGGCTGGATTGGAGGAAGGGAATATTTGTCACAGTGTAGGTGGTGTGAATGAATATAATAAACTAACCCAGACTGTGACTAGATTTCCAAAAGCCATATTCTTATCACAGCCTGTACAGTTTATAACACCAAGCATTTACAATGTATTTATGGTCATTCAGTGTACTTATATTGTCCAACCCATTCCCATTAGATACATTATTTAAAAACAGATGCAAAATAATGGGACACAATTATTTGACATCTCAAGGTGGGCAGCTTGGGAGAGAAACTGGGATAAATTATTTTACAGGAGATGGGTTCATTCAATCAACATTTCTAAAGGAACAGAAGGGGTACCGTGGCTGAATTCAATAATTCATAGAAGAAACAGGTTATGAATTAGTGGGAGTGGAGGAGGCTGAGGAATAACTGTTACGATACTAGAACCTCTAGCTTGTCCAACAGGTAAAGGGCAGAATAACTGAACCAAGTGTTTTTGCCTGCAGTAAGAACAGGTTTCTTTAAGAGTGACTAGCATCTCAGATATTTAAAACGTCTCATGTTATGTGGGAAGGAGAAGTTACAAATCCAAAGAAACAAATCACTGCCATGAATGTGGCAAATGGCACGGGTTTTGGATCTCAGATCCACACCACTACTACCAAAATATACATGCAAGAGTGTGTGGTTAGTTTTAAGAGCTTATGGTAAACATGCATGTGACCAATGCCTTTCACACCCAAATAAACCGTACACTGTCGGATCTAGAAAAAAGATTTTAATCACTGGCTCACAAGGATTTTAGATGCTTTTTTGTTAATCATTATTATCTAGTGGCAACTTAACCACACTGTTTTCATACATAAACATGGTCAAAATATTTCCTAGGAAGTGCTAATGATACATGTCCAGTGACAGAACCCTGACCTGTATTCATGGTGCACTATCACCAGTCAGGATGCTATGATAGGATATCAAGAACTCAGTTACTGATCACTTTTATTAGGCCAACCAATACTGCATTGTGCTAACTGATGGGGAAAAAGTCTCATTCTTCAAACAGAATCTGATTACACATACAGAAAAGTATTTCAATTACACAAGCAAAGGAAAATAAATGTATTTCATATTGATTAAATAGCAGCATTTACTGTCACTATTTCAAAGACTAACCCAACAACAAACACTAACGAATGGTACATTAAGCTTCATAATCTAGCTAAGCAAGCAGTAAGACAAAGTCACTCTGATGTGGTATCTGAACTCTTGATAGAATACAGCCCCCAAAAATTCTGAAGAGATCAGTCGCATAACAGGGTATAACCAACGTACTTCTCCACAACCTATAGCTAAGCAGGCTCATAGCAGATGATTTCCACTATCACTTTAGTGACCTGCCCATTTCCAATAGTGACATCTGTCAACAAGCCACTCCCATTCTAACTATCCCAGTGTAATCCGGCCATTCTGATTAAAACTATCCTCATTTAAACACTTTTTACTCTTAGAACAAATGCAGTTTATCAGCAGCCACACCCCAGATAGGATAACCTCCACACTTTGTTTACATACAACTAACATAACTGCATAGTTACAATTCTTCCAGCAAATTTCCAACTCTTGTCTCATTAAGATTATTATTCCCAAAATATGGAAAACTGCCATAGTAAAACCACTACCCAAACAAAGAATCCCACACTTCCATTCCATCATAGACCCATTTTCATTCTTCCTATATTATGCAAAGTGTTTGAGAAAGTTATCTACCTTGTACATTTCCAATTACCAACTACTGTCAAATAAACAATATGATTTCTGCACCAGACAGAGCAGATCCACCACCTTCTTGTCTCCTAAAGATGGCATTCTCATGAAGATGGAAAAAGATATGCTATTAAGGGCTGTCTTCATTGACCTCACTACAACATTTGACTTAGTCAACCATGCCATTCTTTTAGCCTACCTGAATGAAATTCTGGGTTATCTCTGATGTCATTCCCTGAGATGACAGTCATCTTTGCTGTCCCCACTTCTCCATAAACTCTATCAACAAACATCTCTCAGCGCTTCATAAAGGTATCCCACAAGTACCCATTCTAACCCACCTTTAATTTTCAGTCATCATCATCAAACTCTCCATTGGCCTTCCACACCTCTTGCTCAGTGAAACATGGTCCTTTATCACCACTCCCTCGGATAACTAACATATGGAATGCAACAATAATAAAAACTTAGCAGGCTGAGCATCAAGCTGACTTTCACTCTCTCATCCAATGAATCAATATTATTGTCATATGGAAAGCAACAAAAATAAAAACTTAACAGGTTACTTAATCCTTTCATAATCCATAATGTCTGTTCATGCCCCCTTTTTCTCCAGGTATTATCAAGTACTGTTAGACCCCCAAGTTTCAGTGAACACCTAGACAACACATAAGAAAATCAACTTCCTCCTTTTCTGAACCCCCAAAATTTCTCTCTTACACTTTTTGGTCAGGAATAAGCAAAGATTCTTCCATAACTTGAATGTTTTCCCACTAGCAGCTTTTACATTTGTTTACCGGGAAAATCTGACTGGACACAGTTCCTTTTTCAGCAGAGGCCTGGGGAGAAAAGCTCCACGCAGAGATACATTAAATACATAATTGATAATAAAAAGTTAATAAAATTGATATAAATGCAAGTAAACAATACCAGCAAAAGCCACAAACAAAATATGAGTAAACATGTTTACATGAAGGACAGTGGATATACATGGAGTATGCATTCATATATGCATATGAGCATTGGCTACATCTGTGATGTCACATATCGAAAAATTAGTATAATAGTAACAGTCACAGCAATGATGTCGTTATAAAGCTTATTGGGCATAGCAGTAATCGCTCTGGACTGAGCCCAATATAAAGCTGTGTTTGGTGATCTGGAGGAAGCAGGGGTAGAGACGAGGAGGAAATAGCAGGGAAATATTAAGGAGTGAGACAGTATATAGAGTAATTAGTATAGATGGAATAGAAGGTGAGCAGATACCTTAGGTGACTGAGATGAAGTGAGGTCATAAGGAAGTTAAGAAATAAAAAGGAGTGCCAGTGGCAGCAGATGGAAGATAGAAATGTACTATGCAGGGTGTCCAAGTGGTTGGGGGGCAGAGAAAGAGGGTCTCTAGTCCAGATTGGAGCAAGGGCATAACCAGTGCTTTTTTAAGTGTGTTTTTAGCACAGCTTTGAAGTGATTGCATGATTGTATAGAGGTTATTGGGATGGGGGAGTATTCCATAATTTGGATATCATGCAGGAGAAAAGTGCTTCCCCAGCTGAGTTCTTGGCTTTGGTTACTTGAAGTTGATTTTTGCTGTTGGAACAAAGTGGTCTGGTGGTGCAGCAGGGCTGGCATAAATTTTGGAGAGATGGGACTTTAAGAGGCTAGTTCACTAACTTGTGAGCAAGGGAGAGTTGATTTAGGTGAAGAAGCTGAGGGAGTTCAAGCCAGGCAAGTTCAGCAAGTGATATACAGTGGTGATTACGATAAGTAGACCCAGTGGCAAACTTGGCAATTGTGTCATAACAAGACTCGAGCTTATTTAGGTCAGTTTGTCTTAGTTTGGTAAATATAGGAGAGGCATAGAGTAGGGTGGAGATAAGGTGGGAATTAGCAACTGAGATTTGGGCTGTTTTGGTGATTAATTGTTTATTTCTGTACAAAGCCACTAGTTTTTTGTGACCTTTTTTATGATCAGAGAAATGTGAATGTCAAATTTGAGACAGTTGTCAATCTCAATACCCAGTAGTTTGGTATGTTCTACTGGAGAGATGAGGGTGTTGTTGTTGGCTGTAATATTAAAGTGGGAGTAGATTAGTTTAGATTTTGAGGGCTGAAAGATAAGTTTAGTCTTGTTTGGGTTGAGTATTAAGTGGGCATTAGATAGCCAAGTTTCTACAGAGGTAAAGGCTTCCTAAGTGATCTTTTGCAGTTTGGTTAGGGATTGGGCTGAGCAGATGGTGGTGGAGTTACCTGCGTACTGTATGAGAGAGGCCTGTTTGGTTGCAGTGAATAGCTTATTGGTGAAGAGTGAGAAAAGTAGGGGTCCAAGGATAGATTCTTGGGGGACCCCAGTGAGACAATGTTATGGAGATATGTCATTATGCCAAACAGATTGTAGGCTGTCGGTTAGGTAGCTGTGAAAGCAGGCAGTAGCTGATTGGAAAAAGGATAGATTAGTGAGAACAGGGATAAGTTGTTTGTGCAAGACCATGTCAAAAGCCTTGGATAGATCTAGGAGAGCTGCAGAGGAGTATAAGCCATTGTTTTTATGCTGAAGGATAGTGTTACTGATAGATAGTAAGGCTGTTACTTCATCGGTCCCTCTCCCTTAGTTGAGCACCACAGCTTTATTTTAGATAAAGCTAGATGGTTTCCTATTAAACAATATTCTGAACCTACTCCTTGGCTTTCAACTGTTCAGACTTCCACATGAACATGTCTCCCTCCTGTAACATCTAAATTCATAAGGTGGAACCCTTCTTCCAATCTAAAAAAAACCCACCATTCAACAAGTCCCTCAATCCAAACTACATCCTTCAAACTATTCTTTCTCAATTCTTCATCTCAAACAGAGGGAATCCCTCACTTACAATCTTAAAGACTCTTCCTCTTATCCTAAATTTTTTGTTCCTCTAAAAGCTTACATTAAAATACATAATTACAACTGCTTCCCATATCAGCATTGTACCAAAGGTCTTAACCTAGTGTTTCAGTCTCTCTCCTTACTTATTGCACCATAACTTTGGAACTCCACTATAATTGCATTTTAACTACATGCTATATGATATTTCCAGTAAAGTACATCTTACTGTTTACATCACATATTTTGAAATTGCAAACCTGTTGCATTTGTTATTTATATCTTTATGTTCTAAATGAACTGTTACTACACTTATACTAAATTGAATTAATACTGTTATATGCACCCTGGGTTGTGACTGAAATTGGTCAGTTTGATCAGTGCCCTATCTCAGTTAAATTCCAATAAAAGTACTTATTGTTGATAACTAAGGCCAGAAGATGGTAATAATGTCCTAACATTCTACAATTCACGCATTTTGATCTGCAGCCTTGTACCAGACAGAATGTTTCAAAGTCCAAATAACAGTTCCAGTCGAGAAGAAAAAAGGACAGCAGCACTTCGGATGCAGTATACTCCTAAGTGACTAGAGATACTTTCCCAAATTTCAGTGATAGCCTTAACAATATACAGGAAATGACAGCAGTACTTGCAATGCAATATACCCCACAGAGGTTATATTTGCCATCAGAAATGAAGTCTCTATTTTTGAAATAACCTGTAGAACACCACACAGTTCTGCTCTATGTTGATGCAATACAGGTTTTGAAGAACAATGAGTAAACAAGCAGAAACAATTTCATCTAATTTAAAGACCATATTTCTAAATATATAATGAAATATACCACTATTTACATTTTAAATACAAGAGAAAATGTAGCGTGATATAACAGAATTGTTGGTGTCTACTTTGGATTACTGACCCACAGTTTCCTGTGACTAGCATTCACTGGACAGGTTTATCATTACTCAAAATGACATGCATGGTATAGCTTAATTTTTGAAAATATTTTTCCATGAGGATACACTCCACCTATCCCTGATTTATCACTCCCGGTCTCTAAATAATATGCTATGTCCAAGGTCACGTCATAATCAAAGAAAGGCAAAGACATTTGTTAGTAATGAGTTTTGAATTTGTGATATTTCAGCAATAGCAAATCTAGAGATTTGGATTATGTGGCAATGTACCCCAACTGGCATGCATGCTAAATCCATTTTTTTGTGTGATAGCCATCTTACGTGGCAGGATGTTGTTAGTATATAAGCAGTGCGATATCATGTGATAGCCATCTTACGTGACAGGACATTGTTAGTATATAAGCAGTGCGATATCATGTGATAGCCATCTTACATTGCAGGACATTGTTAGTATATAAGCAGTGCGATATCATGTGATAGCCATCTTACATTGCAGGACATTGTTAGTATATAAGCAGTGCGATATCATGTGATAGCCATCTTACATGACAGGACATTGTTAGTATATAAGCAGTGCGATATCATGTGATAGCCATCTTACATTGCAGGACATTGTTAGTATATAAGCAGTGTGATATCATGTGATAGCCATCTTACGTGGCAGGACATTGTTAGTATATAAGCAGTGGGATATCATGTGATAGCCATCTTACATGGCAGGACATTGTTAGTATATAAGCAGTGCGATATCATGTGATAGCCATCTTACATTGCAGGACATTGTTAGTATATAAGCAGTGCAATATCATGTGATAGCCATCTTACATTGCAGGACATTGTTAGTATATAAGCAGTGCGATATCATGTGATAGCCATCTTACATTGCAGGACATTGTTAGTATATAAGCAGTGCGATATCATGTAACAGCCATCTTACATTGCAGGACATTGTTAGTATATAAGCAGTGCAATATCATGTGATAGCCATCTTACGTGGCAGGACGTTGTTAGTATATTAGCAGTGCGATATCATGTGATAGCCATCTTACGTGACAGGACATTGTTAGTATATAAGCAGTGCAATATCATGTGATAGCCATCTTACGTGGCAGGACGTTGTTAGTATATAAGCAGTGCGATATCATGTGATAACCATCTTACATTGCAAAACATTGATAGTATATAAGCGGTGTGATATCATGTGATAGTCATCTTACATTGCAGGACATTGTTAGTATATAAGCAGTGCGATATCATGTGATAGCCATCTTACGTGACAGGACATTGTTAGTATATAAGCGGTGTGATATCATGTGATAGCCATCTTACATTGCAGGACATTGTTAGTATATAAGCAGTGCGATATCATGTGATAGCCATCTTACGTGACAGGACATTGTTAGTATATAAGCAGTGCGATATCATGTGATAGCCATCTTATGTGACAGGACATTGTTAGTATATAAGCAGTGCAATATCATGTGATAGCCATCTTACGTGGCAGGACGTTGTTAGTATATAAGCAGTGCGATATCATGTGATAGCCATCTTACGTGGCAGGACGTTGTTAGTATATAAGCAGTGGGATATCAAGCATAAGGAATTACATGCAGACCCCATTTTAACAGAAATGAAGAAATGATCAATAATTAATACCAACCAATGTGGATTTATGGCTTTATACTTTTGCCCTCTAGTGCTGATTTCTGAGACTGTTGCCTTGTTAATAGTGGTTTCACACATGTACAGCAGACTGTTTGCAACTCATGGCAGCTCTTAGAAGTAAATTAAATAAAAGTTGTTTTTATATGCTGTTGGGCTCATTGTGCAGTGGGCAAACCCAGTTACTGGTAGTAATACATGGCCATTATATTCAAAAGATTGAAAATTCATACATGATACTTATCACCCTGCATCTCCGTACTACCAGATCCTGTCCAATTCTGGGAGATGTAGACTAGAAGTTTAACACTTTGCACACCTTTCATCCAAAATACATGCACTAAATACAAGACATTTTACGTTGGTTTTAGTACAATGTTTACCTTAACATTTCAGTCAATGACTATAAGGCAACAGTCCCAGTTTCAAGCTTGTAGACTGTGGTCTTTGAATAAACATAATATGTAGAAATCTGTACGAGTTCCAAAAATGGAATAAAGCTAGTTCAAGCCATCCTGACCTCACGTTCAGTCATATAATCCCTTATCGCACTCACCTCTCAAAATCTCACTGACAGACTTTTTTTCCCCTCGACTCCACGTTATTGAGAAACCAAAAACAGAATAACATTATTGACAAAATGAGGTGCATCAGGAAAATGTAAGAAAAATACATTTTATTAAGATTAAACACTTTTGTCTGTATATAAGCTGAATAAGACAATCAAACTCAGTTAAAATAGCACTGAGTGCTCTATTTAAAGCAATTGAAATGGACAGGACAGCTGACCCCTGTTTCTTAAAGATAAAAACACAGTTAAACATTTACTAGATTATGTACAAGTGTAAATATAATCAGTCATTCAGGAGTCTAAACAATAAAAGTAAAAAATAATTTGTAAAAAAAACTCCCTCAAATTATATTAAAGTGAACTGTAATCATAAAAACATTATAAAATAGAAAATATATGCATGTAATAAACTGCGATTCCAAAACAGTTAACCACCCAAACACTAACCAGGGCCAATTCTGCTTAGATTTTGAAAGACCATGAAATCAAACTAAATAAAGCACACTCTTCATTTTACAACTTGGCAGCCAACAACCTCAAAATACTGACGAGAGAGACTATATCATTAATGCCAGGAGGTTTTAATTGCATTCAGTGGCAGCTGCCACCTTAGTTTCCTTATATTGTAATGCATTCTCCCAACCCCCTCCCCAAGGAGATGTGTCAGCTTTATCTATAATAAAATGAATACATTGTCAGTATTTATAAGCACCACAGTAGCATCTCCCCCATTTTAGAAGCCATTGTTTGTTCTTTCTGCTTTACAATAAAACCTTTCAAATTATTTTTTCTCTCTCAGACAAATCTAGGGCTTGTTCTTAATATCTTAGTGTTGGCATCTCATCACTGCCTTCTTCCAGTGTCTTATAATAATTTCCATTACTATAGAATTTACCCAAGTATGCATACTTGGAACAACTAGTCTTAGAAAAACAGTTATTGTGGGGGGGGGGTGGCTAGCATACTGAGCAGATAGCACAAATCTTTTTCTCTGCCTTTAAATACGTTTTCTGACAGGATTTTTTCAAATTAGCATTACGAATTTCTAATTGCTTGCTATATATCTTGAGATTGTTCTGCTATAGGCGGGTTGAAATCTTTTTAACTAAAACTTTATCTTTAGGAATTTTCTTGTCAGAAGTCATATAGACTGTTTTAACTATGAGTCACATGAGGACTTCTCTTCAAGACAGCTCTATGAAGAAGGAATTACAAACAATTATTTCAAGTATTCAGGATCCTTCCACAAAAATGGATAATTTGGAACATATAATGGACAATATGAAAAAGATAGTAAAAAAAACAAATAGAACTTCTGAAAGAAATTATGACAAATCACACAGATCCAATTACAACAGAAGAATCTGTTAATGAACTGAATGGAAGACAAACAGAAAATGAGAATCAGAATGATTTTCTTCTAAAACAAAATAATATACTACTAGAGAAAGAATATTTGGAGAGCCAAAAAAGGAGAAATAATATAAGGATTTATGGTATACCAGAAAAAATGGAAGGTAGCAACTTGATTCAATTTTTAAATGACTGGCTTCCCAATAGCTCTAAATCTGCCTGAATATTTATCACTTGGCATAAGAGCCCACAGATCCCTCTCAGATATGTCTACTTCAAAAAATCCTTCATATTCAAGATCTATCATTGTGAAATTTCTGTCAACACAAGGCAAAGATTTAATTCTGGTTGGGAACTCCAATTCAGATAAATGGGGAAAGTGTCAGATTTAATAATGATTACACCACTTCAGTGATGACAAAAAGAAAAGTGTGTGTTCCTCTTAAGAACTTGAAGAAAGTTGGCATTAAGGCACAAATCATTTTCCCAGCTAGAATTAAAATTACACTTTCAGAGGGTCAAAGAATCTTTAATTCTCTTGAAGAAAATATGGACTTTGTCAAAAACAAAAAACTTTTAGATAATGTAGAAGATATGGAGATATCCTTGCCCAGTCTTAAAAGACAAGCTATCGGAAATGCTTCAAATGCTACAGAAAAATTAATAAACCTAGAAACAAATAATATTTCTGCAATCTTGAACTATGGTATGCTGTCATGAAGATGCATCAGAACATATAATCATCTGTAAAGGATAAATTGTTTCTCCTCTTTTTTTTAAAATAAATGAGATAAGATAGGGCTTTTAAATATAGATCACTTTGGGGAGTTAACCACAGTCCCTTATCATGCCTTGTTACCTTCTGTAAAAGTTATATATATGACTTAAGTCATCTAGATCTGAGTTTTCACTTCCCTGAATTCAATACTTACATATATAGAAAAGTACAAGTCTTTTTGGATGTTATGTTGTGCATATTGAAGTCTTTAAATGTATCTGGAAAATGTTTCTGTGGACGTTTGTTCAAGATGAGGGTTATTTGCAGTTTTTGACAATATCACTGGACAATACAGTGCACCGGGAAGTTATATGTTAGACTATGTAGCTGATTTGGGATATAAATAGTTGGAGATAGAGCTGCCAAGTATCTGGAGTCTTATTTCTGCATTTGAGGAGAGTATGCTTCCTTTATGTTTTTGGGTAATTGGTGGTTTCCCTGATGGGAGTGGGTGACAGGGAGTGTTTATTGAGATGCAAATCTTGTTTTTAGAATTTTTAACTCTTTCCTGTTTCCTTTCCACTGCTCTGTGTCTTGCTGAGAGAGCTGTTAGATAATTTTGCACGAGACGTGCCTCTTTGAATAGTTGTGCCTTTCAGTTTCCCACTGGAACTATTGGACTGCTCTCCTTGTCTGCACGAGCTCTCCTGTCAAAGATTTTGAAAAAAGATAAAAAGACATCAGGAAAATGCAGATCTACTGGTATAAGAAGCTGTAACCTTTGACCTTGTTACACTTCCTGCCTCACGGAGCTTTCTCAGACTGTGATGACATATTGAGGAAGTGAAATAAAAAAATAAAACAGAAAAGAAGCATTACTTGTCTCTGTAGGTTAACTCTATCTTAATTTATGTTGGGAGACACAAGGGCTAGTATTTACAGACTTGGACAATAAAATAATGAATTTTAGAAATGAGGGCAAAGGAAATAAAGATGGGAGATTTTCTTCTAGAGATGGAAATGAGAAGTACATCAATAATAAGAAATTCTAGAAGCTGCAAATAGTGAGTACAATCTCTTGTATTTGTGAATAGCCAGTTTGATTTTTGTAATTGCAGCTGAGCTCTACCCTATCTATTATATCTACCTATCACTTGATAAGGCAGGATGGCATAGTTTTATATGCTTCTGTTGTCATTTCCTCTCTAATATAGGTTCTTTCAGTCAGGATTTACACATTGTTAGTAAGACATTCCACACAGTGATTAGCATCAGTTTATCTCTAGATTCCTGCATATTTTCTGTGCTGATGAATATATACTGGTCTGAATTACGTTTCAATTTTTTAGCTTACACACCTTGCATTTTAGGATAAATAATGCTGATATTTGGTATCATGCTCAACATTTTTTCTGCTGGACCAAATTTAAACATCTAGTCTATCTGGTAGCTAGATAAACTTTGTTGTATCCATATACTTTTATAATGGATTCCCTTAAGAATCTTTTTAGTTATTTATTCATTTATTAAAATAGAAAGGGGAATTGCAGGTCTTTACTCTGGCTCCTAACAGTCATCCAAATAATCACATCACTTAAAAGTTCATTGACTGCTTTAATCAAAGTCACATTTCATGATAAAACAACAAAAAAGATGTTCCACCACCCCTGCTTTTTTATAATATGCTAATGCCAAGATTGCATAACACTGAAGAAAAGGAAAACTTCATTAATCCCACTGCTTGCTAACTGTGCATGTTTATAAGTAGTTCTGAAATTCATCGAAATACATGCCTGCATCCAAACATACTAACAAATGTACTAACTTCATCAATACACACATCAGCATTATATATAATGCACATATTTTGCCTGAAGAAACCTGATGGTTGAAGTAGAACCCAGAAGAAGCATTTTCATTCAAGTACTTTGATATTTGGATGATCTTGCCAAAAATAGGCAAAAAAAGAGAGACTAAATGTGGAGCCATTAAGCACTCAATGGGAAAGTGTTATGCGGGACAGAATGAGAGGTTTTGCGGTAAGGCTTCTCTGATTTGTCTATCATCAAATCATTTCCTAGGAAAACTGGGGTAAGAAACTAAATACATAACCTGATTGGTCCATGTCAGTGATGATGTGAGGATACTAAGAAATGATTCATACCAATGATGGTGGAGGTACTGTGATACTAAATGTGTAACCTGATTGTTCCACGTTAGTGATGGGGGGTAGTATGAACCTAAATGTGTAATGTGACTGGTTCACTTCAGTGATGATGGCGGCTAGTATGAAACTAAGTAAGTAACCTGATTGGTTCAAATGTTAGTCATGTTTTGACTACTTGTAAAATTAAGAAATATAAGCCAGGTGCAGCTTTTACACATTTGCCCTGATGATATATATCTATTTATATATGAATGAGTATCACTACTGTAGTATATTTTGTATTAAATTATTTCTCTTGAGTTTACTTATCCATTTTTTCTTATGTATTAGTTGATAATGGACCCTGTTTGATATTAGCAGGCTGTTTAGGGACTAGGTACTAGGTAAATTCAACACTTAGCATACTTACCTTGGGATTGAGAAAATAGGTAAAGTGAAAATTAATCTATAATAGTAATGTTCTAGTTTTTAAAAGACTAAACTAATGACTAGACATGACATTATAAGAGCTATGTTCAAAAGTAAACTGGTAGACTTAAGTGAGCAGTACATTAACTAATATTAAGGAATACATAGCTGGAAAACATTTTTCTTTGCTACTCTTATTATAACTTATATAAACATAGAGATAAATAATTTAAAAGGAAAGAAAAAAGAACAACAGGGGAAGTGAAAGGAAAAGCAAAGAGAAAGAAAGAGGGATGGGAAGGGAAGAAGAAAATGTGAAAAGAAAATAAAACAGGAAAAGAAATAAAGGAAGAAAAAAAGGTAACAGAAAAAGGAGAAAAAGAGTAAGGAGAAAGGGAAAGAAAGGAAATTAGAAAAGGAAAGAGATGAAAGGGGAAAGGAAGGAGAGATAAAAGAAGAGAGAAAGGGGAAAGAGAAGGGAAAAGAAAAATAAAAGAACAAAGAGGAAAGGAAAGGGAAAGAAAGAAGGGAAAGAGAAAAAAGGGTAAAATGATATGCAAAATGTATTAATGCTGAAGTGAGGAATATACGAGATGTAATAACTCTATATATAAATCTGATTTAATGTCTTTAGATGAAAGGTAGGTTTTATTTGAAAATAAGTCATCCTTTTAAAATGATATAATTGTATTTAATTCTCAAAGTATATTAGAACCTTTAGCAATTATAAATAGGTTCATAGATTAGGTTCATAGATTAGTACTAGGCTAAGTGCCGTTGTGGGCCATTTTAAGCCTAGACAATTACCCCATGTATGAATCAAACCCTGCACCTTGTGTCTGTAAGGTAAACACCTTAACCATTATGCCAACCTCCCACCCCCTTCTTTCCATGACTGCTGTTTGGATAAATTGTAGATAGTTAATATGCAAGTACTGAAATATCTTTATACTCTGTTTAATACTCTGTTTAATACTCTGTTTTAACTTAGAAATATAGATAAGCCATATAACATTGAGAAAACTTTAATTGCAGTTTATTGGCATTTCAATATAAACTAGTGACAATCTGTGATATGAAACACATTGTAAACTTTTGAAATATAGCATAACCCTTTAAAGCTTTTGGGAGGGAAGTCTATATTAGATCAAATGAATAAATAACTAGCAAAAGGTAAAAGCATTAGCAGGTGTGGGAATAGAAGATAAGGGATGGTAGAGGGTGGCTTTGGTGATTATATCAAAGCTGAAATTAAAAATTCCTGGTTATATTTTGCAAATAGTTATATAATAGTTTATGGATGGGTCCATAACACAATATTTGGAATACCATATCACAATGGATACATATAGATCCATATTCTTAAATGTAAATGGCCTTAATAACCCTACTGAGAGAGGAGGTGTGAATATTTAAAAATAAATAAGGTTGAAATCACTTTTTCATGAGAAACACTTAATAAAAGAAGATATTGATGGGCTATACTTCAAAGACTATTCTATCCTAGTAGAATCACACTTTCATGCCAAAATAGGAGGATTTTATGGAGAAACTCTTTACCACTTACTAAGATAATTGAAGCATACTCTGATAAAAATGGTATGATGAGCCTTGTGGTCAGAGATTAATAAACCATTTGTCACACTAGTAAACAATTATTGGATACCTGGTATTGGTGCAAAAGTAGCAAATAAATACCTAGAGTTAATCTCTCTACTTTCAAAGGGAGATAGAATAATTACAGGTGATTTTAACTGTACTACTAAAGATAAAAGAATATGTATCTTAGCAACAGCAAAAAATTAAAAAGCTATATTGATGCTACCATTTAAGAGATATTTATGACCTAAGAGGTTTGAATTCTTTAAATTATATACATGTTGAAGGTTGGGTGTCTAGCTGGCAACTCGGCACAGTGAAAATCTACTGCCAATCATTAGCGGACCGGAGTTCCGCTGTGACGACCCCTAACTGGGAAAAGCCGAAAGACAACAACTCATATAGATTCGGGACACAAACAGTTATAGACAAAGTATTTACATCCGAAATAATATTCTCCAAAATAGAAGTTGTTTCAATAATTGCATGTCTGTTGGCCAATCACAATGCTATTGTTTTTAATATTAAACCAAATAATCTGATATTTTGGCAAAGAATCACAGCCTATATTGTTAAAATAACTAGTTTTAAGGAGTGGCTAAGAAAGGAAATAAATATCTTCTTAGAAAACAAGGGTAATAAGGATAACCCTAAAGCTATTATTTGGGATGCATTAAAGGCATATCTATTTGGAAGAGTTAAAAGTTGGTATTTGAATAAAAGAAAAGA
The DNA here is from genome assembly GCF_019279795.1 of Protopterus annectens. Taxonomy (NCBI): domain Eukaryota; kingdom Metazoa; phylum Chordata; order Ceratodontiformes; family Protopteridae; genus Protopterus; species Protopterus annectens. The sequence continues at coordinate 1,137,189,459 of NC_056748.1, read as the reverse complement.
ATGGGATAAATAAATTTGAATCGTATCCTTAAATCAAATGATATAACCATAAATCCTGGACTAAAAAAGCTGTATTTAAAATATGATGAAATACTGAATTGTAAAGTAACAATAAACCTAGAGAGACTTAAAATGCAATCGTATTCAGTGAATTCAAAAAGTTTACATAGACTAGGTGTGAAGTCAAAAGGAATAAAAAATACAAACTGTATTAAAGAGATTATATGTGATTAGAAATAAATCCAAGATGGTGACAGACCTAAAAAATTTTAGAAACTTTTAGAAAACACTATGAAGAAATCAACAAAGATGATTCCACATTAATTAATCCTGAGTTGAAAGATACTTTTCTTAAAGAAAATGTGAAAAAGAAATCGACAATGGAACAAAACATTAGATTAAACAAAACAATAACATTTACAGAAATAAAGGATCAAATTAAAAATCTTAAAAATAATAAATCTCCAGGTTTGGATGTAATTGCAGAAATTTACAAATTGTTACCGGATAATACATTGAGAATTCTATTAGATGCCTTTGAAGACTTTCAAAACAACTCAAATAACTTTCTGTCATGGAAATATGGTATTATTTCTCCCATATTAAAGCAAGATAAAACCCCAAAACAATGCTCATTTTATCGTCCCATCTCCCTACTAAATGTAGACTATAAAATCTTCATGTCTATTTTTGACAAAGGTTGAGCCACATGATAACAAATTTTATAGATGAAGATCAAACAGGCTTTATATTACATAGGAAAGTTCAAGATAACGTTATTAGACTTTTTTCTATAATTGATTTTGCAAATAAGAAAAAAGAGCTCTCAATCATTAGTCTAGACATAAAGCATTCAATTCTATAAATTGGTCTTATCTCTTTGCAGTTCTCAAGGAATATAATTTTTCACCCCACTAATTTAACTAGACTTTATGAGAATTAAATTTCTACACACTTGGACATTACAGATGCTGGTAATTCCATATTGCTGGGGTCAATTTAGAGAAGGCTGTTTCAACAGTGGTGGTATTGAATCTGACAAGAGATCATCAATACTGGGTGCTACACCCCTCCCCACAACTTAGAAACCTGAAAAGAATGAAATATAAGAAAGAATCTCCGCAGCAGCTAGAACACTAAAAGAATTGCTGCTCTGCCCTCAGCATCCTACTAATAAGGTTAATATTGTGTTGCAAATATTATTGAATTAAAGCCCTGGGTCTATAGCACTGGAGGTGTCCCCAACTACAGACTAGCGGAATCCCTAGCATTACTAAGTTTCATATGGAAACCAACTATGAAACTAAGCCTATAGCAACTACGTAACACTTTAAAAGTAAGGAGCATACCTGTAGAAACTCATGGCAATCTGTATTATTTCTTCAAAAAACAATATTGAAAACCCTGAAATCAGCTAATTTGGTTAATCAAAAGTAAAGGAAATACCAAGTAATAAATTGGAACTTTTAATGTAAAACGTTAAAAAGTGAGCTCCACAGTCAAAGAGAATACTACAAACTAAATTCCTTCATAAGCTTGAAACTTGTGTCTGTATTAGCCCTGCTACGCTCGGGCTCGCTCCGCGCCCCTCCCTGCCCCCAATTCCCACCCGCCCCCAGTGCCACTAAATTTATACTACTCTAGCCACTCCCCATATTAATACTACCAATCTCTGCTTCCCACATCTTCAAACATCCTGCCCTCTCAATACAATCTTACTCTAGCACCATCCTACAAGCCCTGTAAGCGTAATTAACCCTGAATACTCCCAAACACCTACCAAATAATGAAAACAAACAAAAAATGCTAATTACCCTACTCCCAATACTATTCTTATTACATCACCTCACTGCTTACGAGCAAATTGACTTACTGCAAAACCAACACCCAAAAGCTCAAACAGCCACACATGATTCTTCACTCAAGTTTAAACATCTACCCATCCTCCACTCACCAAGTATACAGTCCCATACAAACTATCACCCACACAAAATCACAAAATGTAAACCCAAAGACAAAGACTATATAAAACTACTTAACAAGTTCCTAAAACTAAGAATATCCTGTCACCATAACCTTGCAATACATGGGGACATTCATCCCAACCCTGGCCCATATACACACAACAACCTACACTCCACTACCACAAATACTCCCACTAACTCCCTTCTAGCATTTCACCTAAATATCAGAAGTATTAATAATAAAATCCCCAACCTACATCCCCTCTTAGCAACCCACTCTCCAGATATCATGTGTCTTACAGAAACCTGGCTTAAACCTACTACTACTGATAATGAAATAATACCACCAGGCTATAATATACATCGACTTGACCGTACCACAAAGAAAGGAGGTGGGATAGCAGTATTATATAAAAATACACTAACTGTTCATAGAGAATCAGTAAACTCACCCAAATTCAATAATGCAGAACTCCTTATAACCAAACTACAAACTAGCTACAATAAATATCTGTACATCATCTGTGCTTATATACCACCAGGTAACAATATAACTACTCTAGAAGAAATCCTTTACTGGCTAAACACTACCTACCCCCAAGAAACCATAATTCTTGGTGACTTTAATATAGACTGGCATTCATGCTCAACCATACCCCCCACAACACCTATAAACTTATTCAGGTATAAGCAGACCATTACCTCCCCCACCAGGATCCATAAACCAACCAGTAGGGAAAGTATCCTAGATTGGATATTAGTCAATAACCAAGCCCAACTATACACAACTGGTACTCTCCCTGATGACCTCAGTGATCATCTGCTGACCTATATCATAAAACACAAGGCAGGGACCCCCCACCAAATCAAATACAAAACACTCAGAAACAAGAAGAATTTTAACGCTGCAACTTTCTTAAATGAACTAAAGGCAGTTGACTGGTCTAAACAAAAAAAGCAACCATTAGAAGAGGCCATAGCAAATTTCAATAACAACTTCATAAGCATCCTTGACTCCCATGCTCCAGTACGTACAATAAAAACTAAATCTAACCCAGCACCATGGCTAACAAGGGAGACCAAGTCAAAAATCAAAATTAGAAACAAAGCCTGGGCCTGCTGGCACTCAACAAAAACCCCACTTGACCACTTACAATACCGGCAACTCAGAAATGAAACAAAAAAATCAATCATACTAGATAAAAAAAGCTACTACCAGAATCTACTAAACAAACATCATAACAACCCTCAAAAGTTCTGGGCAAGCATAAATCAGATCCTTCATCCAGGACAGTCTACCACCCCAACCCCTGCCAACCTCACAAACAGATCCCCAGAGAGCATAGCCGACGCCTTTAATAGCTATTTCACCGAAACCATACAATCGCTAGCAAATCAACTAACCCCAATAAATTCCAACACCAGCTCCAACCCCACTAGAAACCATCCCCAATTTAGTTTCCAACCCATCTCCATCACCTATATCAAGACATTGTTAAAAAAACTAAAACCTACTACCCTCTCTGCTGACCTCTTCCCTGCAGAGTACTTACAAATAGCTGCAGAAGCCATTGCATACCCTATAACTATACTAATAAATAGAACCTTGTCCGAAGGTACTATCCCCTCCCTATGGAAGATATCCCATGTCATCCCACTTCATAAAGGTGGAAATTCCACAGAATTATCCAACTATAGGCCAATTGCCATTCTTTCCCCATTAGCCAAAATAATGGAAAAATGTGTTCATAAGCAACTAATGCAATACCTAATACAAAACAACTTACTATCTAACTCCCAACATGGTTTCAGGCCACATCACAGCACCACATCTGCCCTCCTTTCCTTTACAAATGCCATAAACCAAAATAGGAATGATAACAAGATATCCTCTGCCCTCTTTCTTGACCTACCAAAAGCCTTTGACATGGTCAACCATGAACTCCTCATTCTCTCACTGAAGTCTATGTCCCTAAACAGGCACACAATCCAATGGTTCCAATCATACCTAACTGGCAGACGACAAGCAGTAGCATGGCAGAACAAATTATCCAACCAACTAGCACTCACTCTGGGTGTCCCTCAAGGCTCTATACTAGGACCACTACTCTTTTCTATCTTCATCGATAACCTCCACACAGCTATTCCTAAGGCTACCTGCATTCAATATGCAGATGATTCCACTCTCATCTGCTCATCCACCTCTCCAGCCGACCTACAAATCTCAACCCAAAATACATTTAGCACTATTGAAAACTGGCTCACCAACCAACGTTTGCTACTGAACCCCAACAAAACCAAACTTCTGCTCTTCACTCCCACTAATAGAGCCACCCCTTTCTCATTCACTATTACTTCCAACAATGGTACCACCATCTCCCCAGATACCCATACTAAACTTCTAGGAGTCATTATAGATAATAAGCTCAAATTTGACCTACAGGTCAACAAAACCGTGCAGACCATCAATAAAAGACTTGGATCGCTGTACAGAAATAAGGCATTCTTAACCCCACAGGCTAGAATAGCAATTGCCAGATCACAACTACTCTCTACTCTTATTTATGCTTCTCCAATTCTCTCAAACCTAAATAAGTCAGAACTGAATAAGCTCTCCCATAGCTATAGCCATATTGCCAGATTCACAACTAACTCCACCTACAGAACCCATCACTGCCAGAACCTGAAACAACTAGGTTGGCTTGAACTCCCCAACTTAATTAAACTAAATCAACTCTTAGTTGCCCACAAAGTTCTTAACCATCCTGAAAATACCCCCTCACTCTCTAATATAATAAAGCCATACAACAACCCGAGGTCACTAAGATCGGCCGACAAAATAATGGTCCAAACCTACACAGCTAACAATTCTGCAGGGGAATCTCTGTTTGCCAACTTTGTTGGCAAGACCTGGAATTCTCCACCAAACCATATCACCCTGCAATCCTCCTTAAACCTTTTCAAAAAAAGCATAATACAGCATCTTAAACTCAACTGGCTTTGTCCATGTTCCTACCCTGACTAAACAGTATCAATAATCACATTAAAAATAACCAAACTGTTTTTCTAATATATTCTGACCTTTTCTACAAGTATAATGTGCTGATCTTGTAACTGTGAGTCTCTTTGGAAACAACGCTATAACATTGTAAATAACTCTTGTATAACTTTTTCAATGTAAATAACTTGATGTGTAAATTCTTGAAGAAAATGTTGTAACCTTGTTGGAGCTTTTCTCCCTGGGCCTCCGCTGAAAATGGACATATATCCAGTCGGACTATCCCGGTAAACAAATGTAAAATAAAATAAATAAAATAAATAAATATGCTAAAATTGGTGCATTCCTATCAAGCCCATTCAAAATTTTGAAAAGGTACAAAACAGGGCTGCCCAGTGTCTCCCCTATTTGCATTGCCAATAGAACCACTGGCTAATTTTATAAGACTAAATCTCAATATAAAAGGATTTTTTTGTAGAAAACAATTATTGCTCTAAAATACAACTTTTTGCCGATGATCTTCTGTTAACCATTGGAGACATTGACTCATCCATAGTGCATGTTATAAACTCTATAAATCTATTTCAAGATATGTCATGCTTAAAGTTTAACCAAAATAAATCAGAAACTTTAGTGATTAACAAAACATCAAATAATCTATTAAATAACTGCAATGATTCTAATTTGGAAAATGACCAATTTAAATATTTAGGTGTAATAAAAATCTAATTGGAACGCATCCTTAAAAGTAAATTATAAAAATGTAGTTACTATTAAAAAAACAATTAGAAGACTGGAATAAATTGCTTCTTATGATGGATGAAAGGTTAATGCCAATAAAGATGATTGTTTTACCAAACATTTTATTCTACATACAAACATTAATCACAGCCCCTCCAAAAAAACTAAACAAATAAATGCACAGCTACTCAGCTTTTTATGGTACCTACAAAAACCGAGAATTAGTTTCAATTGGCATTGTAGAAGTTGGGAACATGATGGAATAGCATTTTCAAACATTGAAATATATGCTGAATCAGCCATCTTTAATTTATTAAGACTTTGGTTAAATACTGAATATTCCTCAGTTTGAAAAATAATCCATAAGTCAGAATTGCATCTGCACTACACATCAAAGAGAGAAAATTCTGTCTTTTCTGATACAGATGAAATATACTTGTTACTAAAAGATATAATATACAATCCCCCCAAAATTAAATCTTATGTCATTTATTAATTATATCTGAAATGATTAAAAAAATAATGCTTAGTAACCACTTAATGAAAAATACATTGTTATTAATGTTCCCAATAGCTTATGCAAATAGATATCTATGCTCATTTAATTTAAATAAAATGAAAGAAATGGAAAATAATGGTTTAAAATATTGGTATAAATTTTTGAATAATAAGATACATGATGCGAAAATTCTTATAGCTAGATACAACATAAAACAGGATTGCTGGTTAAATATAAAAATGTTTAGAGAATTTCTGATAAGTGAATTAATGATAAACCAAACGCAACTACATTTACAATTTATAATAACCTTATTTTTTGGAATAAATTCAAGGAGTACATCTTTGTCCATATTTTTATAAATCCTTGAGAGCTGATGCCTTCATACCAGAGGATTAATTTTGGAATTACTCAACTAAACTCAAAGAAATCTTCTCGGAAGCCAATAAATCCATAATAGTCAAATCTATAAATAACACATCATCATCCCTTTATTGAAAAATTATGTGGAAATTCCTACATAGATGTTTTCTAACTCCACATAAAATTGTTATAATGTATAAAAAAGATACCATTAAATGTTGGAGATGTAATGAATTACTAGAAGCAGACTGGTCATGTATGTTTCTAAATTGGAAAATAGTTTCTCCTTTTTGGTCTAAATTCAAGGACTTTATCAAAGCATTGTGGTCAGACAACTGTGAAATAACAGATTCATCAATATTATTTAATGTATCATTACCAGTTTCAATACCCAAAATACAAATTCATCTTCTTTGGTTACTTCTTGCAATTGCAAGAAATGTTGTTGCAATAAATTGGAAATGCTAGAAACTCCTCTCATTATCTGACTTTCTTGATTTAACAAAAATTGCATGTAATAGGGAATTACAAACTTCTTATAACAGAACATCAAATATCACTCATAAAAAAAATGTCATGGTTAAAATTGAAAGATCTATTGGATAAATATTAATTTTGATGAGAAAATTGTATTTATGGACCATGTATATAGTTTTGTTGTTTGGGTCTTTGCTTATATTTTTGAACTGTATCATTTTATTTACATGTATTGTACACATTTCATGGTTACATAAAAAATATCTAATAAACGTTTTTAAAAAAGAAAAACTTTGTTTTAGTTTACTTATCTTCGCCTAACTTCAGTATTACTAATAAAAGGGGAAATTTTTATTCCTACATTCAACTATTTCCATAGATGCCTGTTCTGAGTTTGTGTGGATAATCCCTTGCAATAAACTTTTTTCATCTTAGAAAGTTTTTCTAAGAATAACTGGTCTTCACTCACTACCTTTGATACCTAATAAATGGACAAATTATTAGGTTTCTTTTTGGCCATGTAGGATAGCTACTAGAAAAATACAGAAAAGTACTGGAATAAGGTGTGTGTGTGTGTGTGTGTGTGTGTGTGTGTGTGTGTGTGTATCTATATATATATATATATATATATATATATATATATATATAAAGAGAGAGAGAGAGGTTTGCTATGGTAAAGTCGAACCAGACCCCATTGAATGATGGGATCATCGACCCACGTCCATGAAACCAACAAAATCGAATCCCAACATTGTCAAAATATGACTCGACTTCGACCTCAGAACAGGCTTTAACATGGGTCGAGATAGGGGTGAGATTCGTACTTCAACAATGTAGGGCTCAACATTGTCGCCATTCAGCCTCCAGACTTTGACTGGAGTAGGGTCGTTCAACTATATAAATATATGGGCCTACTTTTCTTTGTCGAAAAAATGTCATTATTTTTAAAAAGAAAAGTAGAGGACCACTTACGTCAAACTGCACTTAAGCAAAAGTCTCCTGCCTCTCAATTTATCTGTAATAAACATAGATTTATTAGATGGGATTTACTACTATGTTTTTCTTTTATATGTATTTTTTTATGCTTTTTATATTTAGCATGACACATCATGTGTTTTAATATATGTTTTAATACATGATATATATATATATATATATATATATATTCTGTAATACATTTTAGCTTTAAAATGTTGTTCAGGAATGATTGGTTGATTTGAATTTTATTGGATATAAAAGAAAATGTCCTCATTAGATGAACTAGGCCTGATGAAGCAATCTGTTTATGAAAGCGCTTACCATTTGTACAATAAATTTTGTGGATTTTAAGCTATTTGTGACTTCTGCCCTTCGACTTGCCTTAGTGTTCATATCTTAATATATAAGTTTACTATGGTATGATTGAAGTGGGTTCAGTCAAACCCACTTCAGTCTAAGTATGGAGGCTGAACGGCAACAATGTCCTTTCTCCTGTTTTCCAATTTGTTATACAATATTACATCCAAATAATTTATTAACCTTGGGTGTATTATATACAAATTTTAAGGAGTATGTGCTAGATTTTTTTTTTTTGCAAATTTAAAATCTGCTAAAACTGTTTCATCTCCTAAAAACGTCATCCAAAAATATTAAATATAATTTAATGTTGTGTTTGTAAGGTGACCGAAATATTTTAGTCCTTTCCCACTCCTACAGTACCACATAAAAATTAGGCTAGCTGACTTTGTAGGCCATTTTAAGCCTAGCCATTTCTCTTTTCTGTGCTCAAAATAACCAATTTAATTTGGTTATACATTGGCCTTAGCCATCCCATGGCCGATAATTATATATTACCTCTCATAATAAAAACTAGGATCATACCATAGATAATTTGCTTGATTAATTCCATAACAAGTTTTTCCATGGCTTTACACATGAGGTTGGTCAGACTTATGGGCTTATAATTTACTGGGTTTGTCACAGGTCCACCCTTATGCAAGGAAATGACTGTAGGTGTACTCTATTCACTTGGGTACAAAACCTGTGATTAAACCATGCTTCATGCTATTTAAGATGCATCGAAACATATCGCGAGGACTCGTCAGTGCAGTATTGTTAGGTTTTAACACAACTTTTTAGATTTATGGAAACTACATAGCCACACCTTGTATCTGATGATAAAATTCCCACTCAAAATAAAAACAGTTGTAATACAGCACACAATGCATACATTGTTCAACAAGTCAAATATCCATGTTTAAGTTCTTGTCATTATTAATAGCTTCAGAAAATAATTCCATACCTACATCTCTTGGTATCACACTAAATAGGTTTTGCATATTTGATCTATTTCTTTTTGTCAGTTGAAGGTTACAAGATTTGAGCACATGGGCTCAATCTTGTGCATTTAGGATGTCAAGTTTGCAACCTGAAACCATTGCACATGGCAGTATTCCCCTGTATTTATCCTGGTTTTCATGTATTTATTTATTTTTTAATTCTGCGTATCTACTATACTGCTTCATATATTATCAGTAAATTAATGTTTTCACAGCTCAGACCATCCTGAACATATCAGGGACTTTTATAACAGCCTCTCTCCATGTCATTTAAGTGGGTATGACCAGTGTGTCACAGAAGGGTTGCAGCAGTATTTAATATTCCTTCTCTTACTAAGCATGTGACATCTTATTGGACAAAACAATATACACAGCCATTTCTAAAATCTTGTAACCTTCTGTAACATATGAATTTAGAAAACTGTGGAGGCACCTAAGGAAAGTGTGCAGAAATTAATCCAGCTTTAATGGAATATATTTCTAATTCTCCCCAGATATACAAGTTAACAAAATTGACGCCTCACATAAATTACTGAATTGCTTGGTTTTATACATTTAAATATCATTCTGTATTTTTCTCCAGTGATAACATTGTGAATAGAGTGCTTTGCATATAAATAAGGTATGAGGATATTGCCCTTGGAAAAAAAAATAGGATTATAACTCTGCATTCTCTGCACAGTTTGGATTAGCATCTTGTTTACAGATTTGGTGCAATGGTTGCCTAGTGACTGCCACTTTACTATTTATTTTTGACAGTTTGATTGCTTTATTTATGTCCTGTGTTCAAAATGATTTGGGAATGGTCCTTGAAAAGTTTCACCTAACAGTATGCTTAAATATGCTAGTCCTTATTATGAATACCATAAATGTATGCAGCGAAATGAAGAAAGGCAGGAACAGTGTGTACTACACCATTTAATGTGGAGCAGGTAGAATTCTGCCATAGTAGGTTATTCGCTAATCATTTATTTATGCAATTGCCTGCTTCCTTAACTGCTTTCTGTATGTCATACATATGCTACAAGATATATATGTACACACATTCATTATAGCACTGTTGCTCTGTCTCTGCTACACTTTCTGTATGTTACCTAGGCAAGCTGCTGCTGTTCTAAACACTATAATGTATTATTTATTATACATACATATTTATTTTATTTAGTTACTTTTCTTTTGTGCTGCCTCATTTTATAGTTGAAAGTGTTCCTTGCATGTCTACTTAATTCAGACATAGATAAACCTGAGGATCTCCCAAATTCACATAAACTCAGATGTAAGACTTCAGATTTCTTTCATCTACGGCTGCACTTGTCTGAACAGAGTCAGATAACTAAGGTAGGTTTCCTTCTTTCTTATGCCATCATTCACCTATATAGATAATTGAAATGAGCCCATTTCGGAATATTTTAGTTTTTATACAATCCTCAAGGGGAAAATATAGCAACTGTCAACATACCTATGAACCTATAGGAAATACACCCCAGGGATCACTTCTGCGGCTCTGCTCAACAAGAGCAGAGGAAAATAACTGTCTTGGGTGGCGTAAGCCAGGGAACCTTGTTGGCTAGGCTTACTTAGGCCCTTGGGCCGATAGCCTAGTACCTACCTATGAACCTGTCATAGACTTTGAAAAGTTTGTTCCATAAAGTGTTGTAGCCCTTTACTTACATATGTCTGAATAGTTGCATTCTAACCTGAGCTGTATTTATTTGTGATATTTAAATTGCCTTCTCTTCAGACTGCTAATACTTTTAAACATTCCTTTTATACATCCAGATGTCAATCAGTGGAAAGAATTTACAATCTTGATTTTCAAAACCCATTCGGATTACTAAATGGGTAAAACTACTAATTAAGCAGACAGTAGGTTTGTAAAGTATATTACATGTGGTTATAACAGATCAGTGTGCTAAAAATGAATGGGAAATGAAAGTTATTTCTGGAAAGCAGAAAACACTATCAGTCTGAGTTAGGTTATGTAGGTAATAAAATAACAGCACTGCTACATTATTTTAAGATAGCATTGTCACAGAATACGTGCTGAACAATTCACATATTAGGTAATGTCCAGAATGGGCATTAATGGGTAATAATATTGCGAACCCTGGGAATATGGAAGGAAAGTTCCTAATCACTGCCTCTTGGCTACTACACTGGTGCCAGCAATTTTGTGTATTTAACATGTAGGGCTCTGTTACACTGTTTTTTGATTTTAAACATCACTACAGCACTGGAGGTAACTGTTTTTACTGCATCCGCTGACCCTATATCAAATGCTCCAAGCTTTCCACACAGTTCTCTCACACCATCATATGCTGCATATATACAAGATGATATCTGCACAACACTATGTTACATTTGCCTCTCTCTCTCACACAAATATATAACCACACAAATCTACACAGATCCATGTACATGCATATACAATTTACGAATATTTATAGGAGGATATTGCAAAGCCCAAGTTGATTTTTCATTTATTACTTGTTAAAGTAACTGGACAGGTACTATCAGATCTTTTTCAGCCACAACCTAGAAAGCAGCCAAAATGACATACAGAGATTGTAAAGTACACAGACAACTATATTGCATGCGTTACATGCATTGCACAATACTGAGTCCAAGAGACACATTTAATAGCAGAAATACATTTTAAAAGTTATTCCTAACAGTGAAATGCTTTTCACTATATTTTATGTAGTAAGTCACAAGATATAGATATTGTGAATATCAAATAAACGGAGAGGTATAACATACAGAGGGGGGTTGGCATAATGGTTAATGTCTTTACCTCACAGTTACAAGGTACATGATTTGATTCTGACCTCATATGGTTAGTTTTGTAATCATTTGTAGACTAATAGCCTAGTATTTACCTATGAAACTATATGTAGTCACTTTAGATATAACAAATGCAATAGTTTGCATGCACTGCAAGAAGTAATGGAGGGGTGAAAAGTTTACAGTTTAATTCTGTAAGAAGCATTTGCACTTTACCAAACAGAATAAGTAGCTTCTGCAATTTGCACAGTACTCAGAAGTAGAATGGAGTCTCCTAGGATGCAAATTATGTGAATTCCTAATCAAACAGAGATGAGTAAGGTTGTGAACTAATAAAGTGTTTCCTCTAGTCTAGTGTTTCATTCTGTCAGCCTCCACTTGCCTAATCTGCAACTTCCAGTAGATAACTTAACTGGACAGTGCCTCTGTGATCACCTCAGAAAAGCATCAGTGACATCCAGTGGTCTTATCTGGGTAATAAAAACAAATGCCCTTTCTCCAGCAATTCATATTGTATAATCTGTGATGGCTGTGTGGATCTATGGATTGTAGCAGAACAGGCACAGACAAATATTTTGTCCGAGTGCAGACAGAAGACCATGATATGATAATACGGATATAAAAATGCTATACAGGTTTGTGACCGAGGGATGTTGATAATCTATCCCTTCTGACAGCAGTAATGTGCTGTTTGATTCTTGGATGATTAATTTAATTACCTAAATATTTTGTTTTGCAATATATGCATTTTGCTTGTTGCTGTACATGGCCAAAAGGTTGAGGCCTTACTCAATTTCTGGAGAAGGAAGTCCTGGCCAACTTGTATGTCTGCATATATAGATTGATCTGTCCAAAGTAACTGTCCTGAAGGACAAAGCAGATAAACATTTTGCCAATTGTCCTGTCAGGAGACGTAAGCAAAAGTACATATTTCTGGGTGCAAAGGCCCATTCCCAGCACCCTGCACTGTGATATTTCTTATAATCAATGGCACAACTCAGAAAAAGCAAAACCCTACCCTGACAGTGATATTCATTTCTTGATCCTATCCAGCTGAATTTTTTGTCTATTTGCTAAAAGTCAAAATTTAAAAAGATGGCATTCCATCATAATCGTCCCTCCAGCTTGCTTGCCAGCTATACTGTATTTGCATTTTTTTGCTGGGAAAGTATGAGAGGTTTACACTCGTACTGAGGTAATAGTATGACTGAAAAACCAGACGATAATGATCCACTTTTGTGATGCATTAAGTCTAGCCATAACACTGAAGAGTATAGGCTACATAGATTTTTTTTTCACTCCCCTCCATGGCCCTTCATTATTAACACCTTGGTGCTCAGGTACCTGTCCAGTCTAGACCTACCAGGTGATACCCCCACCCCCAGTATTCATCCAGAATATGTAAAATAACCCAATCCAGTGGTAACAAAACAACGAGACCGTGAAGCAGCACTGATATTTATTGAGCAGAGTTAAGCACTTTCATTCCATATTAAAAGGAACTTCATCAGAACAAAAACACAGCATCACCACAAGCATTAACAAGAAAAATCTAGTGCATCACATGTAATTTCAAAGCCAAAGGCTGTAAACCCCAATGACACTACAATCTGGAAAAATGTAGAGTTTCAAAGAAAGGGGGTTACCCCTTCGATTTTATCAAAAATATTTATAATGAGGTAGTTAAGAAAGAGAGGAAGGGTTCTATATGCCTTTCAACATAGCAGGTAAATCGATGAATGATCAGCATATTAATGTTAAAAATCAAGAATTAACCAGACCATTTATATTGACCTTTAGCCTGTATAGTGAAGTTATTAGATTACACATCAACACTATTAGAGAGAGACTTCAATACAACTGTAATATAATTGGTATGTATCTAGAGCTATGTCAGAATTGTTATGCTTTTTATATAGGTAAAACTATACGTAAATTTAAAGAGCGTATATATGAACATATGTATGACATTTCAAAGGGTAATGTCAGCAACACTCTTTACAAATATATTTAACAAGTCACAGGGCACCATGTTTTTTCCCTAGGGTTGGTTTTCCTTGGGATGATGTGACAGAATTAACAGAGTTGAAATGGCAAATAAAACTGAGCGCATATAACTACCTGGGATTAAATAGGATGGTTTTGTTAGAAGCTCTTTTCAGAATCAAATCATATATGGTATGAAACAAAATTTTTTGAGATGAAGACAAAATGATGTGATATGTGTTTTATGGTTATTAAAGCTTTTTTACTGGTACAACAGTTTTAAATATTATTAATTTGTACCACTACAGCAGTGGTTTAATTGAGCTGTATCTTTTACTGCATGTTTTAATGAGATTGGTTGATGGTTATGTGACGTCAAGTCACGATTTAAATGGTGCATAATTGTGGCTAATATTGTTCTGAAGTTGTCCTGAGGCTCAAGACAAAAGCGCTTAATGTTTGGTTTTGCAATAAAGTTGGTACAGTGATCCAAGTGGAGTGGTGCTTCTGTATGATGTTCTATCGTTTCATTGTTCAGGTTCAAGGTTTTACCTTAATAATCTAAACTATTGAAGTCTTTACGTGAAAGCGCTTATCTAAGATAAATAAAGCCAGATTAATTGAGAATAGGAAGCCTCAACCTTATCCATAGCTCTCAACTTCTTAGCACAAGAAATCTGGATAGATCCTCAAATAATGGGGGGAAACAGCCCAGCAATAGGGAAATATTTTAAATATTGCTCTTATAAGCTTAGAAAGTTGCTAGAACAACAGTATTTGTGTTAGCATGCATTTTCTGAAAGGTATGAAGTGTGAGACGTGAGACTCAAATGTGTCATTGTTTAGTGGCTTTGGTCGTCAGTGAATTGCCAGAAAATCACAAATTGTATGAGGAACAGACTAAAAATATGAGGGAAAAATCTAGCTAGTTGAGAGCTATGACCTAATGGTAGAGTATTTGCTAAGCAATTATTCATTTACATGAATTTAGCCTGCTGAGATCTGAATTAACAGGCAATAGAATTAAGTATCTAAAAGGTGATTATCTCCCAATACAAAGGCCCTAAAGCGATTAAGATCAACATTAACACCAACTTGGAAATGTACAGTTTTGTTGAGATTATATATATATATATATATATATATATATATATAAAGCAAATGACTGTTTCCAAATAAAACCTGGCATCTTTTACAGCCAACTGAGTTATCATGAACTCAGGTCAGACCTTGGTTTGTATTCTCTTCTGAAGGATGGCACACTCGGGTGTGTAGTGCCTCCCCTTATGAAGGAGGGCATATTCGGGTGTGTAGTACCTCCCCTTATGAAGGCGAGTACACTCAGGTGTGTAGTACCTCCCCTTATGAAGGAGGGCACACTTGGGTGGGTAGTATCTCCCCTTATGAAGGAGGGCACACTCGGGTGTGTAGTACCTTGACTTATGCTGTACATCATTGACTGAACTGGAAAACAAATTCAGGCACCTGATATGGGAATAGAACTCAAAGTCTTCAGATATTTAAAATCAAAAATGAATGTGCAGTTTAGCCATTGACACTTGCTTGGTATTCTTTTCTCGGAATTTACCACTCCCAATTATTACATAATGTTGTGGATAACTTTACATTAGAGCAGTAATATTATCTGAAGAGGAAATGTAATGTTTCCTAGTATGATGCAGTCACAATGGCTTAAAAATTCATATCAGTAGATTAGTCATGATATCAACTGCATATGGTTATACTTCATTCCTGCTCTAATCTTGTGAAGAGAGAGATACAAATTGGTGTTTCAAAGACTTGGGTCTGTCATTGCTATACACTTTAAGTTGGACTAAAATACACTTATGTACTTAGTAACTATATGCAGTGGTGTGAATGGTATTTCACACCATTTGTTGTAGAAACAGGGAAACTGAACAACCCTTACATTTGTCTATGGTAAGTTCTATGTTGCAGTACAATTGTGTATTTTTGATATACCAAGACCCATTTATTTAAATTAGAGTTGGTATAAAGATACTTTGTTAAATAGATCAGTGGTTTGAAAGATCTAAGCAGTCTAAAAGGCTTGAATACTTAAATCTGTTTCATTCAGTTCCAGTTTAAGAGTTGTGTATTGTGCATTTTCTGGCAAATGAGCGCATTGTTCTATAACTGATATGCTTAGCCATTTATATACACAGTAAAAAGAGAATAGCTTATCTTGTCTATGTTTCAAAAAATACGGAACTCTCTCCCAATACACGTCTACAGCTAAAGTTTACTTTGCAAATAGATTTGCACATGGACAAATCTGTAATGTTGTAAGTTAAATTCATATCATCTTACCTCATACATCTGTAAACAGACTATGAAACTGTGAAATGTACAACATTTCATAAGAATGTCAGTTGATATATAGAAAGCATTTTTTGGCTTGTAATATTTTATCAGTCTCTCACAAAGTAATAAATCATTTTCAATTGGATCTATACAGGTTCCGGTTCTCCACAATGGTGTCACTTCTGCAAAGCCTGGGCTGATATTTGAACCACCTCCAGTTATACAATCATCATCTTACAGCACTTTACCTGTGCCTGTTGTACAGCTTTCTCATACTTGGGTAGCTCCTCCATTGCAAAGTACTGGGGAGAGAGCCAGGTGATAACACATATGGGTTTTGTTTGGCAGAGATGGCTAATCTTTTATATTTGTAGAAAAAGCATATGGATGGGTTGCACCCAGGCATTTTTTATTCCCCAAGATAAATGCACTTCTCATTCTTTCATTCAGACAAATGTATTCATACAGCAGCAAGGACAATCAAGCATTGGCAGGAGGTGTTATAGCTCTCGGAAGTCGCAAAAGCCACTTTTAGGTATTATTATCCTAGAGAATTTTGTCACCTTTCATGAGAAGAGCTCACCATTCATCGTTTACACCATACAGTTCTGTCCAAATCCACTAGATCTATGATTCTTTAAAGTCTCAGTTGATATATGTTCTAACACGTGCCCTTCCTGGTAACTAGGAGAAAATCCCTTCCTCTCTGAAATATTCTGTCATCAAAATATTTGAAAATATAACAATTGAACAAATAGAATTTTCTCTGCTTTATTCTGCGCATATCAAGTTGAATGTCCATTAAGAAAAAGGGCAGTGTTTTAACTGTTCCTGCATGCCAGAAGTGTTTATAGTCATACCATGATACCTTGTATCTTTTGTTTTCAAGGGTAGACATCATATTTCCTTGAGCTACCACTGATTATTGTACATAAAAGCTTCTTCACTAATTTGCTCCCAAAGGACAACTTCCATTTTGTTGTAAACATTTTAATGACTATGAGCACTAGAAAAATGGTGCTTGCTACAGTTCTCATCCAAGGGAGGAGAAAGTCAGAAGCTGATGAATCAACATTAACTTCAGCTATTCTGTTGGCTGACCAACGGGAGAACACTTGATTATTTAATTATTGGTGCAAGTACTTCTGTCTGCTCTAGCTACTGCAATGTATAACAGCTCAGTTGTTTATACACTCACACTACACTTTGAATACAAGGCCATGTCAAACATACAAGGCCATGTCAAACCCAGATTTGATGAATATGCTTCACCTCAAAAAATCTAGATCCGTCAGAGCCACAAGGGCGGGAGACTTAAACCTCGACACGGCTATTAATAGGACGTGCTGGAGGGATAGATTCATCACCCAAAGACTCCCTATGCTGTGGAATAAAATCCCGGTATATGTGAGGCAGAGCACCTCGCTGGCCTTGTTCAAGAGAAATCTTGACCAATGGATGGGAGATTGCAGATATACCCCAGGGATTACCTCAGTGTCACTGCTCGACAGAGGCACAGCAAAATAATGGGTATAGTTCCCCATACTAAAGGGGTGGTGTAAGCCACAAAACTATGGGCTAGGCTTGTAAATGCACTCGGGCAGATAGCCTAGTATGAACCTATGAACATATGAACCTAATACTGACCAATTCCATATATACAGCCACTATCCATATCTCCCATCCCTATGTCAGAGAAGAAACCAGCCACCCTGCATTCTTTTCATTCTAAAGCCAGCATCTGGGGAGTCCATTCTCTAAGGAATAGAAAGAAACCAGGCATCACACTGACTGAATCAGCCAACACTGCTGATGCCAAGTCAGGAATGCATACAGGCTAAATAAGAACAAAACAGAAAAGCGTACAAGGAACAATATTACTATGTACTGTATGAACGCTGCATGGCACATGATGCATTACTCCACAAGTATGATTTGAAGGACATCTATGAGATGTAGAGATGTGGGGTAGGGATTCATATAAGGTAAGAAGGTAGTTCATCATAGGTCTGTGTGTTATATCAGTGAGCCTCTCTAATTGCAAGAAATAAAGAACCATAAAATTATTCCAGATAAAGTGATTCTTTGTAGGACAGTATACAACTAGCAAGTGGTTTTGAACTTGGATATTTTTCCACCATGGTCTAGCTCAAGTGCAGGGTAACTGCAACACACACATGACAATTTAAGGTAGCCGATGAACTAACATTTTCAGGAGGTGGAGGAAACAGAAATAGCCAAAAGAAACCCACACAGACATGGCGAGAACATGCATAACTCCCAGAAGTGAATGCCCAGTGGTCAAGCCTGAACCCTGAAGTTGAGAGAATGTCAGCTCAGTACTGATTCACAAGGATCTACAATATAGTTATCCCACCTAAAGCATATCTTACTTCAACACACACCTTACTTTACAGTAGCTAGATAATCAGTCTGCTGATAGCAAGAATGTCAAATCCATGGGCAGAGAGAAAGTGAGAGAGAGTAGGCCTATGACCTTCTTCGCTCAAGAATTCTCGACAAAAATAATAGGGGGACAAAGGCCCCAAATCAGGGACTTTTATAAATATTACTCACATTTACAGGTTTTGCATCAACATGCATTTTCAGAGAAACAATTATGAAACTATAATGCCTAGTACTGATGATTAACCTTCAGTGATTCAGCAGAGAATCAAACCTGTACAAGGGACAGGGCAGAAAAATGAAGCAAAGCCTGAGACAGTTGAAAAGTACAAAAGTATTACATTTAGATAAAGCAAAACTGTACAAGGGACAAGGCAGAAAAATGAAGCAAAGCCTGAGACATTTGAAAAGTACAAAAGTATTACATTTGGATAAAACATAAGAGGTATGAGAACATACATGCTGAATGCTCATATCTGCATATAGTATACCAAGAAAGAAATGCACATAATATTTTTAACTATATGCAAGTCATCAATTTGAAGTTATAAAGTTCCACTTCTACTTACAATATGAGCTTCTGACTACATAATGCTTCAAGGAATTTCAACTGAAAGACATGCTAGGTTTTCTCCTGCTAATTATCTCTTAGGTTATGGATGAGCTTAGCTATGATATCCATAACTATTATGTTGTTATAATTGCTGGCTTCATAAGCTGACAGAATATGGAGAAAGGGACATAATGAGCTAAAATTTAGACTAGCCTTTTATGGTGCAGGTCTTTTGTCATGTACTTAACAGGTTCCATTCTGAAATATTAGCTCATTATTAAAATTCAGAGGCAACATCTATTATCTATGATCAATGCCTTCACAAAAAGTCATATTTAGAATTAGGCCATTCACAATATACTGTCAATTTAGTGACATCCTTTTTTCTGTTAATGCATTAACACTTTTTTAATATTTTGGACTAAATATACGTATGTATTTGTGTGTGTGATTATATAAAAACAATTAAGTGGCCTATTTTATAGTGTTGTGCATTTGTGCGATATTTGTAAGAGAAGGCATATATTAAACTACTGGTTGAGCAATCTTAATAAAATGACATAGATGAAGTGATTTACCTAGCATTAAATACAGTGTTATAACAAAGAGAACACTTCCTTTTGCACTTCTCGTTTACCACCTTCAGCAAAAAAAAGAGCTAAACTTGAATATACAACTGCTCTTCAAGGAGGAATAAGCAAGTTGAACAAAGGAAAGTGCATGGCACAATGGAGAAAAAATAAAGCATCTCCAAATGCCATGAAAGATTTGTTTTTTTTTTTTTTTTGATCGTTCCATCTTGTTGAATACATGAAAACATGTTTTGTCATGAGTTATCACTGGCTTGACCTGTCTTTACTATCTACAAATGATAGAAGTAAACCACACATTGAAATTGTGTGGCCAAATTAAAAAAAATGAATACAGCATTGTTTTTTCTAGCTTCTGCAAACAAATCTGTTTCACAGTAACTTAACACAAACGTGTGTGTGCATGGATGTGTGTGTGTATGTGTGTATATGTATATGTATATATATATATATATATATATATATATATATATATATATATATACATATACACACACACACACACACACACACACACACACACACATACACACACGGATTACCCTCACTTTGTGGAGTACTTGAAATGATTGTGGAATACATGTCAGAACAAGTCTGAGGAAACATGTTAGGGTAAGGAAACTTTTGAGTATACTGTAAGATTTGTCATTAAGAGTGGGAGTGCATTTGAGTTAGGGTTAGAGTAAGGTTTAGGGAAAGAGTCAGTGTGAGCATGGGTGCTGATGTACATTCAGTGCCTTGCATACTGGTAAAGTTTGGGAAAAGGTTTTCTAAGGTAAGGTGCAGGGTTATGATCGGGATCATCATGCAGGGTTATGATCGAGATCATCATGCAGGGTTATGATCGAGATCATCATGCAGGGTTATGATCGGGATCATCATGCAGGGTTATGATCAGGATCATCATGCAGGGTTATGATCAGGATCATCATGCTTTAGTAAGGCGGCACAGGGAGACACGCTAACCCTAAATGTGCCCTTAACCTCAACCCTACACCTTACCTTAGAAATATAGCTTCTGTAGCACTACGGTTATTCAGACAAAACATGCCAGAATTTAGTAGTAGGGTTTTGTTGAAACTGGTTTCATTTTTCTTTCATACGTTTTTGATAGGGTGAATTTTGATCACTAATGTTTGAGTACTGCATTCCTGTATTCAGCCATTTTCCATATAGGTGTGTGTGTGTGTGTGTGTGTGTGTGTGTGTGTGTGTGTGTGTGTGTGTGTGTGTGTGTGTGTGTGTGTCATTAGTAAAGTAATATCCCACTTGGATCAAAACAAAACAGTACCTTTGACCTTGGGTTATTTTTTCATTCCAGTTGTCAGTCTCTCTCACCTTTACCAAGTACAGGCTGTCGATAAAACAATTGCAGGCCGTATTACCTTGACTAGCCTCAATCATTGTCTTAAACTCCAGATGTTTCTTTCAAGTACAGTTCTGAACCTCCATTTGAAGAAGGAACTTACTGATTCTAGCCTTTCAGGCTATTTCCATTTAGATTAGAATAACGGATGATCATTGTCTCATTAAACTGACAAATACACAGTTTTTATTTAATTAATGTGAGACTATGCCCACACTGTGACACACATTAACACATCTTAAGGACACATCAGCATTTTACTAGAACCAACAAGTTACAACTACCCTTCTCACACTATAAATGCATGTTTTTTTTTCCCATAATGATGGGCTGTAGGCCGTCCACAACTCATTACTGTTTCCTTTGGCCAGGCCGGTCCTATGGTTACCCTATAGTGAAAGCATTGGAAAGATACTGCCACTGGAACTTAGTTTCAGTTTTACTGTACTAGAGTGTGAAGTATTACCTAATAAAACTGACTATCCAACACAACACATCAATACATTACACGTTATACATTACACTACTACCACAGTCCAACATCTGATATGCACCTATGGGACATGACACAGACAACAGAAAACTAAATGATGCATGTTGTATCACATCCACGGTAGTCAAGAGATGGTGTAATATCCCAGACATCCTCAATGCACAAATGCCTCTTGGACACTAACACAGAGACCAGTAGGGAAGGGGAAGACGCAAGGTAGGCTGCACAAAGAAAATCCCCCAGTTGATGGTGACTGCTAGAACCCGCATCAGATGCCCTTAACCTCTGCTGCCAGCCCCAGTGCAAGTGTCCAGTAAGACCAAGGGAGTGAAAGGAGTGCTAGAAAACCGTAGGATAAAGCAAGGGAAGCAAAAAAAGAGAGCTAATAAAACAAAATAAAATAATTTTGGAAATATATTCATTGTTATAATGGAAGTTCTGTCTAACAGGTTAACTTTTAATTTTCTCGTAGAGTCAACGCAGAAGACTATTGAAAGTGCACTATTGTTTAAGTGCTTATACTTTATAGGAAAAGTATATTTCTTTTTTGTGGTTTCATCTTATTACATTCATTTTTTTTAGGTATTACAATAATGAATAACATTGGTCTGTACAGTCGCTGCCTGGTGATTATTCAAGTTTCCATACTCAACTGTGTTTTCTAAATTATTTGAAACATAACCCTTAGCACTGTGCAGTATTGACAGGGACAAGTGGCAACAATGCTAGTTCTACTGGTAGGATTAAAAAGGAATGTCTATTAAGTTATGCATGGAGCTATTAGGAAAGGTGTCCCTGCAGTGATTCACAGTACTCTAAGCACTGTAAAGGGTTTTTTTGTGTGTTCAGTATTCAATTGTAATAAAGAATTATGCATGGATACCCATGTCTGGAAAGTGACTGTTCAGTGACTGCAGACTTTTACTTTGAGGTTTGACTTGTGACGTGTATATCAGAGGTGTCATACACAATGTCCCCTCTTAAGGACTGTGTGTAGGATGGTCTCATGCCAGCAGGTGAGATCATGCTGAGTTGCTGTGATGCCAGGATCAACTGAATGTAGAAGAACCTCTAGACACTGGTCAGGCAATGCTGCAGGACCACAATCATGACAGATTTTCTACCACATGCTGTTTATGTTTGATGAGGCCTTGCTGCCTTCTTTATACCACTTTCTTTAGATACACATGGGATCCTACTAACTCACTCTCCATACATGTGGATAGTACATAATCCATGTCCAGGTAGGTTTCCAAAGTGTCTCTGGTACTTCTTTATTACTGTGTGCACGGAGGTACACATGGATACTGCAGCCATATTGCACACAAGGATCATCATGGCATTGTCTCCTGTCTAATGTCTTGACCGTTCCCAAGTACTTTCCTCACATATACCTGCAATACACTCTCTCTCTACCTGACTCTGAGCATAATGGGCCTGTCTCTTAACTATGTCATGGCAAATATGGTGCCAGGCAGCCAAGGCCTTGCATTCATTGAGGAAATTGTCTTTACACAGCATCCCTTTGTACAGGTGTGATAATGGGTAGTGCTACATCTGAAATGGCAGTCTGTTCTTCAGGGTGTTGAGTCTGTTCACATGAAACTGGTGTTGAGCTATGTGGTGTCCTCCTCCCCCTGCTGTAATTTCATTTCCTCAGTCTTCGGAGTGTGATGCAGGGTCACTGCCTAGGTGGTTGTCTACCGGCTGTGGAGTAAGTGGTCCTACCAGTACACCTTGTGAATGTGTCACTGACCTCAGGCTGCATCATATGAAAGTTCTAGCATCATGGTCACTAGCCATTCTGCTGACATTAGCCTACAGTGCTGAAGCAGAGGAAGTGGTTATTTCTGATAATGACCCTGTGAAGAAATGTGCAAGTATAAGGTTAAACAAGACCTGTGATAGCTTCAATAATTTACCTAGAAAGATGTGATTATTACACTTACCATGCAGAGATTGTTGACTTTGTGCCAGACCTGATGTGGATTGTCCATCTGATAAGAAACGTTAATGGGTATGTATGGAAAGTTAACATGGCCAGTACTTCACAGAATAGCAATTTAATTAGCTACACACTAACCTTCCACACTGCATGCCTGTGATTTTTTCTATGCCTGAAAATACCAGTGTCCAAACAAGCTGAGATAATTCCAGTACCATCCTTATTTGTACTGAAGTCATCAACCCTAATAGCGAGATGGTACACCTCATCCATTGTTAAATATTACAGTGTCGAAGGCCCCCACATATGCCACTATGGGCAACTGCATTTTGCCCTGCATCTGTCCTTGCACATTCCACCAAGTCATCTGCCATTTCCCTAAACTGTGCCAAGGTACAATCCCTTGCTCCAACAGTATTAATGTCAGCTACTACTTGAGTCAATGCTTTGCCAAAGAACATTTCCCACACATCCTCAGAGCATCTCCAAAGGTGTGGCTCTCTAATGAACTAAAGTCATCTCTTTTGTGTTTTGTTACCTGTTGCACAACAGCAGTTTGTAACCCTCAAACACATAATGGGCCAAAATTAAAGCACTCTTCCACTCATGACAGTTACATTTTTATTTACTTCAGTCAGGTTCATAAAAAATCAGACCATTTCTCAAAGGATTACTTCACAGCTGTGGGTTTTCAGTTATGTGGTAATACTGCTCCCCGTATTAACTGCGGTGGTGGTGCTGCGGTAGCGTTGTCGCCTTACAGTAAGACGTTGTCCTGTTCGATTCTCAGCTAGAGCGTCTTCTGTGTAGAGACATGCGTGAATGGGTGTACCTTCGTTGAAGGTTGCGTGTCAGGGCCGGCAACTCAGCACGTAAAAATCTACTGCCAATCATTAGCAGACCGGAGTTCTGCTGTGGCGACCCCTAACTGGGAAAAGCCGAAAGACACAACAACTGCACATCGTATTAACTTGTACTGGTATTATTAAATCATTAGATATAACTGTTTCCTGCTATAACGTCGTATTGGGTAGCTTAACATATGTCGCAAATGGCTTCAAATCACTTTTGTTAGTGTCAACCTTTCCTCTAACCACTGACTATAAATTGGCAGCAGTAAGCACACAGCAGTAAAAATGGCACCATACACATTCCCAGTCATGTCACTCATGAGGCATAGAAATACTAGCAATAGTCATGTCTTACCTGTAAAATATCACTGCTATATATGGAATATTACAGAATTAGATCTACTACTGCATTTTCCTACTGATTTCTGCTTATTCCAGTTTTCACAGCTTGTCTCGAGTTAGCTTGTGCTTTTCATTGGCTGTGGTGATTAGGACAGTTCAGTGCAGTTTAAAATAGTAAACAGAGTTCAGACAGCATTAGTTTGGGTCTGATTTAAGAACTTATCAATGGTACAGCTGGGGGGAGTGAAAGGGGCAATCCACCTCAAGTGGCACTTTTGGGACTTTTAATAGTTTTAATTAAAAAAAAAACTTTTTTAAGAGTGTTATTCTTTAAGAACTGTCCCATAGCATCACATCCTGTTCTTCCAGTCCAGTTACCTGCATCACATCTTTGCATGCATTGTAGATGTCCTGTCTACCCGTGCAGTTTTAAAACACAGTACAGTGTTTGCTTCACCTATTCCAAGGGGGTTTTTGCTGCTGCATATTGTTCACCAAAGTAATTGGTGTGCACCGATCATTTTTCTGATTCTCATTTTTTACGTGTGTGTGTGCACTTGTGTGCAACTGTGTGTGTGTGTGTGTGTGTGTGTGTGTGTGTGTGTGTGTGTGTGTGTGTGTGCATGTGTGTAAAAAAGGCTGCACCTTAGGTGCCAAGAACAAGAGCCTGAATTCTCTACCCATACCACCACTTGTGATTCAAGGCTTTGAGTCCATAGCTGTCAAATGTCCAGATTTTCACAGAATGTCTGAATTTTGTGGGTCATACTTTTTGTCTGTTCCTCTTAAAATGTGTGGTTTTCTGGCAAATCAGTGAGAACTGAATTTACTAAATAATGATAGCCATTTAAGTTTGTCTTCCTATCTTTCGGGAAATGCATAGTAACACAAAACATTTTTATTCTAGTAACTTTCCAAGATTATACAAGTAATGTTTAAAACATGTACCTGGTTTTGTGCCATTGTTCAACCCCCAAATAAATTTGGCTTTTTCCCAGATTTCTTGAGCTGCAAAGTTGAAAAATATAGTTGAGTGTCAAGTGGATTTTACAAGGAGCTGAGAACTTCAGGGGAAGAGAAGTTTAATGCTGCTTATGCCAAGTCTGTTTTCACTGTTAGTAGCACAACAGGTAGTATACTTGCTTTTGATGCAGAAAGCTGTTGGTTCTACTCCCACAGTATGTAGATGGATTGCTGATACTGTACTGTGTTGTACTTTAAAGGACGTGGATGCTGCAGTCCTAAAAATGTCCTCCTTCGTAGGACATACCGATTAACTCTGAACCTATTATCAGTTTGCCATCCAGTCCCTATTTCAATATTACTATTTTATTTTTTTTAATGTAACACAGGCAATTTATTCTTCAAGGGCAACAGGCACTATTTGTAGATGAAACAATGAAATATTAAGTTGTTTGCTAGCAACAACCTCTTCATTATTTACAGATCTTTTATGTGGAATTATTTAGATGACTTACTTCTGCAGAGATTGCGCATATTTACTGATATTGATGGATTGTAATGAAGAAGTTTGAGTAGACGTTTATGATGGAAATGTTCTGAATTGGGCAGTTTTCGCTTTACTGGTTCATACATTTTGTTTCATTGGTTACTGGAAAAAAATGTTCAAAACAATGCATTTAAAACATGCTGTAACAAGTGTGCTGTATTATACAAGGAATATAATTTAATACAATCAGGAAGGTAAATCAAAGATCACATGTATGTTTGCATGGTCCTAAATCTGTGCAAGGGGCCTATGATTTGAAAACACCCTAAAGCTAAACTTTATCCACCAGTGACCAGACGCATTTTCTTTGAATGTGGGTTTCAATGCTGTTTCAATGAATGTGAGTTACAAGGGCAGAGAAGTTTTAATGCTAAGTCTGTTTTCATTGTGAGACTGCACTGCTTTGTTTAAAATGTAAAATAAAAGTTTTAAATGAAATCCAAATAATCATTGTAGAAGTAAAGCATAAAGCAGTATGCACATTAGTATCTATGGTAAATGGGGAGAAATAGCCATGTAATGGGACACTGGAATGGCTGCAGTGGGGGAGGGCTGTGTATGGGGGGGCCCCATTTGACCATGATTTTGTGATGGGGAGGGGTGGCAAACTCAAAGACAGCCCCGGGTGGCACAAACTCTAGCTACACCACTGCTTCTTATGCAGATGAGGTTCAACCACGATGAATTCTACGTACTGCATTGCTGCTCAGTTGTACACGTCTTTCTTATAGGTGCAAATGCAGTTGGATGACTGTGGGTGAGATTCTACAAAGAGCCCATAAACGTGCATAACTGCCAAGTGTACCTCAATCACACTCTCGTATGCTAAACCATTGGCACAGTAGTTGTCTATTTCTAGAAGTGCTAATAAGTAGCTAACTATGCCACAACTTCTTACTAGTAAGAATCCTTAGCACTGGATATAAAACAGAACTATAAACCTACCTTAAGTCCGCTCCAAAAAACATGGTAATATTCAAATGATGTGCTGATGAGGAGACAATTGCATGACCTGCATAGGATGGACTGATGACTTCATTATTGCATATTGCAATGAGGAATGAACTGATTTAGGAATAATTAATATACCATAAACTTTATGGAAATGTATACAAGTAATTTTACTGCTGCAGGAGTCATACCTGCAGATGCTGAAACAGGCACCAGCTACTTCTGAGGGAAAAAAAATAAAACCTGGCAGGAGTTGGGGGAGAACATGATAGGCACCCCTCATTTCAGTCAACAATCCCAGCATAGCTAGGACAATCTGCAAAGGTAGAAAAGGAACCACCTGGCTGGCAGGGTTTCAAAAGTACAAAAGAGAAGGCCAGAATTCTACAGCAAGTATTCCTTTTTTTCCTTTCTTATTTCTTGTATAGCAGGGTAATATATATGTGTGTATGTGGGTATATATATATATATATATATATATATATATATATATATATATATATATATATCTTGGTCAAAATTTTAAATTGTCAAAACTCATATGGCTGGGTACATATGATCTTTGGTTTAAAATATCAAAAAATAGGAAGAAACAGTATTTTAGAGGGGGGTAAGCACACTTGCACTCCACACAGCCCTTGCTTATTTTATATACTAACTCAGAGATCCCACTACAGTAGGGAAAATGATACATTCCTGGTCCCCACTGAACCACAGTCTCTGTGCAACCGAGTTTATACATTGTCAATCATATGAAGTTTGAGAATGTAAAAACAAACTAATAAAGACCCATGTATGTGTGTGTGTGCTATACATACCATACATATGAAGGTGGCCGCGGTGGTGTAGCAGTGATAGCTGTTGCCTCACAGCAAGAGGTTCTCCAGTTAGATTCTCATCTAGGGTGCATTCTGTGCAAAGTCAGCATGTCCTCCCTGTGGTAACGTGGGTTTCCTCCAAGTGCTCCGGTTTTCTCCCACATTCCAAAGACATGCAGTAGGTGGACTGGACACTCTAAATTGCCCATAGGATGCGTGTGTGTGTGTGTATGCAAGTGAGTGATGCAAATGAAATACCACAGCAGGGCTAGCCACCTGGCAGTGTAAATCTTGGCTCGAGATGATTGTCACTGCTGAAGTGACAACCTGAACCTTTGTGCAATATGGGAAAAGGGGTTGAGGGAGGATGGATGGATGCATATATATATATATATATATATATATATATATATATATATATATATATATATATATAATGTGTGTGTGTGTGTATGTATATGTGTATATATATATATATATATATATATATATATATATATATATATATACACACACACACACACACACACATATACACACAATTTTACTGCTATAGTGTTAATATATATTTTGATATGTATATATGCAAAGCTATGAAATATATAACATACATCTCCATTGATTTAAGTATCTGTGCATGCTTTTATGCAATATATGCATTTACATATTTCATACTCCATGAAAATGCAAAATCCAAAGCAATGCTTACTATTTTTTTTTAACTGCTGACGGTATGCAACAGGCATACCTGCCAAAATACCATAGAATGTTTATTTCCTGCATTTGTTTAGCAGTGAAATCAAGCATAGCTGAATTCCTTCAAAAAGTTTACTGATTAGTCATAACCAAAACTGAGCTTTTAGGGAAGAAATGATTTAGCAATACCAGCTATATATATGGCTATATTAGGTTTACCTTCATAACGCCGATCACATTATGGTCAACCCCGCTTCCGTGAATACCGAAGTGCGACTGTCCAAAACGTCGAACACCACATATCTGAATGGCAAAATCTCGCCCCCTTTTTGATCTATGGTAGCACTGGTGTGGAGGTGTGGTGTGGCCAGAAATGTCAAAATCTGACATTTATTCAACATTTTAGAAGTTTTGTGGTTCTGGTTTCATGAAAATGGTTCAATGATGTGGCTGGTCGATAATATGTGATCGACAATATGAAGGTAAACCACTATATTATATATATATGTATTGCGCATAGATGGGATTGTTATGCACATATTGCGTTTGGTGATTTTAAGAAGTTTAAAGAACTTCCAAAATGGCTGACAACAGGTATCCATCACACCCAATGAAGAGTCAGGGTGTCGGTGGGTGGATGACCAGCAATTGTATGACCTGCATAAGATGGACTGATGGTTTCCATACTGCAATGATGAGTTGTTATGATTAATTAATATGCCATAGACTTTATGGAAATAGCAATATAAATACAAACATTGATATGAATACTGCAGATTAGAATGCTTAAAGCAGGACTGTGCCCTTTGCTTCTTCTTAAAAGTGACTACCTGCCAACTTTGCATTTAAGATCAATGTATGAATAGCTCACTGTCCCCAACCCATCACCGGACACTGTGGTGCCTCTGACTGTATCAACTAGTGAATGCTGACTACAGGCTGTAACAATTTGTTTAAGCTGATCATCATCTGCTCAGGAAGGAAAATGATAACTTTTCAGGAAATGAATACAGTTCAACCCTTTTCTATAGTCCAGCAAGACACAGTCCTACAAAGAAAACCCAATGCAATGCATCCTTATATTGAGCATGTATCTATGCACGAGTTAGAATCTGTAACAAAACAAATCAGAAAATAAATACGTTCATCAATGAAGCACACTCATATGACAGGAGTAAGCAGCTTGCATTTCACTTCTTTTTTTATATATCCACATCTGAGAGAAACAAGACTGTAGCAGAGGCCAGGCTCATAGGAGGCGGTGTGCATGAGTGATGCAGAGCACTCGTCAGTATTAAGCATAGAAGTATTAACAAATACGAAAGCATTCCTTCAGTAACTGTTCAGTACTCTAAACTGGTGTTTGACATTAAAAACAAGATAGAAATGACAAACATAGTGAACTGAGGTAGTACACCGAAGAGATTAATGTATAGCAAAGCATTCAAAGGTGTTGACATTAGAAATCCATAAAGTGCCTCAGCATCTATTCATTTAAATAATCTAAGTAGCATTAATGTCTAAAAACATCAATACATTCTCTACGAATGAAGTTAGCGGTAAGAGGGCTGCAAGTAGCAGTTTCAAGATTATCTAAATGTTTGTTCATTTTATTACCTGAAATGATATATTTTGAAGGCACTTGCATCTTTCTAATTTCCCTTGTTTCACACTATGTCACTCTGATTCTTCTTTTTACACTGGTCCAGAGATCTCAGGGGCAAGTTCACCTGCATGCCTCTCAGGATAGGGACTGCTCACCACCATACCTCTCAACTTGGAAACATCAAAAATCTGGACAAGGCCCATGTAAAATAGGTACACATCTGTATGCTGATTAACATAAAATGTGCATACATAATTATGTAACCCCGCCCACTCCAATGGAATTGTGGGATACCAACTTTCAAACACAAACTGGAGCAGGCAACCAAAATATGGCACCAGAGTCCACCTGCACGCAGCCATTCCAATGTCCCATTACCTGGCTATTTCGCCCCATTTACCATGACACTAATGTGTGTATACTGCTTTACTTCTACAATGATTATTTGGATTTTATTTTTAGAGCACAACAATGCACAAACATTAATAGACATCTGGTAAACAAAGCAATGCTGTCTCACTATGAAAATAGACTTGGCATTAAAACGTCTCTGCCCTTGAACTCATATTCATTGAAACAGCATCGAAACCCACTCCACATCCAAAGAAAATGCATCTGGCCAGTGGTGGATAAAGATCACCTTTGGGCTGTTTTCAAATCATTGGCTTCTTGGGCATAAAACAAGAAACATACATGTGTTCTTTTCTTTGATACATCTGCCTGACTTTATTAAATTATATTCCTTGTGTAATACAGCACACTGGTTAAACAGAATGCATTTTAAATTTATTGTTTGAACATTTTTCTAGTAGGCTGTACTGTAGGCAACGAAACAAAATGCATGACTCAATAATGACAAAACTGCCCAATTCAGAACATTTCCATCATAAAAGTTTAATTCCACACTATAAATAGAACGACAGCAGAGTAAGCCGTAGGATTACTCTAGGAGGTTGATAAGCCCAAATAGTACACAAGCACAGATAATACAATTAATTGCATTATTAGATTCAATTTAAATGTTTATTTTATGGTCTTTATGGCAGTTTCATTGTTTCTTGCATGCATTTTCATACTTTTTAATATACCATCGTCATATATATTTTTGTTTGTTTTGTCTCCACTAAAAGCTAACTCTTCCTAGTAGTGTTAATCCAGTAAGCAAACAAGCGCATGAGCACACACACATACATACACACACAACATGGAGAAGCAGCAGCACCCCTGACTACCTTGTGTTATCATTGCCTCGCCTTACTCTGCTTGATCAGCAGGTAAGTTTTTACCTTCAGCTTTATATTTAACCACAGCAGCTCCACTGACAAGCTATTGCAGGTATTTAACGCTGCTTATATAATTATTATATATTTTATATCCCGGAGTTCCACTTTAAGTGCCTATCAGAGATGCATGGTAGTTATGTAATAGGACTTTAAAAATTCCAGGTTTCTCAGTCGGCATTATCATTTTGCCCCCCCCCCACCCCACCCCAAAAATGCAACTTTTGCAATGTTGGAAAATGCCGAAGGCAGCATGTTTCCTTCATTAATGCACACAAATTCAGTTTTGTCAAAGATTCGGTTTGTCAATGTCATCTGATGCACTACTTGAACTGGTAGCTAATGAAACAAGAAGAGGTGAGAATCCCGGGTTTGTATAATAGCCTAAAAAAAGTCATTAAAATGGACTAAATCAAGGCCAACCAAACCACCACCATTTCATTTCTTAACAGCAGGTGACCTATAGACGGCACATGGAAAACTGAAAAAGACAAGTTTGTTTTTAATTACAGACAGCATTGTCATTAAATAAATAATTTTTATTAAACCAACAAGATCCCCTGAGACTGTATGTAATGTGCACATTCAACAGGCCATATCATGCTTTGCTGTGGCCCCAGTAAGAAATAATTTGTTAACCCATACCATTGAAGGATGTTACATGGGCGGTAGCAAATGATCTTTTTAATTGTACACTAGACTCTTAATTTCTACCTTTCAGTGTACCACACCACCACCAAAAACACACACACAAGCCCACCCTCCCTTACCCTTCCTTGTCATACGATACATCCAGCAACCTTCCTCGTCATCTGATAAATAGTTCTTCAGCAATAATACATCCAGCAGCACGTAATTCTACATAATTGCAACAGTCTGTTGCCATTCCCAGTCACATTTGAGCAGCCAGGAATACCAGAAAAGCGTGAGCTCCTTAAGCTCAATTCCGACAGGCCGGTAAGGGGAGTGACACCGCGCAGGCTGGTAGCATTGATGGAGCTGACGTTATCACATATGTGATGATGTCAGCTCTAATGCCGCGAAAATTGAAAAACAAAAGAAAAAAATCGGAAATGAAGGGGTGCCACTCAGGAATCGTGGCACCCCCTCATTTGAACCCAAAAATTCAGTAAAAACAGAGTAATACGGCACGGTTGAGAGGTATGCTCACCACTACACACTGCCTACACAGGGAGGTCTTCATAGAGTTGGGAAGGTGGATGTTCATTACAATGAGTTGGAAAAGGAAAGGAAGCAGTTGGACACTGCTTGGCAAATAAAATAAGCGAGTGTAGGTAAGGACACTGCTTATTGGGTAGGATGTGTAATTCGGTAAATGAAGGGAGTGGTGGGACGCTCATAAGTAAAGTAAGTGGACGTATGAATGCTGCTTACTGGGTCAGAATGAGTACACGCTGTCCTGATTAACATTATCTGGATGCTTATACTGTGATTAAATCAACTATACTATGTTTCAGATGTAATTAATAAATGTTGGTTAACAAGTTATGTTTATGAAAGTTTAATAAATGTCATCAAATGTCATTCAGTGTGATATTTTTATTGAAGGGGACCGGGACAATTTGTTACTTTATCTCCATGTTTTTAAACTGCATTATTAGCTACAAGACTCGTGTATGCTTGTATACAAGTTACCTATTCATTGCTGGCAGGAGAATATGTATTTTCAGTACCAGCATGTCTAGTTTATATAACATAGAACATAAATATGGTTTACAGCTCTTGGCTCTTTTCTGAGCGTTATCTCTGTTGTTAGATTCAGCTATTTGTAGAACATTTGTTTTCAGTTTTGATGAGTGTGCATTTTTGTGAGCAACTCATTTGGCCATTTGTATACCAAGTTACTGAGGAGGCAACTTGTGGTTTCTTTGGTTGCTTGAGGGGTTGCACAATACTAATGTCACACGGATGAAATGTTATCCTCACTCAGTTTATAGAGTATATTTCTAACAATGTTGACTTAAAATTTATACATTAATCTGCACGTTAAATGTTTTTGGGGGGGTTTACACTCTAAGAACATTCCTGATTATAAGATACGTACCAAATTATTTCAGAAGCACTCTGCCTCCTTTCTCAGCCTTGCAAGGCTCCAGCCACTAACCCATTCAAACTCTTAAATCTCTTTCTTTTGATGAGCTAATAAGAGCTGGGTGATTGTGTGGTAGATGTGGAGATTTTCAAGAAGAAACTCTTAGGATAATTTCAGTGTTAACTACAAATTAAATGGTTCCACTATGAATTGCCAAACACTACAATCCAAGCCAGGGTAATCCTATGGGCTAGGCTTGTAAAGGCTCCAGGGCCATTAGCCTAGTACACACCTATGAACCTATTAGAAACTACGAAAAATAATGCATGTAACACATGTTGGTGATGACCAGGTCCAATATGTTGTTCCCTCTTGTGGGAGTGGTGACCAGTTGTTCAATTGCGTTAGAGTTTATAAATTCAAGGAACCGTTGGGCAAGGGTGTTTGGGCTTGAGTAGTTTTCCCAGTCAATGTTTGGGTAGTTGAAGTCACCCAGTAACATAGTATTTGGAGAGATCTTCATATTCTCCAGTGTTCTCAGGAATGCCAAGTGGGGTTCCTGTAATAGGGAGGGTGTTCTGTAGCAGGCTACAAACTGGAAGGCAGTTTTGCCCACTGTTAGTTGCACATGGATGGTTTCCGATGCTTTGTGCAGTGCCACTAACCTGAAGGTGTAGGTATCTTTGATGAATATAGATACTCCACCTCCTTTTGTGCTTTGGTCCAAGTTTTGGGAGCGAAACGCATGGTATGAGTTATAACCTGGTAGTGCTGGGGTGCTCTCAGGAGCCTTGAACCAGGTTTCTGTTACTGCACAGACATCGATTTTCTCCAT
Organism: Protopterus annectens; assembly: GCF_019279795.1. Classification (NCBI taxonomy): domain Eukaryota; kingdom Metazoa; phylum Chordata; order Ceratodontiformes; family Protopteridae; genus Protopterus; species Protopterus annectens. The sequence goes on along the minus strand of NC_056748.1, from coordinate 1,137,154,710 downwards.
ACTGAGGAGAGCCTCGAGTGCGTGCATCTTGAGGTTTAGACTTCTGGCATTGAGTAGCATTACCTTTAGTTTTTTATCCTTGGGTTGTCTATGGAGGTGGGTTTGTCCTTTGAACCTTACCTAAAAAAGGCACTAAGGGGGTGGCAAGAACCTTGGCCAGTATACGAAAGCCTAAGGGTGACAGGTGCAAGCCGTCCTTAGCAAAGCAACGTGGCTTGTCAAGCATGTCATCCCAGGCTGACAGGCACTGGATCCCCTTTGAATGATACCAATACTTTAGCCAATTGTTGAAACTGATCATTTTGTCTTTATACTGTGGCATCATTCTTGGTGAGGGCAAGATGCTACTCAAGGTCAGGGTCATACCAGCCTGAGCTACATGGTCAGAGAGCTCCTCTATGTCTCTTTTCATGTAGTCCAGGGAGGTACATCTCAGGTCATTCACACCAGCATGGACAATGACGGAGTCATACTTGTACTTGCTTTGGAGTGACCTGAGTGCTTGTGTTATGTGGTGGATCCTGGCAGCCGACAGGCAGCTTACAGTGACCTTCTCCTTGTTCAGTCTGGTGAGTGGGACGTCAGTGTGCCGGACAATAGAGTCCCCTATAACAAGTGTATTTGGTGTGTTGTTTGGCCTTAAGGGCTCTGGTTGTGAGGCACACTGATTTTGTGAGATACGTGATTCATGGGTATTGTTGAGGGGTGGCTGTTGCTTGGATATCTGCTTAGGAGGTCTTTGCTGTTTAGGCAGATTTTTATTTAGAGCCTCCGAGTATGTTTTTGTGTGTTGGGTATGCAGATGCAATAGGTCTGTGTGAGACTGGATTTGTGGTGTGGGTGGTTACCTTTTCCTCCTGACTGACTGTGCCAGTCTTGGGTCGAGAGAGCTCTGCCTCCAGTTTGGCTGTGTAACTGCATCTCTCACATGTATTGGAGTTTGTTGGAAGGAGGAGAAGGTCGTCTGTGTACATAAGGGAATTGTAACATTGCCTCAAAATTCCCAGATTCACCAGCTGGACTGGAGAGTAGCCTTGAAACTGACCCTTGGACATACCAGATTATTATAGAGAACTGTTTTTTTACTGATCAGATGATTAGGAAAGGGAACTGATTTTTCACTTGGTCAGGAAGGACCAATCGGGAGTCTAATACTTATGAGAAGTCAAGGAGAGGGTGTAGTGCTTTAGTTAGTGTTTCCTTATAAGAGCTGAGCAGGTGCAGGGCTTTAGAAAGAGAATAGTGATTACTTTGAGAGTTTGAACAGTTCTAAGGGAAAAAGTGAAGAGCAGACTTTGTGGAGCCTGGAATAGTTTAAACCTGTTTAGGCGGCGCTGCCCGACGCTGCTCAGTGCGCAAAACCACGCAAAAAGAGAGTTGTAGGGTTTTAAGAGAGAGAGAGAGAGATCAAGGAGTTTAGAATTGACCCAAAATGGCCAATAAAACTACAGCTTCTAGGTAGTAACCACTCCTCCCGGGACAGGCAGGCTGTTCAGTGTTAACCACTCCCACTGGTGAACACAGAGACTTCCCTTTAGCCCAAGCAAGCACTGGCCTTCTAGAAACTTCCAAACAGTTCAGAACAGCAAATCTATAAATGAACTTTCTTAACTTTCAGAAAGTGGGAAAAAAGCAAGATTTTTTTCTTTTTTTTTCTTTTTGTTGTAGTTTAAAGGTAGCAGAGATACACAATCAGCAAAATATTCACAACAGTGCAATAAATGACCCCACACTTGAGTGCTAGGCCAAAATCAGGTAAAATGCAGTTTTTAGAGAAAAAAAACGATTTTAAATTAAGTGCAACACAGGAAATGCAGTAAACAGGCTCTAGATGTGTTCCAATTACTGTTACTGTTACAGATATAAACTTTAGCAAACCGGAAAATGCCAAAAAGTAGGTGGCAAAGCAGTAAAACTTAACAAAAAATCAGAAGAAAATACTTAAAATCACAATTGTAAGAAACCTAGCCTTGAATTCCTATGGTAGTTTTTAGCACTTAATTTTGTATATAAATAACCCAGAGGCAGGCAGAAAAAGGATATATTGCGCCATTTACTTGTTGCCCCATCCATGAGGGGCATGGTTTCTTTTCTAAAAATATGTACTAGCTGAGCTCTAAACACTACTATTGTTAATCTGAAGAAGCCCTGTAATAGTCCTGCATGTGAACCATTGTGAAAAATATTAGCGTGCGGGCAATATGCTGTGTATATCTCTCTTGCTAATGTCCCTTGTATATCCCTGTGGTCCAGTTTTTAATTTTCTTTTAGTTTCTTCTGTGTAGATTAAGTTATGTGAAATATGAAAATCTCACAGTATAAATTACACATTCACTGTTACACTTACATGCTCCCTCAGTTTAGGCTACTGATTAATTTCTATAACAGCAGATAATCTGATACTACAACCAGCACGGAGACAGAGCCCTAGTTCTGAGGCGAACCAAAATGACATACTACATACATGCCTCTTAAAGTGTCTGTGTAGCACATGATCTGATATATATTCTTCCCCTTCTAAAAGAAAAAAATTAGGCATAGACATTAATAGTGCTGAATGTCAGTAAAAATATGGGAAGCTATTTTTAAAATTTTTCTTTATTGTATTAATAAGAAAACCACACTTATTTATTTTAACATTTGCTTACTGGGATAGTCCAAGTGGGCAGATGCCCATTTTCAGTGGAGACCCAAGGAGAAAAGCTGTAAAAGATAATTACAAGTTATATGAAACTAGTACATTACGCAAAATGGTTTACCAGTAATTACCAAGAGTTTCCTCCTCAAACATAGACCCAGTAGAAGTATAAAGTAAAAGTACAACAATAATTACAATACAGTTTCTTCAAGTAACTAGTCCAAAGTACAGTTACTAGCAATTATGAAGCAGGCGGTGGGTAGAAAAAGAAAAAAAATGCAAAAGTTCAACAGGATAAGATATTTTTAGTATAATAAATGTTAGGGCACAATAAAGGATAAGAGATAGAGTGAAACAGTTTATTTGAAAGGAAGGGATTAGGGAAGACAGGTAGATTGTTGCACGAGCAGGTCCAATAATTTAGTAGATAGTGTTTCAAAGTTTTTAAACCCCTCATTGGTAAGATCAGATCATAAACAAATTTCCCTAGACATCCATATCCCGTCCCCACCCCCAGCCAAGGAAATCACTGTAAAGAATTTCTCAAAAGCCAACTTTGCACTTCTCAAAACTGAGGTGGAATCCTTCAAAGCCCCTGGGCCAGAGGATAATACAGCCCAATCCGTAGAATCCTTTACAAATGCATTCTATGAGTACCTGCAGAAATGCATGGATTGTGCTATCTGAAATAAAACCAAAACTCACTCCTCCAAAAACAGGAGACTGGCCTGGTGGACCCCGGCCATAAATAAGCTATACAACAGGAGGCGAAAGCTACTACATGACAGAGCAAAATCCCCAAAAGGGAAGGCATCTCTGATCAGTATTAGCAAGAAACTTCGATCCCTCATAAAATCATCAAAGGCCAGTTTTGAAAGAAAAATTACCCTAGACACTAAAGATAATCACAAGGCCTTCTTTAGTTATGGCAGGAACATGGGTGGAAACTCACAGATATGCTCTGAATTGTTGCATAACGGTACAAAATATACCGAACCTACAGACATAGCCAACATCCTGGCAGACAGATTCAGCGCAAACTTCTCCCCCCCTTCCCCCCCAAAGGAGCAAATGCCTATCCCAACTGAATGTAACCTCCCTGACATCACAGATGCACAGGTAAAAGCTGCCCTCTCCAAAGCAAAAAACACAGCATCTATGGGACCGGACGGTGTCCCAGGCTGTGTCTTACATGAGCTCCAAGAAGAACTGAACCCTCACATTAAGTCACTGTTCAAACTTAGCCTTACTACAGGATATGTACCCAAAGAATGGCATACAGCTACAGTGGTCCCACTCCGCAAAGGTGGTGCCACAACGGACCCCGGAAACTATCGCCCCATAAGCCTGACTAGTCTGGCCTGTAAAGCTATGGAGCGTATTATCATGGAACTCATAAACAAAGAAATTGGGAGCCTCCAGACACTGGACCCTACCCAATTTGGCTTTGTTAAGGGCAGATCTTGCCTCTTAAACCTAGTTGATTTCTTTGAAACAGTTACCAAAGCCATAGATGAGGGCAAGGTAGTCCACACAGCCTACCTGGACCTCGCAAAAGCCTTCAACACAATACCCCACTCGGGTATCATAAATAAGCTTATCAGCTTAAATAACCCCTATATCACAAGATGGGTTGCAAACTGTCTCAGAGATAGAACCCACATGGTCAGATTCGCAGGTGCCATGTCCGAATCCAAACCAGTTACAAGTGGCGTCCCACAGGGCTCAGTTCTGGGACCTCTCTTGTTCGGTATATACTTCCCTGAGGTTCAGGCTAACACAGGGGGATTAAGGCTGACAAAGTTCGCAGATGACTGCAAACTGGGGGCCATAATCGAATCTCCAGCTGACACAAGCATCCTCCAAAAGGGTCTCAAAGAGACGGATGCTTGGTGCCAGAGCCACGGCCTCCAGCTAAATGCTAAAAAGTGCATAGTCATCCCCTTTGGGAAAAACAAGGTGCCCACAAATTACCACATAGGTGGTAATCCATTAAGTACGGAAGAAGTAATTAGAGATTCGGGGACCAATGTAGATAGTAATCTCTCCTTTGATAATCATGTTGCCAAAGTGGTTAGAAAGACCTTCTATATAGCCCACCTTATCATGAAAGGGTTTGCATCTAGATCAAGAGAGGTCATTGTGCCCCTCTACTCGTCACTCATCAGGCCCATAATTGAATACAATGCCACTTTTGGGATGTACCTTACCCGACACCTGCAGCAACTGGAGAGACCCCAAAAGTACCTCACCAAGAGGATCATGGGCTACAAACAGATGTCCTATGCAGCTCGACTAAAGAAACTCCAGCTCTACTCAGTTGCTTACCGTCTACTCAGAGGCGATCTATGCCTGACGTACAAAGCCATGTCAAACCCAGAATTAATGGACATGCTAGACCTAAAAAAATCCAAGTCCCTTAGAGCTACACGCTCCAGGGACCTAAACCTCAGCACAAAAATAAATAGGACATGCTGGAGGGACAGATTCATTTCCCAGAGGCTCCCCTCACTCTGGAATAGAATCCCAATTCATGTTAGACATAGCCCCTCGCTCACCCTCTTCAAGCGAAATTTGGACACGTGGATGGAAAATCGCAAATTCACCCCTGGGATCTCCCCAGTGTCCCTGATAGACAGAGGCACAGTAAACTAATCTTAAAAGGGTACCTTCTGTGACCTACTTTACAGAGGCACAGTAGGCTAATCAAATAGGGAGGCGTAAGCGAAATACACTCTGGCTAGGCTTATAAATGCCCTAGGGCAGATAGCCTAGTATCTACCTATGAACTGTACAGATTCATAACCTAGTTAACCTGTGCACTGTTGTCAGAAATGACACTCTGTGGACTACCATGGACAGAAAAATGACTCTTCAGCTTAGTGATGACAGTAAAACCAGAAACGAGCACAAACCAAATAAATCAGTTCTCAACGGTGTGGCAAAAGAATGGTGAAAGCAAAATGCTTTAACGAACCTCAGGTACAATAAGAAATGTAGAATCCAGTCAAAATAGCGTACAAAACACTTTAATACACGCTTTCATCTCACGACTTCATCAGAATACATTCATTACCCACTTCATCCAGTATCAAGAAGCTTAGGGGTTCATATCTCTTCCTTCGTCATTCTGTCATGAAAAGGAGTATAAAGATCACATACTGTTTTTCTTCTTGCCAAATAAGGTCAAGTTAGTGATGACAGTATTGGATGTTAGGTTAATAAGGTCAATCTCAAACCAATTTAAATAAGAGTCTATGAATATCAAATAATGTTGACCATTCTATTCAAAGATGTCTGTAGCTACTGTTTACCAAGGTAGTTCAGGAATCTGGCTTAACTGAAGTGGTTCTGTTGATGTGGTTTAGTACTATTACAAACAGAACAAGATGAGAGAGAGAATTCTCAATATCTTGTGCCATAAAAGGCCAAAATACTAGTCCTCCTACCCTTCTTTTGGTAGAATCAGTTCCTGGCTGCCCACAATGTAAGATTTTAACGTACTCCTGCTGCAAGAATTTTGGAACAATCACTTTTGAACCTTTCATAATGATACCATCATCAGACAAAATCTTGTCTCTGTAAGGAAAATACTGTTGCATATCTAGTGGTAAACAAGATTGCTTTGATGGCCATCCTCGACTGAGGAAGTAGTTACGCTTCTGCAGAAATGGATCTGAAGCTGTGAGAGTTCTAAGCTCAAGATGTGTGGAAGAAAAACTTCTCATTTCCATGACTTCAAACCCAGAGTTTCCATTTTCATGCTGTTCAGTCGTTTTTCTATGCAAGCTGGATAAAGTATCAGCAAGATAAAGAACTTTGCCTTTTGTGTAAACAAGATGAAACTGAACGTTTGCAATTTGAGCATCACGTGTTGCAGTCTTGTAGGAGCTGTGTGCATAGGCTCTCAAAAGAGTGACTAGAGGTAGGTGGTCAGTCTCGATTTGAATAGGTTGGCGATAAATATAATCATGGAACTTAGAACATGCAAACAATTGCCAAGAGTTCCTTCTCTATCTGAGCCCACTGTACCTTGGCTTGAGTCTGTGTCTTCCATGCATAAGCTACTGGTCTTCCCTCTTGAAGAATGACTGCATCAAGACCAAACTTAGAAGCATCACAGGAAAGTGTTACTGGTTTGTGAAGATAATATATTAAAGGGGTCTAGTTTATTCCCACGAAAGCCGAATCGGTAGAATACAATTCACGCGAACCATAATGAGCGAAATGCAAATACAAACGCACTAAACTGCGAAATTCGAAATCTCGATCTCTCATAGTTGGCCAACCCCACCGCCTGCAGCATACCGAAACACAGTAAAAAACAACACATACACACACACACTAACCAAAACCCTACTTCTAACCCTAAAGTAAAGCACCAAAATCCTACTTCTAACCCTACACTAAACCCTACATACACAACTATCTATGCACTATCCTTAACCCCTCCCTAACCCTAAGGTCCGTAACTACCGCACACTTACCCTACTGAGCTATACCCAAACAAACTAAATATTCCACGCACATACACTTAACAAAACCCTACACTAAACCTTACATACATTACCTATCTATGCACTTACATTAAACCGCACCCTAACCCTAAGGTCCGTAACTATCGCACACTTACCTTACGGAGCTATTCTGTAGACGGGCCAACTATGCGAATTCGATATTTCCACTTTTGCGGTTTAGTGCTGCAGATGTACTCGCGTTTTGCTTGTTATGTGTCGCACAAATTGTATTTGACCGATTCGGCTTTCGTGGGAATAAAGTAGAGCCATCTTAAAGTAGATGGAATGGCAATTCTCTGTTTCAGGACATCAAATGCTGTTTGGTATTGATCTGACAGGATATATCTTTGTGTGTCAGCTCTTTTAGTGGTGCTGAAAGTTGGCTCAAATCTTGAATGAACTGGCCTAGATAGTTGACAATGTCAAGAAAACATTGTAGGGCTTGGATATTGTCTGGATCTGGCATCTCAAGAATTGATATTTGCTTGGAAGGATCTTGTCAACAAATGACGAACATGACTTAGCCTGAATTTGCATTTCTGGAGATTCAGCTTAAGTTGACTTCACAAGCTCTGTCTAAAACTAATGTGAGGTTTCTGTCATGTTCGACTTCACCACTGCCTCCTACAAGAATATCATCTTCTATAATAGCACATGGATAGCCTGAAAAAATTTGCTCCACTGCACGGCGAAAGACTCCACTGGCAGAATTTATTCCAAATGGCATTGTCAGAAATCTGTACCTTCCGAAGGGTATACTGAATGTGGTTATTAATGAGGATTTGCGGTCAAGCAAAATTTGCCAAAATTAACTTTTTGCATCCGAGACAGAAAAAAAAGTGTTATTTAGTATATGAGCAGCAACTTCTTTGACTGCGCGCATTGGGTGGTGAGGTCATTTTAGTGCTTTGTTCAAGTTTTGTGTGTCAATACATATTCTAATATCATCTGAGCTTTTCTTATGGACTACCACCATGGAGGATACCCATTCAGGTGGCTCATCTACTGGACAAATTACTCCTTGGCACCCCATTCTGCCTAGTTCAGCGTTGACCTCTTCTGCCTAGCTACTGTAACTTTCCGTGCTGGTCTGATAACTGGGCTCACTTCAGGGTCTAACTTCATGAATTATACAACTGGGATTTTGCCTAGTTTGTCTTCAAAAACATTAGCATTGTCATAAAAAATAGTGTTGGCGAAATTTGAGCTGTTGTCCTTCAAGCTTACATGGTGGACCTATTTATTAAATGAAAGCAGTCCCATTTTCAAACTGTCTCTATGGCCTAATGACAATGGCACATGCCTTTTGGCTACATAAAACTGCAATTCATAGCTGTTCCCAGCAGAGTAATAAGAAAGCACTACTGAGCCTTCGCTTTGAATTTCTTCACCACTGTAAGCAACCAGCTTCACACACTTTGCCAAATCTAGCTTCTCACCAGCTCTTACTCTAGCAAACATCTCTGCTGACAACACTGCACTTTGAACCAGTATCAACTTTGACTTCTGTGGATCTCCCATTCATCCTAACAGTACAAAACACTTCATTTTTTGACCACAAATCTACTGCCGTTTCATCAAGCACAGATGCATCATCACCATAAACAGTAGAGTCGCCACTTTCTAATTGACAAACTTGCCTCTTTGAATGCTCTTTTTAAAAAAAGAATTATCCTATTTTGTTTTAGAAAACCTTTTAAAATGATTCCACTTTTTACATTTGTGGCACTGCAGAACAAAAGTACTATTCTCTTTTAGACTCATGATTACCACCACAGTTGTGACAGTTGACCATGAGGCTAGGTGGGGGCACATTCTTTGATTCAGCTGACTCACCCTTGTGCTTTACTGAGCATGTCTGCTTCACAGAGCACGCTCTAGAACTTGCTAGAAAATCTCTGGGTTTCAGTGAAACTGTCACACCCTTGGGTCTGTATGTTTTAACCACATGCTGCATACTATCTTCATTAGCATTGGAAGGCACTGGAAGCATGCTTTTATTTATATTTACAGTTTGATTTCCAGCATAGTCCCTTGGGCCGAAGGAGTCCATTTTCAATTGAGTCCTGGGGAGAAAAGCTCCAACAAGGTTAAACAAATGATAAAGTAATAAGACAACAAACCAACAAAATGTTACAAAGTATAACAAAAAAAAATTGTAGTATATATAATAGTAAAAGACATTGTAACAAAAGATATAAAAATGCTTCTACAGGGAAAGCATAGTATCTCTATGTATATATTTTTACATGGTCTACAATAGTGATTTCTCAAGTAAATTTACAACAGAAATAAGAATCAAAGAAGGAGGGTAGTTCAGGGCTAATAGTGTGGGGGTAGGTATATTAGAAGGAAGCAAGGAGCATGGGTGTAGAGAGATTAGCTAGGGAACTAAACAGTGGGGATTCGAGGTATGAAAATCTGAGAAGAGAGGCAGGTAGGGTGTGGAGCGGTACAGGAAAGGGGTCTGAGTTATGAGAATTAGAAGAGACAGAGAGAGGATATTGCTCAAACACTTTTCTCATTTGCAAGCATGTGTGCGCTTTTCTGTGAGCTCATATATATGACAAATCTCTATGGCCTTATTCAAAGTTAAATCACTGTCTTCAAGCAAAATCTTTCTCACTGCATTGTCTTTAATACCACACACCAGCTTGTCTTATCACCTCGTCTCTCAAATCACCAGATCTGCAAATTTTAGCCTCATTTCTCAAGTCGGTTATATATGCTGCAAAAGTTTCACCAGGCTTTTGATCCTTTGTGTAAAATTAGTGTTTTTCCATTGTAATATTTGTTTGGGGGTTACACATTTCTCTAAATTTATGTTTCAAACACTCAGGGTCTTCACGTGTTTCAGCCGGTACCCAGCCCGACTGCTTCTCCAGTGTGATGCTGGTACACACCTGATTTATACAGCAGGAAGTCCTCATATACAATGAAGGCCCCCTCCAGGGGTCCATTCTTATAAATTGTGGTTTTATGGTGGTTTTCACCCTCCCCTGCATACGTAAGCAGATACATACACAAACCAGCTTCTGACCCAGCTAAATTAAGCAGAATAAATGCCTTTGTATGTGCATCTTTGTCAGAAAAGCAGCCTGTATGAAAATATTGTACTCTTGCTCAAACACTCTCCAATTTTCTGCAACATTGTTATGAAACAAGCAGACTTGGTCTGGGAAATCCTTCAGCCATGCGAAAAAATTATGTGTAAACACAATGTAAATATGGTCCTTGTAATAATGTATGAACATGCACACACACCAAATACTTGTAATAACATTCAAATGCACAATAAACTCTTCTTAAGACTGTACATTGCAAAATATTCTTTGAAATGGCTGTACTTTGCAAAATAATTGCACTGTAAAACTACACACTTGCCAACATTTTGTACACTTTGGATACTTTGAATAGCTTTAGTTAATGCAAAAAGGTAGCACATAGCGAAAAAATAGTCTTTTTCATTTTTTATACATTTTATGAAATTCAGCTATAGTTTCAAACATTTTCATAATTATTTCAAATGTTTTTATCAATATATCGCAGTTTCGTACATTTTGTTTAAATAGAAATTCGTTTTGAGCATCCTGGGTGCTTCGTTTTATAGGGTCTATAGTAAAACCTGGAACACTTAAAACAGCGAACAAAATTTCATTGACCCTATTTCAGCAAAAGCTGAAAATATCAACACTTCAGAACAGCGATTTCTTTCCTAGAGAAATAAATCGCTGTTCCAACCAAAAAAAAAAACACTAAACAGTTCCAAACACATACACACGTACCTTAACCCTAATTCTACCCTCCAAAACAAAAATAAACAGCTGAAAACACACACACACACAACTCAACCATGCATCTAACGCAAAAAATAAAAAGTAAAAATTTTAAAACATATGCACTTACCTTAACCCACACCCTAACCCTAAGGACAGTAACTGTTGCACATTTACGCTTGGGAGCTATACCGGATAAGGGAATCTCTGAGACCACACTACAGTGCAGAACACGGCAAAGCAACAAAGCGGTCAAGCAACTTCTTTCCCAAGGAAATAATTTGCTGAACAGCCGCTTCACTGTTTTGCCTGTTCGCTCTTTAGGTGTTGATGAAAACGCATTCGACAATGTCTTTTCGGCATTCTAATAAAAAACCCTTTTATATTTATTTAGTACAAAATCCTTTAAGTGAGTTTAAATACCTGGAATTAATTTCTGACCCATTTGCAAATCACTTGAGCAGTAGGGATGATACACTCCTGTATATTCCTCCAACTTTAACTGTGCACTCCATGGTTTTGATTCTTGATCCCACTACTGACACCATGTCGCTCAGCTTGTATATCTGAATAAAACAATGAGGCTTGGGTGTTCTTTTAAGTATTTTATTGTATACAAACAGTTCAGGATGGATAGCAGGAACATTAAACAAATGAACTGACTGACTGACTAGTATACACATGCATGCTTACACCTTGACTGCTCACTACAAAATGGCACTTTTGCTTGCATGTGCTCAGCACTTATAGGTATGTGCCTGCTGACTAGAAAGCTTCTTTATAGGATATCACACACACACTGATCTACACTCATGTTCAGTGAGGATGCCAGGATATGGTAAAGTGTATGGATCTAACTAGCTTTGGAGCTGGTGGAGACGCAATGACCCTCCCCCACCCAAATCTCAATCTTGAGAATTCAGTAACTTTTTCAAAAGGCGATCCAAATCTGAAGAATGTCTCAGAACTGGTTGTTCTTGTTTCCTCGTCAAGTTGTAAACTGTAATCAGGAATCTCTATCTCCAGATGTTGAGGAAGGAGTACAGGTATGGATGTATGCAGCACGGTTCTCAACTTCAGATGTTGGGGAAGGAGTACAGGTATGGATGTATGCAGCACGGTTCTCGACTCCAGATGTTGGGGAAGGGGTACAGGTATGGATGTATGCAGCATGGTTCTCGATTCCAGATGTTGGGGAAGGAGTACAGGTATGGATGTATGCAGCATGGTTCTCAACTCCAGATGTTGGGGAAGGAGTACAGGTTTGGATGTATGCAGCATGGTTCGCGGTTCTCTGAACCATAGGAGCCAATGACTGAACTGAAGACTCACTGGAATGTTTCTTTGAATCTGAATCTTTGGCTTTGGAGGGCTTATTGCCCAACTTCTTAGGTTAAGAAGTTTCTAGATCTAGAGGAAGCAGCCTACAAGCTTGTTCTGCCTGTCAGCAAGCACCCTAAGAAAGGCAGCACAAATATCACAGGAAGCGTGAGACACCCACAGACAGACAACACAGAAATCATGAAGATCTTGAAGAAGAATTTTGCATCCTTACTTACACCAGTTCTTAAAAGTGGTGGATTTCTCCATTACCCAGTATACATTCACAACAGGCAACAGTGAAGACAGCCAAACACTAAACTACTGCAATAACAGAATGGCAGAAACAGTACTAAGTTTGCAGTCACAACAGCCTACAAAGATAACTGCCCAAAATAGCTACCTGACATAAGCTAATCAGGAAGAAAAATTATACAAAAGTCCTAAACATGTTAAACACTAAGAAACACTGTAATAACTAACAGCTAATATTCTAAGAGGAGACGGGAAGGAAAATTGTGACAAGGCCAAAGAAGGAAGGGTTATACAAATGGATTTAAGTCCTAATCTAAAGCGAACTCTAGAAACATGAGGAAAAAGTTAAATTCTATTAATAGCTGGTGCAAAAGGCAGCCAAAGACCAAGCTACAATATGAAAACATGCAAATAAGAGGTAGAGCACTTATCTACCAAAATCTTGCTGCAACTTTGAAAAGAGGTAAATGAGATCTGAGCTAGTCTTGAGACCAGGACATTTTGGGAAAAGATATTAGAAGGATTTGAATCTAAAGAACTGAAAGGGTTGCACCCAGCTAATGTCCATAACAAATAAGGTGTCTGCAAAATATCCCATCTAATAACTGAATAGAAGAGTCAACAGAGTTTTCACTGTGTGATTCCTTGAAACCTCTTGTAAGAGAGGATAATGGGATAAATGTAAATGATCCCTTCAGGACATCGGGTATATCAGCTATATGGCAATTCTAAAAGTCCATAACTTTTCTCTCTAAGTCTGCTAAGGGACAAATTCAGGCCAGTAAAGCAGACACCTTAATGGCTATGGACATCAGCTGGGTAAGACAACCCTGTGTTTCTAAAGGTTAGCCAAAGAGTCCACTTATGCTTTGCTGATGAAGTCATAAGAAGGCTGAAATATGCATGTCCACAGCCAGTGGGGTTTGGCTTTATTGGCCAGAATTTTTTCATTACAGACTTAAGAGAAAAAAGTCATTGACATTTAGAACTGCCATATACCTGAAACACATGATGTCCTTAAGGGATAACTTGCATATATTCCATTATCCTTTTTTACAAGAGGTTTTAAGGAATCGCACAGTGAAAACTCTAGTTTGGCAAGGATTTTCTTGTAATTTTTTACCAAATGGTTCGGATTATATACCTTTTACATACATGCACACAGACATATACACATATTTATATATTTTGTTTGAGTGATTGTTGCACAATCAGCAAATCTTTTAACTTCAAAGATATAAAAATGTGCAATATATCCATCATAGAATATAATTTCGTTTAAGTATAATTACTGCTGCAACATTTCATGCATGTAGCTAACATTACCAGAAAGGCTGGTGCTACACCTGAGAAGTTTAATTAGTATAAATCTTCAGTGTGGGCCTAAGGTTTGCTTGTACTGTCAGAATTATAGATATTGAAGCATATTTAAAATATATTAATCACATCCATATTTAAACATATTTTGGTTGTTGTGTATTTTGGCTTTTCCCGGTTAGGGGTCACCACAGTGGAACTCCGGTCCGCTAATGATTGGCAGTAGATTTTTATGTGCCAAGTTGCCAGCTCTGACACACAACCTTCAATGAAGGTACGCCCATTCATGCATGTCTCTACACAGAAGACGCTCTAGCTGAGAATCAGACAGGACAACGTCTTACTGTGAGGCGACAAACAGCTACCGCAGCACCACCACCGCAGTATTTAAACATATTTTGGTACCAATCCTAATTAGGGATGCATTTTTTTTTACTTTTCCAGATACAAAATTCTCAATAAATATTATGAGCACTTAAGAGTAAACTGGCATCCTTTTGGTCTTTGCCCAGTAACTATTAACTACTAAGCAATCAGTTTAGTTGACCAAATTTCACCAATTTTCTACTGCTTTATTTCATGTTTAATAATTGCAAATTCATTTTCTTAATGATGCTGTTCGAATGAATTAATTAAAACTAAGTAAAAAAAAATTGCAGTATACATTACTGTATGACCAAATTCATAGTTCTGTTCAAATTTCTTACTTGACAGCCTTATAGAAACCCATATGATTTTACAAATACAAACTTTCTGCAAGGAATACCATCTGAAAATGGGCCGTGTCCCACTCCCCCATGCATATCGAGCCATTCTTTCATCATCAGTCTTTTTTACCGACTTATACTATGATTCCAAGTAATAATGAACAGAGTTTCACAAAACAGATACATTATATTATTTCAGGTCTCATTTACTTTGTCTGTTCAAACTGAAATGATTCACCAGGTTTCTGTTTGCGTAAGTCGAGCTATTTCAAATCTAAAACCAATCCATCCTTAAAGATCATGTGTACTGATTAAAAGCATTTGCTTTGAATTCCTTGCATTCTTGTTGCTCTCTCTTGGCCTTTGCTGCGTTGTAAAAAGCCAGTAACGGTACTTCTCATAGCTCGCTGCCTGTGTTACATAGCCATCCTAAAAGCACGCCATTTCTTACATTGTTCTCCCTGCCTTTGTTGTTTAATTATATTTTAAAAGACAGATGTCTGTTTTCCTGTACAATACCGTACTTTTTTATACTTAGTTTCATTTCTTATCTGCAGACCTAATGCATTTTCCATTCTTTTTTTACTTCAGACCGTGGCATGACGGATGTGTATGAATGTTACTTTCCTAGCATTCTACATACCTTTAATATCTTGAAAAGTTTCTTAAAAGAAAACTGAGATTACAAACATTTTGAATAATAAATGCTATTTACAAAGTACAATCAAAACTATTGTTCAGCAAAAACATTCTTAATGAGAATAGTTAGTATACTGCGGTGGTGGTGCTGCGGTAGCGTTGTCGCCTTACAGTAAGACATTGCCCTGTTTGATTCTGAGCTAGAGCGTCTTCTGTGGAGAGACATGCGTGAATGGGCGTACCTTCATTGAAGGTTGTGCGCCAGGGCTGACAACTCAGCACGTAAACATTTACTGTCTCTCTCTCTCTCTCTCTCTCTCTGGGGTTATATTAACTTCAATATGGAAATACTACATATATTCATAATAAATGACAAAGGCATACAGGGTCAGAGTATGAGTTGGATGCGAGTGAGCATCATCTCGTGTGTAATGTGGTTTCCATGGTAAAGCAAGATATGTATTTGCCTGTCTTCAGCCATAACATTTAACATAAATGCCCATCAGTAATACGCAACTCAGAACCATACAAAGAAAATTATCCATCACATGTGATAAACAGCTTCTCCAATGCAACAGACAGGATGTCTATACTAGGGAGCTCTCTGTGTTGTCTTAAAGGAGAAATAATTACTAGGCTTCATGTGTGGAAGTTTTTTATTGTTTTATGACTTCCAACAGCTGCACAGATCTGAAGAAAAGCCCTTGTCTATGTATTTTCACAGGTGGATGCAAAATTCTCCCAGCTTTAAGCAGTGGGGAGTTTACCTGGGATAGAGTCAAATGACAAGAAATTATGTCAATCTGCAAGTTATCCCAGCAGTAATATTTGACATTAATTTAAGAACTTTTTGAGAGAGAGAGAGAGAGAGACTGCATTTTGTAGTCTTTCTTGGACCTGACCAGAAGTCCCATTCACCACACATCTGCATTACTGCTCTAATTAAGTATATGTACTAGGGTACAGTAATTCTATTAGATACAGTCAGGAATATATCAAAGCTTAATTTAGATGTTTTTCTATATTTATTTGAGACTGTCCCACAATGTTTTAAATATTTCCTGTGATTTTGAACTCTGATGTAATTGTGAATATATACTGAGTATTTTCTTGCTCTTTTATTATTTATTATTAAATATATTTAAACCTTTCATTGTGGCTGATCTGTCTAGAGATATTTAAATTCTGACAGTACTTGCACATTTATTTGGTGACACTGTGTAGGCCCCTCCTAATAGCCTTGCTCTTGGTCAAACTACCATTTGTATTAATAGTAACATTACACAGTAAGACTGGACATCCTTTGTTAAGGGCCGTAAAGTACCTGATAAGGGGTTCTGGTGACAGTGATAACTACCTTACAGTCTGGGCAGATGCGGGCATAGCTGCTAAACCTGTACCAGCTGTGTGTGTGTGTGTGTGTGTGTGTGTCTGTGTGTGTGTGTGTCTGTGTGTGTCTGTGTGTGTGTCTGTGTCTGTGTCTGTGTGTGTGCGTGTGTGTGTGTGTGTGTGTGTGTGTGTGTGTGTGTGTGTGTGTGTGTGTGTAAAACAAATCTCCAAAAGTGTGTGTCAGCTACTTGGGCAGGGACATGAAGCACTGGCCGGACAGAGCAGGTGTTGGACTATTTGGCTTGAAACCCTGGCTAAGGACTCAACTAAATAGCTGTGCCAGTGGGGAGTCTTACTGCGGATCTGGAGAAAGAGGGAGAAACCAGCCCCGGACTGACTGTTGTCTCTGTGTGCTCTTAAGGGAAATTGTAATTGATGCAGAGAGCTGCATCTGGTAATACTGTGTGTGTGTGTGTGTGTGTACCTTGTCACTCTCCCAGTGCATATCCCCCACTGGTGCCAGTTATGAGGACTGAGGCTCCTTGATTACTGGTCCAGTGGTGGGGTGTCACATCTGCATATCCTTCTTGTGCTCATATGGGTTTCCTCCCACATTCCAAAGACAAGCAGTAGGTGGACTAGACACTATAAATTGTCCATAGCTGTGAGTATGTGGTGTGGACGAATTACTGTGGCAGGATTAGCCAACCAGTGGTGTAAGCCTTGGCTCTGGAAGATCGCCACTGCTGAAGTGACACCCCAACCCCATGTGCAAAATGGGAAAAATGGATTGTTGGTGGATGGATGTATAGATCCTAGTTATCACAAGGGGTAATATACAGTTATTGACTTTGGGATGAGTAAGGTCAATCTATAACCAAATAGGATAGGATATTTTTGAGGAAAAATGGAAAACTGGTTAAGTTGGTCTGCAAGGGCAGCTAACTCAATATTTACCTATGAACCTATAAAATGACTTTGCGGTAAGTGTGGTGTTTTGTTAGTGTTACCTGCACATCTCAGTGTTGGTATAGATACATTTTAATTACCCCTCTGTTACATAATTGAAATAAAAGGAAGCTGTACAACATGGTAGAAATCTGTCAAAGTCTGCAAACTCATTAGAACTGGTAAGTCTAGACTAAACTGGCAGGGCTCACTACCAAGACGCTATGAAAGGATATTAGCAACAATACGACTTGCCAAATTCCTGCCAGCAGACATTTATCAGTTGGTTAAATTATCTGAAAAAGTACTGAAATGATTTTAAAAATGCTAATGTCAGATCTGTCCATATTGTTCAGTACAATGGAAAGGTTCACTACACAAATATTTTTTTTATTTCTAGTCCTTGGTTAAAAAATAAGGACTATGCTGAAATATGGTATTCAGCTTAGTGATTTATGAATTTGTAAACCTTTGAAGAAGATGGTAGTATGAAGCCATGCAGTTATGTAGGTTGAATACGTCAAGAAAATGCATGACGGCAGCAGAGATGCTTCTCATGCTGCCGACGTCAAGCTCTACTACTGTTGCACGTAGCTCTCAACTGTACAGATTTTAGCAGAATGTCCAGAGTTTCGCCTCACATTTTTGGCCTGTTACTCATAAAATTGTGGTTTACTGGCAAATCATTGCCAAATCTTTGAGGACTGAAGTCAGAAAATAATGACAGACATTTGAGATTCAGACATCATGCGCTTCAGAAAATTCATGCAAATCAAAAGCCTGTTATTCTAACCAAGGTTGTAAGAGCAATATTTCAAAATTGTCCCTATTTTTGGACCTTTGTCCCCCATCATTTATGGCTTTGTCTAGATTTCTTATGCTAAGAGGAAAAGAGCTATGCTCAACAGTACTGAAGGTTTGTGTAAGTTGCCCGATGAAATTTTCATGTTACTAAAGAAAGGAGAAATTGTGGTCAGATGGCAAAATATTGCTGGCCGCGATTTCAGCTGTTGATAAGTTATGTTGTCATATAATCATTCCTAAATATCAACCTAGACATTTGACTATAAAATTTGAAAAAAAAATTTTCCAACTTGTTTCCAGCTAATTGCACTCTCCTAAATATACATTTTTATCTTAGCACAGTTAGTTCAAGGACTTCTTGTTCATTCATTCCAACCATCTACAACCTTTTTTCACATTTTTGCACATGGGGTAGGCGGCTCAATTCAACAGTGAATCATTTAGAGCCAAGGTTCACACCAGTGGGTGGCTAGTCTTGTCATAGCACACACTGGCACACACACACACACACACACACACACACACACACACACACACACCTATGGCCAGTTTAGAGTATCCAGTCCACCTACTGCATGTCTTTGGAATGTGAGCGGAAACCAGAGATCCCAGAGGAATCCCACCTAAACGCAGGGAAGATATGCAGACTTCCACAGAGAAGGCAACCCAGCCAAGAATCAACCCAGGGAATCTCTTGCTGTGAGGTGATAATGCTGTCAGCTGTGCTACTGTGATGTCATAACTATTAACATTTGCTTATTAATTGCAAGTGTCACAGGAGAAGTTACTGACCGCATTCTTATTACTGTGCTCTAATTCTCTGTTCAATCTACACCCTACATGATGTTCACAAAATATCTATTTAACTTTGGAGTGGCAAAAACTTCAGAGTCCACCTTAACATATTTAGCAGTGCCATCAGCAAGGTGTTCCCTTTTCACAGTTCATCCTGCCTGTGATCTCTTAGCTTTTTCTTATAATGCAAAGCTGTTCACATTCACTCTGCAAGCTGTGCTGTCAATCCTGCTAAATTTTTCTGATGTGACAGAGTGTTTTTAATTTTTTGTCCTCATGTAACTTGTATTCATATTGTTTCATAACTATATCCATAACTAGAGGGATGCTTCGATATCTTTGTAGCAATTTTAACCTCACCTTCTCTCTCAGATTTTCTTGTCCAGTGTACTAATGAATCATCTTTTGTCTATGTGCAATGCATGTTTTGAGTAAAATAGTCAGAAATCCATTTTCTGATAAAGCCACATTAATAGAAACTATGAAGCGCTTCATTTGTATTATACTTTGTGACAAAGCAGAATGTTTATAACGCAGAAATAGCTGTCAGCTTTGTAAGGTAGACATGTTAGATTATGGTGATATAGAAAAGAAACATCTGCTTCAATAAGTAAAAAAGCGCACTCCCAAATTATTCAGATTTAGAATCATCTCAAAGAAACATTCAATATTCCCAGAATGGAAAGCACATAAGAACCATAAAACTGACAAATTTAAGAATGACGGAGTTCTCTTGAGAAAGATTAGATCGTAAATTTAAACTAGCTAAAACAAGTCAGTGAGAATGTCATGTGATCTAGACCTGAATTTCAATTACAGTTCCTTATATACTATAAATAGACTCCACTATAAAGTCACTGTCATGCCCTCATCTACGTGTAACTGCTTGTTTCGATATGAAATATTTTGGGGTAATGAATTACATAGTACATTGCATTTCCATCTGGAAAATCACTTGCCATTAAGATGATGACAGAATCATAGGTGAATGAGAACTCCAGACATCTTACAATGCATCTGGGTTAACTCATAAGAGCAGTATTCAGATAGGAGACATCTTTACATGAATACAACATAAAAAGAACAAAAGTGTCTGAAATGAGGAAAGAATGTGATGAATAAATAACAGTAGCATTAATGTTTCAGTCCTAAAGAATGACAGCTCATCATAGCCTTGCAAAAATGCAGTTTTCTTTCCCCATTCCTACCTCGCAGTGAAAGCGATCTGGGAATTGTATGCTATACATCTGCAAGCAATGAGTACAACAATGAGACAGTACTATTTTGATGATAATTGTTAGATTTAGTAGAAATGAAATGTGCTTTATGAATTTTAGGGATAATTCTTGGAATTACTAACTGATGCTAAAATTTATTATAGCAGGAAAACTGTTTCATGCTAATTAATTTATGATGAAACTGTCACACTAAAAATAGTATTTAAATAAGCATTTTCAAGAGTAATCTGTCTTGAAACATGATATTTAAAGAATAACGAACTGAACCATGGAAATGTACATTACTAAAGCTGATGTGTTTGACAACTTCCAAGGTATCATTTGACTTTCATCTTCAGAGATTTTAAGAGCTTGGTCTGGGAGCCTGTTAAGTGCAGTTCAGTCAAGTGTAAAACAAAGTCAGATCAAAAAGGTCACTGTTGTGGAAAACAGTGCAGGCTTTGCCTTTTTTCTTTATCAACAAGTAAAATGGTCATACTCCCAGAGCTGCCATGTCAGGGAACAAAATTCTTTACAGCTTTTTAAAGATCAGTTCCTTGTGTTGTTTTCCCAAAAGAGGCATTTATTTATCAGTGTTTTACATTTTAATATTCATGTACCTCCTCTTGTCATTTGTTTTAATGAAGAAAAGTGTGTTTCTCGCACACAGTCATTAGAATAGTAACATTCTTTACTTCCTCAGTTACTCTAAATTAAATTTTGATTTACTGTGGATTTTTTCAGACATATGCCAGGCCATTAAAGTTGAAACCTGCCAAGAAAGACATAGTAGGAACATAATGCAGTCAACTACCCACATGGACAATCTGTAAATAGGCAAGTTACAGCTGCAGACAAGACAGACAAGAGAAACTAGCTGCAAACTGTTAGAAAAGATCTGGAAAAAAAACATTTCTGTATAATTAACCCATGTATGTACGAATCAATTAAAGTACTAAGGAATAAAGGCTGTTATGCAATAGTAAGAGACATGGATAGTCAACACTGTCTGCAGAAATTGGGATTGTTTTGGGTTACAGGAGCTAAATGCAGAGTGCTGTTTTGTCTGACCTTTTAATCCCCCCCCCCTCAGTAAATTAAGGTTAAAATACTTTTAACATATAAGGGCATGCAGAAGGATCTGTTGCATCTGTGTGCTGGAGAAAACCATGTAAAGGATCTCATGCCACAACATGTATATGGGACTTCAACCAATATGCTTCTGGAGGCATTCAAAGTCAAAGTGAAAGTAAACTGCATTGTCATTTTGGGCTACAGCAGCCTAAATGAAATTCTGAGTGGCAACTTACCAGAGAGTACATAGGAAGCAAGGATAAGAGCAACAGATTAACATTTAAATTAAAAAAAAAAAAACATATTTAATACAAGACCCACAGAATGATAAAAAAAAGCAATAACAGCAAAAATACACAAGCCCCCCCCCCCAAGACAGTCACAAGAAGAATACTGTATATGGCAGCATGACAGAGTAGGATTGCACATATTAAGTTTGCCCAAAAGTGTTTGATATGTTGTAAAGTCTTTCCCCCCTGCCTGAAAATGGTAAAGATTGCAAAGGTAGTGTGAGCATTTGTGTATGCACACAATTATCTAAGGCATGGTCTCCCTCACTTAGAAATAATAGGCTACTATAAATAGTCAGAGAAGATGAACAAAAACATTTATGAACATGTGTAGCAAAAAAAAATTAGAACCATATTATACACTTCAACCAGAATTAAATATACTTAATTGATCATGTCATCAAAAAACTAAACCTCCATTTAAAGAAAACTGCCACTAAAAATGTAAATCCTATAGTAGTTAATATGAACATTGTAAGCAATTCTTAGGTGTAACCTACCCAAATAGAGCAATAATGTAATAAACTTTGAAGAAACCCTAAAACTATATTTCAACAAAAAAGTGACATTAACAATAATTTGATAAATAAACAGGTCTAACTTTAAAAGCAAAGACTTGTTCATTCTAAAATATTGTATGCTTCAAAATGAAAACATGGTATTATTCATTACTTAGCAGCTCTAAGTTTAAGAACAAGGGTAAAAGGCACTTGTTCATTCAACTCAGGATATATCCAGGCATTTAGTCATGGTTGCCATATTAGCTCATGATCTTGTTCATTTAACCCAGGATATATCCAGGCATTTAATCATGGTTGCCATATTAGCTCATGATCTTGTTCATTTAACCCAGGATATATCCAGGCATTTAGTCATGGTCGCCATATTAGCTCATGATCTTGTTCATTTAACCCAGGATATATCCAGGCATTTAGTCATGGTCGCCATATTAGCTCATGATCTTGTTCATTTAACTCAGGATATATCCAGGCATTTAATCATGGTCGCCATATTAGCTCATGATCTTGTTCATTTAACCCAGGATATATCCAGGCATTTAGTCATGGTCGCCATATTAGCTCATGATCTTGTTCATTTAACCCAGGATATATCCAGGCATTTAGTCATGGTCGCCATATTAGCTCATGATCTTGTTCATTTAACCCAGGATATATCCAAGCATTTAGTCATGGTTGCCATATTAGCTCATGATCTTGTTCATTTAACCCAGGATATATCCAGGCATTTAGTCATGGTTGCCATATTAGCTCATGATCTTGTTCATTTAACCCAGGATATATCCAGGCATTTAGTCATGGTTGCCATATTAGCTCATGATCTTGTTCATTTAACCCAGGATATATCCAGGCATTTAGTCATGGTCGCCATATTAGCTCATGATCTTGTTCATTTAACCCAGGATATATCCAGGCATTTAGTCATGGTCGCCATATTAGCTCATGATCTTGTTCATTTAACCCAGGACATATCCAGGCATTTAGTCATGGTCGCCATATTAGCTCATGATCTTGTTCATTTAACCCAGGATATATCCAGGCATTTAGTCATGGTCGCCATATTAGCTCATGATCTTGTTCATTTAACCCAGGATATATCCAGGCATTTAGTCATGGTCGCCATATTAGCTCATGATCTTGTTCATTTAACCCAGGATATATCCAGGCATTTAGTCATGGTTGCCATATTAGCTCGTGATCTTTTATTCTCGTTTCCCAGGAGCATCTCCAAATATTGTGTGGAACCACCCCTAATAATGCAAAACAAAACTTAGTAAAAGCTGGTCAGTTCTGTGCCTGTTTGTAAAGTGAATTGTTAGGATTAGTTATGAAGTAAATGTGTTCATGAATTCTTCTCCAAAACTGTCTTTTTGTTTTCCCAATGAAATAACATGAACTCCCCGAATATAACGCAACATATATAACTCCCTTAGAAGCATAATTTCCATCAGCAAGAAAAATATTAGAAAAAGGGAAGTCAAGAGTAATAGAATCCTGTTCTAACATGCATGTGCATTGATTACATGTACCACATCTATGGGTACCCCAGGTGACTCTAGTCCTATTGGTCTTCATCTGATGTTCAAAAGTATACTTAAAATTTTTACTTCTTTTGTAAAATAAAATTTGGTGTTTCTCCCAACCTCCCAAGAACTTCTTTGTCTGCCTTGAGGATGGTTCCAGTTCTTGTTCACAATGTCTGTGACATCCCTTCCTCTGGGTCAGTAATCAAGGAGCCTGAATCCTCACTACTGACACTGGTGAGGGACGTGCACTTGGAACAAAAATAGATATGCACTTTATTGCCAGACACAGCTCTCTGCACCAAGCACAATTTCCCTTAGGAGCACACAGAGAACACACTCAATCCAGGGTCTTGGGTTTCCCCTCTTCTCACCGCAGGCCCCCAGAAAGACTCCCCACTGGCACAGCTATATTGTTGAGTCCTCAACCAACTGTCCCAGGCCAAGTCCTTCACCATCCTTCTCTGTGAAACCAGTGCCCTGTGTTTCTGCTCCAAGTAGCTGACATACACACCTGGAAAAGGCTGGCACAGATTTACTATCTATGCCCCTCTGCCCAGACTATAAGGTAGGAACTGCCACCAGGACACTCCAAAGCCAACTACTCTAAGGCTCTAACAAGGGTACTCAATTATACTGAGTAAAATTAATGCCAATACAAATGGTAGTGTTTGACCAATGCAGTAAGGCTTTTAGGAGCAGCCACAGTGTCACCAAATAAATGTAAAGTATTCTTAAAGGTTAAAATATTCTCTAAAAGATGAGTCACAATGAAAAGTTTAAATATATTTAATAATAAAAGAACACGAAAATACCAAATGTCTATTTACAATAAACACCAGAGTTTCAATCACAGGAAATTTAAAAAATAACACAGATGGAAAGGTTCACACAGATACAGAAAAACAATACTTAACTAATCTTACTATATTTCCCTTACCGACCTAAAGAATTATGGTTCTGTAGTTTACATACAACAACAAGGCAAGATGAAGTGGGTGAGTGAGCCTTTGTCAGGTTTCAAAAACAGACTGCTCTGATTCTGTCTCATCTAGTATTAAAACATCATTTCTGTCCTGGATTACAGAATTACATCACATACATCTAGTCATCTAATTTCTGGTTCCTATACTACTCCCCCCCCCCACTTTAATAGAAACTGAATGAGAATCTTACACACATGCATTACCATATACACAGATAGTGCTTTGCTAATGTGTTATAGCATCAGGAAGCCATAAAACCATTTCAACACTTTCACCCTTCCAGGGTAGCAATTATTTCATTGCTAAGGGACAATACACCAGGATTCATAGTCCTGGTTTTCACAGACATTTTGTCTCTGGCTGCAATCAGATCTGTAAGATACAGTCTTTATGGCCTAAACCTACTAATTTAATTTCAAACTATTTTTCAAAGTTAGCTGGACTGAGATTAACTTCTACTCTTCCAGTAACCTCTGTTATAATACTAATTTCAACAGTTACAATGCAGTCTGACATATAGGTGCATTTCTTTTTCTGTCCAGCAGGACCCACTGTTGGTACATTTTTTAAGACAAGCAACTTTACAAATACATTTTCAACACAAGCACTTGTACAAATCAGTTCAATATACAAATGGCATAATTCTTTACAAAACTCCAGCTAGCTATGCTGACATATGTAACACATCCACTGCCTTACTTCTCCTGGTATAGCGGGGAATACCTCATATCATCACAATGTCGTTGACCACTTAAGAGTGAGCATTATATGTGACAACCATAGAGTTTATAAATTAACTTTTATCCCTGTGTTGAAGGTGGGGTGTGGGGGTGGTGTAGCATCCTAATTCACCTCCAATAATGGTTTATATTTAACACCCCAAACTTGAGAGACTTCATCATGTTTTAGTTAATAAATCTAAGGGGTAACCCCTCTCCAAAATGATATCTAATAACTTATCTGTTTCCCTGTTAAAGTTAACAAACAAGCTAACAAGAATCCTTATGGCAAGATAATTAATTTTATTATCAAGACAAATGGCTTATACAGAAGAGGTTCCTAATGAGGCTGTTTACATAGTGATTCTACTGGCCCAGTAGGAATGTGTTCCATTCTTTTGTCCATGCAGATATAAGAAGCTAGGTAAGAAGGTACTAAAGAAAGGCTAGACATGCAAAAGTAAATAGAAGATATGGTGCACCATTAGTGGCAGAAAGAATTAAAATCTGTACTCTTTGCTGAAAAAAGAAGGAAACACTAGATAAATGAACAAAATAGTTAAAAGGGAGTGTGAAGGCATAAACTGAGATGAAAGTCAGAGTGGGCATGCCTTCTAAACTAAAATTCATTTGAAGTGTCAGGAGCTACATATTTCTTCAGACTGCAGATTATCAACAGGTGTATATTTTATTAGACATGTGAAATATATTGTGATGACCGTGCCCTGGCTCAGTAATCAAGAAGCCTCAATCCTCACCACTAACACCAGGGAGGTCGTCTCCTAGAAGAGGAAAGGATAACTAATACACACAGTAAAGTACAATTTCCCTTAAGTGCACACAGAGATCACAGTCAGTCTGGGGCTGGTTGCTCCCTTGCTCACCAGGTCCCCAGTAAGACTCCTCACTGGCACAGCTATAGGGTCCAGGTCTCAGCCTAACTGGGCAAGCTAAAACCTCCAGTACCCTCTCTGTCAAACCAGTGCTTCGTGTCCCTGCCAAGTAGCTGACACAACACACACACTTTGAGATAAGTATTTATACAACTTCACAGACACTCCTGGGAAAGGCTGACACAGATTCTCCAATTGTGCCCCTTTACCCAGACTATACGGTAGTAATTACTGCCACCACCCAGTTAATAATATCAGCTACTAAAAGGCCCTAAAAAGGGTGTCCAATTATTACTGTGCAATATTAATATCCAATGGTAGTATGACTAACAGTCAAGGCTTACTTTAGAGTGGCCTATTACAATAACCTGTATAAATATGCAATGTACACTAGAGCTTATCTCTACACAAAGCAGCCACAGGTAGAAGGTTTTAAAAATATTTAATAATAAACAATTAAAACACAAGACAAAACTACTACACCACAGAGATATCTAAGAGTTCAGAGATCACACAGAAACTCAAAATAATACAGTAGGACAGGTCTGATTTCAAAGAAAAATACCTAATTAATCTTTACTAGCTTTAACTATTCCTACAAGAAATCACAGTGCTAAAACTTACATGTGAGCACAAGGCAGAGTGCTGATAAGTCAGATGTCCAAAGTCAAAATGGCTTTAGTCTCTTGTGAGAAATAGTATTTAAAACATTACTAACAAACATGTCTCTAAGGCCCTCCCAAAATTACATCATTTTTCAGACGTAGGTTTTCCCAATATTCATACTGCATCATCTTAACACCTGGTCTGAATTCTCAGGCCACAAACTGCATTTAGCAATCTAACACCACCTCAGAAACTTACAACAATACAAGACATTTCACATGCATATGCTATAAGAAACCAGAGCAATAAAGCACCTTCCACATCTAAATTCTAGTCATAAACTTTAGCCTTAAAACAATGGGCATGAAATCTTCATCCAGCCACCCTAGAGCTGAATTCTAACATGAAAGGGTACAACGTGCTTCACTGGGCAAGTAGAGTACAATGTTGTCACATATTTTGCAGTTCCACATTTCACAGTATTCTTTACACTCAAGAAACATGCCTGTATTTTACATTTATTATCAAGAAAACATGCCTGTATTTTACATTTATTTATACAGTTGATAGAAGTATGTATCAAATTCTATTTGACTAGGCTGGCAGGCTTCGCCCATCTCCCCCCAGTCGTCACATATATACACTTTCCTTTTTAGTAATGCAGTTAGGTAGAATACACTGGAACTCTTTATTGCATTTTCACTCATTGCTTACCATCACAAGCAACAGTGCCCGATTTTCGAATGGAGCTGTGTGTTTTGAGGAACATGGTTTAACAAACAGATGCATTCCATTTTTGTTTTGAAACCCATGCTAAACCACTAATAAACCTGGGCTGCTATTGCTCTCTCGTTTCTGTTTCAGTCTGACATTCAGATTTCAGATACCGCTAACTCTCAAGAGAAAGCTGAATACCAATTCCAGTATTTACTTCTTCATTCTGATTTACAGACTTGTACTCTAGTCAAACCAGGAGCAGCAAACCAATTTCAATGCAAAATGCTACCCGTATTACCAGAAACTGTAAGCTAAAATTCTTGACAATCTGTGTGTCATCTGCATCCACTGGTAGTTTTTCTTTAAGTGACTTAGGATATTTGGACAACAATCTTCACTACAAAGTGGTAGGAGCATGACCAGTTAGTTGCAGTTAGAGTTATGTCAGTATGTCTAAAAAATAGCTTTATTTGTTAGTTGTGTATTCAGTTTACAAGTTTATATACTTAACTGGTATGCATTCTTTTTTCTGATTTTTCTCTTAAGTGTTTTCATTTATAAAAGCTTATGGATGGTGTTGATGCGTTTATGTACACGTTGTTCACTGAGTTATTCCCAACTAAGCCAATGGCCTTCTTTCATGGGAGACCTAAGGTAGCATTCATACTGACTAGGGGAAATTAGGCCAGGACACCTGAGAACTTCTATTTTCAGTCTGACCCATCAGGTAGAAGCAGTGGGCTGACACTGGGCCCAGACACTTCTAATGTGGTGGATAGCAGGTACAGAGCTCAGCAGTCTAATACAGAGAGGACAGAGGCAATTACTTGAGATGAAAGTCTTAGCGGACTTAATCCAGGCAGAAGAGTTGAGGGAAGTAGTTGATGACAAATGGATTTTTTTTTTATTGAAGAGTACCACAGGAACAGGAAATGTTAAAATACTGATAAGCTGTGCAGATAAACAGATGTTGGGACTGATGTTATAAATCTGGGTGCACATTTGGCTGGTCGAGAAAAAGAGTTTTAAGGACACGCATATGCAACAGGATCATGTGAGAAGAACTGAAAAAACTTAAAAGAACTGCAAAGACTTATCCTGGAAATAAGTTAGGCAGCGGAAGTAGTAGCATAGAGGGAGAGAAAAGAGCAGGTCTTGAAAGGAAACTGTAGGAAGGAGAATGCGCAGAGAAAACCACCAGCAGGAAAAGTCACAACGATAAGCAAGCTATTAACAGCTATTCAATTATAGATAGTATTTTGCCACTGAGTGTTGATTTAAAAGGCGAAAGAGCATTCGTTCACTATGGATGTGGTGATAAATTTTCTGAAGTGACATTTGAGATATTTTTTGTTCGAATGCTTCATGAATGATGGGGAGAAGAACAAATCATAACGTCACAATGGAAAGACTTCCTGTCTGAGAATTTAAGCATGCAGTTAAAAAGATAATTAAATATACTGTTCAGAACATCAGAAGTTGAAGAATGAGAGTTAAGAACATTTTCCATCTTTAGTAAAATACATGTTAAGAAAATGCATGATGAAAGATATGTCTGGACAGGAGGGTAAGGCAGTACGAATAACATTAAAATACAGCATGTAGCAACATAATGCTAAACAGAAAAAAGGGGCATTGTTAGATATGGGAATAATATAAAGCTTTCTTTTTTGTGGGCAAACATATCTGGTGCAGGATTGTAAAAGTGACAATCACTTGAAAATGTTACTGACAATATCTGTGAAGTAAGACAGTGTTATGGGAGAATAATAAATGACAAACATGGTGAAAACACTGAAAAGGATGGGATAGTCTTCAGACAGAGAGGTCTCAAGTTACAAATTACAAGTAAGTATTCAGTATTAGAAAGTGATGAAGCAGAGGAAGGGAGAATTGGAGGCTGTGAATAACTAAATTATGAAAATTCAATCGTAAATATTTAGGAGGACACAATGAAAGGAAATGATAACAAAGGAAAATTGGCATTGAATGTAAATAGCATACAGAATGCTATAAGGAGTTTGTTAATGATTGAATGGTGTAAGAAACTGTGGCCGAGATATATTTATTGAACACATGGTATGTGAGGGACAAAAAAAAGAGAAGGAAGACTATATGGCTAATTGTTTAGGGATAGGGATTTGGATAATAACTAAGGAAATAATATTAGATGTGACAGTGACGGTGCCTGGAAGGGGGTAATATAGGATATGAGAAGAGAAAGATGTGTCAAACTAATAGTGATATACGCATACACAAATATGCCTGAAAGGAAAAAAACATTCAAAGAAATAAATGATATACTGGTAAATAGGTCAGTAACTATGATGGGTGACTAAGTGAATAGAAAAAAAAAACAAAAAGCAAAATATTAAAGTGATGAAAGAGAATAAAATAGGAAGAGATGAAAAAAGGGAAATAGGGATTGGGAATATATTATGTATAAACAAAATTACTTTTTAAAAATTAAGGAAGTTTCATCTTTTTAGGCAAAGGTTAAAAAAGAGAAGGGAAGATGGAGACAGATGACGTAGATAATATAAACAGGAAGACATTGCAGAAATGATTAAATAATGCACAAGTAGAACACGTGAAAAAATAGTAATGGAAGGAGAAACAGAAGGTGAAATAATTTAAGAGAGAAATATAAAATGCAAAAATTGCAGGAAACTGTAAGGGAAGGGAGGACTCAGCACCAGAATTGGATGCAGAAATTACTGGACAAAATTATAGTGGGTGTTTTTTGTGCGAAAGGAAGAGAGAGCAGTGAAACAAAAGTTAGCAACAGTAAAAGAAGTGGCATATATGATTTTGAAAGAAAATACAGATAAGATTAGTAAAGTGATGTAGCAAAACATTTGGCAGAGTTAACCATGACATAATTTACAAGATAATAGAGGCATATAGCTATGATAAAAAGTAGTGAATGTAATAAGAACATGTTATGAAAAACAAACTCCTGGGTGAAGGTTATGACAAAAGGGTGTGCAAGAAGAAAACATAAGGATCAATAGAGGAAATAAAACAAGGGTTTCCTATTAGCATGTGTCTTTTTGTATTGCTAATGAATGCAATAATACAACCATGCAGTTGTGGCATTACAGCAGCAAGATGGGAGATAGGCAAAGGAGCTGTAATACTTGAGTGTTTCGTGTATGGTAATGAATGACAAATTAAGAAAAGATGGATTGCAATTAAACAAAAACTGAAGATGGATCATCATTAGATGTTATTTGGAGTAAGCTTGGATAGGCTTAAAATGGTCTGTGGGCCGATAGCCTGGTAACCACCTATGAACTTTATTTTTGTTGACCAGGAAAGTTTGATTATGCAAAGCCCATTTTCAGTGGAGGCCTGAGAGAGATGATGTAAGTAATTGTTCTGCAGTGACACTACGTAAAGATAAAACATGCATTTCTTCTGGGATGACATTATATATATTAGATTATATTAAATTTCAAATACAAAACATATAGGATAAAAAAGTAAGTGAAGTGTGAGAGGTTTGGTGAGATTAACAAAACAAATGGAATATATTATACCAGAAATGAAATAAGTGCATTGGGACTGAAATCTGATGTGTATGAAAGTGTAACAGGGCAATAGAAGAAATTAAAAAGTTATTGCTTTGGTGGAAAATATTTTATCAATTCAGAAAAAGGTATACATGTTAAATACTTATATGGAATAACCAGAATATTTTTGTACATTTTTCCAATTAATACAGAAAAAGTGTTATTTTTCAAATTTATTTGGAGGCCAAGACTGATTCAAGTTAAAAGAGGGGTAATACAGAATTAAAAAAGAAAAGGAAATTGAACTTCAATATATTTAGTATCAATTCATGTGTTTTTGGGTAATAAAGAATGTAAAAGACATCCAGACAAGATAGGCACAAATGTTACATATGAAATATGAAGAAATGTGAGGGGGGAAGAAACAATGTAGTAAATATGAAATGACAGAAAGGAAATAACATGTAAATAAACTTAAGTTACAAAAATTAAATGCAATGAAACTGATGGAAATAGAAATGAATTGTACATCATGGTCATAGAAAATTATCACTTGGTGTATCCCTGGAAAGAAATAAACAGGCACAGAAAAATATAAAAAGTGAAGAAAAATGGTTGAGATGTTTTATGAAACAAGTAAATTTCTGTGGACAACTATGATAGAAAATTGCTAGTAAAAGGCAATAAAAAATAAAAAGTAAAAGAGGAAAATAAATGCAATGAGGAAGATACAAATTATTGCTTTATGGACTACAATAAATGAAATGATTTGGAAAAATTTTAAAATGAGCAAATTGGAAGGATTCAAAATTAAATTTGGATACAATACTACATGGAAAGTATGAGAAAGGAAGGAAATATGAAACTGACAAATGGGACAAAATATTGTTTGCAGCAATATAGGCATAGTGAAAAAGATGATGTGATAGATTATTGTATAACAGATACGATGTGTTAGCTGAAACAAAAAAATTGTTATGAAAGAGGATCAATGATGGAGGAAAGAAAAGTATACATGATGTACTAAGGGAATATTGTTAATGCGATGACAATGTTAATGCGAAAAATGTAATTATTAATGTGAACCAATTTGTAGATATTGTAAATAATGTAAAAATGTGTATAGTGTTGAGATGTATATATAAAGCAACCCTAACTCTCTGTGGGCAGACAGAGAGCAGCTGCAGAGGAGGAGGCAACCTGGAGGAGGAGAAGGTGGAAACTGCTGGAGTAGACATGCAGAATGAGTATTTTTATGACTACAGAAGTGGAGGTGAGGAAAATGCATTACCTGTCATGACTAATTACTGCTGCTGGTACAGAAATGTTTTATTCATTTTGCAAGCTACAAACCAGTCAAACACAAGTAACTCATTGGCTGGTGGTGGATTGGATAAAGCCACACTTCATATTAAGCTTTCTGAGGATGAATCAAGTGGTACTACTACTATTTCTTTGGCTGATGCTATTGAACAGTGTTTTCTGCAAAGTACTGTGAAGAACTTATTAGTCCTAGCCAGGAGAGAGCTCTAAAACTGCTTCATGTTCAACAAAACATAGTTAGTAGTGAGCAATATGCTAAGTCAACTACCATATTGATTACAAGCCAGGAGGATGGAAAAGTATGCTGTCATACAACTGAGTGAGAATGTTGTATAAGATTACTAATTATTGACTTAATAATTACATTTCCTCTAAAACCTACTATGTTATTAAAAAGTATGTTGTCTAGGTTTTTACATGTTCTATGATCCTTTCCTATATTCGTTTCAGAAAAGAAGTCCTGCACCTTAACCTTTTTAACTTTTGAGTTTCTGCATAAATTTATGGCTGTGCTTGAAGTGAAACATACTGGGTGCCAGATTAGCAAAGAGTTGCTTTCAATGCAAGTCTGCCCTAATTTGGAAAGACCTGCTCTCAGTGTTAGTGGTATACTTTGCTGTAAGACCTATCTACAAACAGACAATGTGGGGACCAGATTCAAAAACACCTGCTCTCCTGTAAGTGACCATTTACACTGAGAGCAAGTCTTTTGTAATTGGGGCCTGTACATTTTTGGAATTCTTATACTTTTCAGCTGTTAAAGACTTTCAGTTAAGAAAACAGATTCTTTCTGCAAAGGACATTTTACATTATTTAGTCTAAATGCAAAATTGTTATTGTTAATATTAAGAATTTTTATGATGGTAGGTTATGCACTGGTGAATGGAGAATGTGGGCCACTTTACTAAATGGAGTTAAAAATATTAATTTACCTTATTTTATAAAGCTGATGGTAGAGGGTAGAATACAAAATATCCTGACAACCTAAATTTTATTTTTATTTTATTTAATTTTTTAATTTTTATTTTAGTTCTATTTATTTGAGATGCTGCTCATTTAATTAATTCCCATCGTAAACAGGCACATACTGCATGTGACGAGAAAGGCCATACTGCAAAAAAGTTTCATCCCCAATGTAGAAAATGTGAGGGTGAGGAGAATTCTGGAGGATGGAACTACCTTTCATGCTAATTAGCAGGACTTTTGTAATGATACTGAGTGCTTTATAAATGCAATCGGCTGCCAGTACATTAAGTGATTTTGAAGAGGGATCTAATGAAGAAATAGAACCTGTCACTAACTATGAAACAAATTATAATATTCCATCTGGCTACCAAACACGGACACTTTTTCAGTTTTGTGTACTTCTTACATTTACAAACTCAGAGCTCTGCTGGGCCTAGATCTTTTGGGAGTAGCGTACATCATACACAAACAACATGCCGAGAGACTCAAAAAAAAACCAATAATTCACTACACTTTTTCTTAATGTAAATAGTATGAGGCATGATGCCATATGCTTTACTGAATAACTGGATGAGATTTTTTTTACATGACTATTAGTGGAAAGCAGTTTGCATAGACATGAAGAAGACAAGTATTGGGGCTCTTGGTAGACTGTTAGCTCTAGATTGTAAGGTAAAAGAAAAGGTACATCATCCAATTATTGTACAACTATACTTTAGTAAAATGTAGAAAATATCGTTTTCAGAAGACTAACTCTTTTTTTGTTAATTAATATGTATATACTCGTAGGTGAAAAATCACGGTAAAACCAGAGAGAAATAGTTGAGAGAGAACAAGGTCTGTTTAAAGTTAATTTTTCCAGTTTTACAATGCTGTGTATCACAGAGCTAGCTTTAGAAGAGAAATAAATTTTGGAGTTATTTTACAACCATCCAGTAAATAGCTAGTGGCAACCCCTTGGTGTCTGATTCTCAGATCATGTCCAGTTGGTCCTGTTTTTGGAAATGGCAGTACCTTTCAAATATGAAGGGGACCAAAGCAACTGACAGATTTATATGCCGACTTATATCACATTTATTTTATTTATTTATTTTTTATTTTACGTTTGTTGACCGGGATAGTCTAACTGGATTTATGTCCATTTTCAGTAGAGTCCAAGGGAGATTACTAGGCTACTAACATACAGGTACTAGTTGTTATACAGTTAAATACTACAAATTTTAAACAGTTCAGGAATATTCACAGTTTATACAAAAAAAATGTTGCAAGCATTAGATAAGATATCTTAGACTTTATGTACAAGACTTCATTAGTAACTAGAAAGTAATTGTTAAACACATACATAACTTCAAATTTCAACAGTTCATCAATACTCACAGTTTAAACAATACTTGTTGCCTGGCTTAGGTAGGATGCTTTAGAATTATATGCAGAAGAATTTATTTATTTATTTATTTTCAGTTTGATTACCGGGGAAGTCCACTGGGCCAGAATGTGCCCATTTTCAGTGGAGGCCCAGGGAGAAAAGCTCCATAAGCAATACAATACAATAATGGTTACATAATGTTAAAAGTAAAATACATGTATAAAATTCATACAGTCAGGAAATGCAAAATGCATAAAATATACATCATAAAACACAGTTAACAGAGAACATAGTTTACATGTATTTCCATTCAGCACAAGATCTGAGGTTTCTTGTGTTTTTGCATTAGAAGGGAACCAGTTAGCATGCAGATGTTTTAGTTAAATAAGGTAAAAAACTTGCTGTGCAGACAAATAGAAATACTATGATATTTACAATATTAACATACTTGGAGTCAAGTGAGAGTAATTGCTTAATCAGTGACTGTCAGCTTAAGTCTATTTTAGGAGAATAGAAATAATAGTTCGAGGGTAGAGCAAGGAGCAAGGAGTATGGAGAGCTCATTGGGGAAATTCGCTTGAATTTAGGTAGGGTGTAAGCAGGAACATTTCCGTTTGAATGACAGGTATGAGAAAAGTTGGGTCTTGAAGGTTTCTGAGTTTGGCATAGTCCTAAGTGAAGGAGTGAGAGAGTTCCATTTCTTACCTAGAGAGAAAGAGAGTAGAAGCTGGCCAGCAGGACATTTGGGTTTGTGGATAGAGATTAAATTTTGGTGTTCAGATCTCGAGATCTGTTTGGGATATATGGGGGAAGGATGTTTGTTAAGGCTGGGCATTTATCTGGGTAGAATATTAATTTGTGAGTGGTGGTTAGTTGAAGATCGTCTAGGTGGTTAGAGAGTTCTAGCCATTTCAGTGATTGTAGGGTAAGGCAGTGGTGAGTAGAGGTTTTGGATTCAGTTGCAAATTTAGAGATCTTATTATAGCAAATTTCAAGTTTTGAGGTGTTGGAAGAAGACAGGTTAGTTAGAAGAGGGGCTCCATATAGTAAAGAAGGTAGGTAGTTGCCAAGGTATGCCTAGAGGAGTTAGAGAGAAAGAGGTTATTCCTGTAGAGCATACCCAACTTTTGGTGGGTTTTCTTTATGTTTTGTTGTATGTGGATATCGAATTTAAGGTGTTCATCTATGATAATGCCAATAAGTTCTGCAGAAGGGACCACTTCTATAGCAGTGTTGGTTTGGCTTAGGACTTTGAAAGCATTTTTGTCATAACAGAAAGCCCTGGCAGGAGGGAAAAGTAGTATTTTAGATTTATTTAAGTTGAGAGAGAGATGGTTTTGGTGCATCCAGTTCTCAGTAGTAGAAAATGCTATTTGGGTTTTAGTCAGTAGTTCAGGAAGGTTAGAGGTGGCACAAACTAAATTTGAGTCGTTAGGTATTTCAAATGATCTCTATTAGGATAAGATGTGTTTTTGCCAAGGATAGGTTTTGATCTAAAAAGACACAGATAGTGCAGGAATTAGGTCTTAAGAGAGGGTATTTGGGATATAGTATGATATTAGTCTGGATTTGTACAGGGACATAACCAATGGGATTTAAGACAGAGTTTCAGATTATGTTTAAAAAGTGTAAAGGAAGACAGTGATGTAAGTTCATGGGGGAGTTGGTTCTAATCCTTTCCAACTGCATTTGAGAACAGAGCATCTCCTGCCATGTTATTAGATTTACATGTTGATACTAATAGTTTATTAGATGAGCGTAAAGTTGAAAGGTTCTTATATTGGGTAATGAGACTAGCAAGTATTGGGGTATTCGTAGGTTGGAAAAGGGTTCTGTGTGCAATGGTGAGTTGTTTAAAGAGAATCCTATTCAGAAGCTCTAACCAGCCTGATTGTTTCAGATTATGGCACTGATGGGTCCTAAAGGAGGAAGCAGTAGCAAACACAAAAGATCTGCTTTTTAATGAAAATGCTGTTATGAGGCCATTTTATTCATCATGGTCAGATGGGACAGTAACTTTCCAAATGAAATATAAAGCTCTGTATTTAGGTATACAGCAAGAATGGCATGCCTGTGCTAGGGAAGGATATTCAGAGACATGTACTGCTTATGATACATCACTAGAAATGGGTGATGCTGCCTGTAATTTGAAAAAGACAGAGATTTGGGAGGAATACTTTAACAATGAAGACATATATGGATGGCAATACAGTTAGTGATAAAACTGAAGATGGCCCATCTCTAGGGAACAAATGAAATGCCCTATGTATGTTTCAGACTCTGTTTTAAATAGAGACATTTCGAAGACATGCATCTGGAGAATTTCTCCCTGAGCCTCCTCTGAAAAGTGGCTTTGTTCCTAGCCAGACTTTCCCGGTAAACAAATGTTAAATAAATAAAAAATAAATAAAACAGGACATCATCACATGGCAACTAGCATTCAGGCTGTACTAGACCAATACGTAGCAGACATGTACAAGGAACGTTATATCTTTAAAAAACGAAAATGGCACAGTGTGCCAACCACAGTACTGTAAACCACGTAAAAGGAGCACCGGAGACCACGTAGTTCAAGCACGAACAGTACTGTAAACCACGTAAAAGGAGCACCGGAGACCACGTAGTTCAAGCACGAACAGTTTATTAGCAAATCCACACCATGGACATAACACCAAAACACAAACGCTTCACAATTCCTTATACATTTTCATCACCAAATACCTTCATCAGATGAGATACTGAGAACACATTAGGCGTTAATAAATACCTATCCTAATTTAAATGAACCAATAATATAATGAATAAAGGTGCAATCATTTTAAATAGTGAAAAAATAAATATCTTAAATCACAAAATACATTAATAAAAACATGTCAGAAACTTTAAAATTCTTTAAAAAACAGTTTTCAAAATAAATATTATAAAATAAGTATAAATATGTAAGATATATTTAAAGTGTATTTAAAATTGAATGAGCCATCCTACACCCTCTAGTGGATACCAATGGGTTTGTACCAATTTAAACAACTTGAGTTGATTATGTTGAGGTTACTATAGTTTTGCAGCCCTCAGTTTAAGGACTGGTTTGATGGATAACATATAATTCAAACCTGGACTGGTGCATTCATCCAAAGTTATTTGCCAATGAAGTTCTCTATATTCAATCATATTTTCCCAGGGGCCACCTCTGGGGTCAATGACACACAACAAAATGGACACACAGGGATAACATGGAATATGACAATGAAAATTTAAACTTTCAGGACCCTTCCCAGTACCCACCCCTGAGGAGGTCAGAGAGGTTGAGAGAGAAGGGGGTGGTGAATTATAGTTATGAAAATCAAGCACAGAAAGGGTGGGGGGGCCCAGCGGAGTACCCACTGGAGGTAGATCATGATGATGAAATCCAACAGGATGGAGTTATTTTTACCTACAAAGGTTTTAATATTTTCAATTATACTGATATTGCCCTCTCCAAAGAACATTTTTTCTTTATTTTCTAAGGGTTTTATTTTTATACCAAGGGTAAAGAGTAATTTGGTGAATTTGGTAATCGAAGTTAAATTGTTTATTAGACAAAAAAAAACTTGAGTTATTTTTTAATGGACAGGAGAAAAAGAATAGTGGCACTGTTTTATACAAGAAAAGTTTATTCAATCCTCCCTTGCATCCTCAGCTAAAACATTTTGAGCAAATAGTTTAGAAGGAGTTGAGGGAAATACTAAGACACAACAAAGTTATTCCAAATATAACTAAAGTCGAGAAGGATATACTGTATGATTTTAGGGACAAACGGAATCTTAAAACTATGAAACCTGATAAGGGTGGGGGGACTGTTCTGATGGACCAGATCTGTTATGAGAGTAAAATGTTTGAATCATTAAATGATGACGAGACGTAAGCTCGTGTTTCTTTGAACAAAGTTAATTTAGCTTATAAAACAAATTACATATGTTTAAATGGCCTGGTGATGGAGGGGATCATAGATTTTGAGACTTATAATTGTTTACAAGTAGACAAGCCTAGGCTGCCCTCCATCTTTGGCATTCCCAAGGTACACAAAAATCTTGATGACCCCCCCCCCCACTTAGACCTATTGTTTCGGCTGAGGGGTCAGTGACAGCTCCCCTGGCAAAATATATAGATCACAATTTGAAAAAGATAATTTTTAAGAATCAGAATATCCTAAGAGATTCTTGGGATTTCTTAAGACGTATTCAAAATGATTATGCTTTCAATACAAAAACTTTTATCACTTTAGATGTGATTGACCTATTCACTTGTATTCCTCATGATTTAGGACTTAGTTGGTTTGAAGAATTTTTAGCTGATTGTACAGATTTATCTACAAATGTATTCCATACTTGTTTAATATTAATAATGTATTTAGTTTTAAAAATATATATATTTTCTTTCAAGGAGAGTATTACAAACAACGTAAAGGCATAGCAATGGGGGCTCATTGTGCCCCCACCTAAGCCAATATTATACTACAATATTATACTCCTATATTGGGAAAACAAATATGTTTTAGAATCAGATTATAGGCAATATTGGAACCTTCATGTGCTGTTTTTGGACATTTGTTTGTTCTGGAATGGTAATGACCATGAATTTTAAAAATGTATTGATTATATTTCCTCCACCAGAAATTTTCTTAGATTTACACATCAACTTAATCATGAAGAGTTAGTTTACCTTGATGTCAATATTCAAAAGGCCAGTAATGACTACAAATCTAGAATACACAGAAAACAGACTTTCTCCAATTCATATCTTCACTACACTAGTGCACATCCACCACATCAGAAAAGAGGTGTAGTGAAGGGCCAATTGGTTTGGGCCAATCGAATGACCTCAGAAAGTTCTGATTTTAAGGTAGAATGTGATTTCATACTGGCAATGTTCCAGGATAGAGGTTATCCCAGTGCACTGTTGTTGGATGTTTTGAATCAAATATGTGAAGGCAGAGAAGGTAGGTTTGCCCCAGTTTTAGGTAGACTGGATGTAGTCAACACTAATAACAATAACAACATGACTACTGGAGAGAAATTATTTAAATCAGTTTTGACTATTACGTATAGTGGTGAATCACACCTGATTAAACTATTTATTGATAAAGAATGGAAGAAAAGTTCTGCATTATCAGATTTAGGTATTATATGTGATAAACCGTTACAATGTGTATATAAAAAAGGTTGGAACATCAAGAATATTTTAGAGGGTGGTGCACACAAGTTTAGACCTTTTCAAAACATCAAAAATGAGGTAGAGATATCTACCAGGGGCTATGCAAATTGTGATACAACTGGGGCAATATATATTGTTACTTGTGGGACCTGTGGTTTATTTTATGTAGGCAAGACGGAAAGAAAATTTAGACATAGGATATATGAGCATTTATATGAGATAAAGAAAGAGAATGAAAGTAATGCTCTATATAGACATCTTCTATCTTGCCCACAAGCAATTTATCAATTTTTTGTTATTGAAGTGGTCCCTATTGACCCCAGAGGTGGCCCTGGGAAAATATGATCTTTGCTTTATTTATTTTTGTTCATGTATTGAACAAATGGTATGAATCTAGCTTAATTCCTAAAACAGTATGTGCTGGAGTGATAAAACATCTCTGAAAAATAGGACTTACTGCATTGTGCAATGTTGACTATAAACGTTTGGTGGCTATATACCAGCAGACATATGAAAAAAGTATTGACAGAAGTATTACAAGCATGTATGTATGGGATGTAAAGAAATACGCAATAAATAAAAATTGGTTTTAATCAAAGTAGTAGTAGTAGTATCAGGCTAGTAAAACCTGACAGAACATGTTTCCTGTGCCATTAAGAAAACTAATGATAATATTACATAGGTATGGCGTATTCATTATTATAAAATACCAAAGAAAATTACAACAGCCATGAACCGAGTCTGTGATAGTTCTTGGATATAAGTGTTGGTTAATATCTGGCTTAGAAATAGTATAAAGATACACAAATGAATTAAACAAGGATGCCCCCCCTCCCAAGTTCTGTTGTTTTTGCCTAGCCATGAATGCAGCAATAACAGATCTAACCAACAACACAGTTGCTGTACAAATATGGTTTCTAAAAGAGTGCGTGCATCTACCTATTTAATTACACTGATGGTAAGCAATTAGCTTTGGTTTGAACTTGCATTGTAAGATTTAGTAAAAATGTTAAATAAAAATTGGCTGATTAGAGAAATGTTGGGGCTATGGTGTTACTGTACAAATAGGTGGCTTTTACTTTACAATGAAAAGTTGAAGTGTTGGGTGAGAAATTCAAACAAAGAAATTATAGAATCAAAGTGGAAACTCGACTACACAATATAAAATTATAACGGATGGAGGAGGCTTTATACTATATCATATTAAAGAGCATCTTTAGTGTTATAGGACTTTTTCAGAGATCATATTAAAAAAGGGGTCTATATTAAATTATCGAAAGCAGACAATGTCGAATCAGACATTGTCTACACGAGAATAGCGAAAATGCAGAACATCGAACAAGTAAATAGAAATCTCCGTAAGGGAAGATTTCCATTTACTTCAATGTAGTGCGGTCTCGGAGTTAGTATATTTTAGTAGTGGGGGTGTGGGTGGCGCATCCCCCCACATGGGGGGTGCAGGGGGGGTTTTCCCCTGCCTAAACCATTTATTTTTTTTTTGTTTTTATTTTTTTTTCTGAACATTTGATGTTTTAACAGTTTGATGTTCTAATATAGACCCTTAAAAAATATATTTCATTCATTCTGTCATACCAGGAAAATCTGGATATCCAAAGGGTGTATTTCAGTTTCTGAAATATTTAGAAAACAATTTGCTAGAACTGGTTTGTAGCAACATTTTTGGTTCAAATTTAAACCTTATCAGAATGGGAATTTTATACAAGAGAGTGGAGGTGGGATAGGTTTGATTGATGTTACTGTT
This sequence comes from Protopterus annectens, assembly GCF_019279795.1. NCBI lineage: Eukaryota > Metazoa > Chordata > Ceratodontiformes > Protopteridae > Protopterus > Protopterus annectens. The sequence continues at coordinate 1,137,113,000 of NC_056748.1, read as the reverse complement.
TGCATTGGATTATCACTCTTGCTCTGAGTTTTACAGCATCTGATGTTTAATAGAGATTACTTAGTCACTCATGTCTTACAATTTTGCTATATGAATTGCCTTACTATGTTATATAAAACTAAAAATAAATACAGATGGAGACAACTTGCATATGCAAAAAAAATCAAAGTCTGGAATTTATCAATGCTGGCTACAGCTCAAAACATGAAACTGGTATGCTCAGGCATTTTTTTAAATACACATACATCCTTGGAATGCACTTTTAGATAAATCAAAAACCCATTGTAGATAGAAGGAATACGTTTAGACATTTATGGGAATGACAATTTATTCAACACTAGCTTCTGTAAGAAGTTATCTGCTAAAATTTATTTTAGATCTAAAATGATTAAGTCATCATTTATGATTAATTGAACACCTAGGTCTCATATATTTTAAATGTACTTGGAATAAACATTCTGGAATCATAATACTGATTTATGGAGGCATCTGACAGTTCTTCATATAAATATGATTGTATGCTATGAATAACTATAGAAACCATCAGCACATGATATTGTGGATATAAAAACTGTGCCTGTTGGTTTCTTTGGAAAGCAAGGTGTGGTGAATTTCTATATACCTGAATGTGGGATATGGACATTCCAAAGAGCATAACATTTTAATTATGGATAAAAAGGGCAGGGGTAAATAAGAAAGGTTAACATTTTAAAATATAATTGCATACACTGTACACATTCCTTTTGTTCATTTGTGGACATGTAAAAATGCACCGTTTCCTTTCATAATTCGTGAAAAAAAATAAAAAAAAAACAACTCTCTTCTTTGTTGGGGATTATGAGGGAATAAAAATCAATGACAGGATTAATTAGGAGAAATGCAGGCTATCGGTAAAATGTGGAAATTTTTAGATTTAGTTTTAGGAAAACAGGATATTTCAAAACAATGATTATTCCAGGAAATTAAATTATTTAGGGTTAGTGGTGACATTTCCATGGGAAATTGAAAATTTGTTAAAAATTGTGTTTAGTATTCTAAGAGTGACAAAGATAAATCCTATAGAGGGAGGTATTATATATCATAAGCCATATACCTGAAACACCTGATGTTCATGAGGGTCATTTGCATATATCCCATGTGCCTCTGTTACAGGAGGTTTGGGAGGTCACTCATTGGAAGCTCTAGCTTGGCTGGAGTTTTTTCTGATTGGTTTTTCAGTGTGACCTTCTAACTCTTTATTTTAAGTATTTCAAAACTAGGAAACCAAATCCACAAAACACTGAAACTACAAAACCCCGAGCCCAAAACCGTGAAATTCAAAACACCGAACAAATCGCATACACTACACCATACATACACCACAACACCCACATCACAACATAAATAAAAAATACACACATACACAACTCATACACACAAGCAGGGGGGCAAGCCCCCTGCACCCCTCATGTGGGGGGCTGCAATCCCCACACCCCCCCACACCCCCTACTTATATATACTAACTCCGAGATCGCACAAACAGGAAACAAAAGCAAACTCACACACACACATTCTCCAGGCCCTCACACACACATCAAACATATCAGCACACTCAAACACACACTAATCCCCACTGAAATCCCTTACAAAACACTCACTTACCTGACAAAACACCTAGATCCACATGACACCGTGCACCATAAACACACAACCCCGGACACCACATAGTGTAAGGCCATAACAGCGAATTCGAGATATTCGAATTTGCGATTTTGAACTTTCGCTATTTTAAACATTCGGGTTTATAGTCTCGAGATAATGAAATTCGACATTTCAGTATTTAGAGATTATAAACGGCTCCTATATATATATATATATATATATATATATATATATATATATATATATATATATACACACACACACACATACACGTGTGTGTGCACAAATTATTATTGGAATGATATCAAATAATTAGAGCAACATTCACACTTTTACAAGTTAAACCTGAATCAAGCATAACTCCTATTCTTTTAATGCATGTTTATATGCTCTCTCTCTCTCTCTCTTAAAAAATGACACAATGCTTTATATTAAACATCTCGTACAAATAGTGCTTACTAAATCATTAAATGTTATTTCTTTAAATACAAAAGGTTTTAGTGGAGCTAATAAAAAAAGGTGGTGGCACTGCCATTCTGCATGCAGATCACCTTATTCTGCCCCCATATCAACTCTACCCCTTTCCTTTTACCCTGTTGAACTCCTAACAGCAAAATTTAAGCTCAATGGCCATAAAACCTTATACCCACTGGTGACAGCATTCCACTATTTGAACAAATCCTTGCATGGCTTTCCCATAACATAACCAATGAAACTCCTTGAAGGTTTTTTGCTATACTTGAGGGTGTGGTGTGTTTTTCATATTGTGACTTTCTTGTGGTGTCTTTTCATGGTATCCATCAGTGACCAATCCCCTATCTGTATCCAAAGATACTCCCCCACCTCCAAAGAACATAAAAAAATCAAAGAATGCCAAAGTCTCTCAAACATTTTCCCTGAAGTATTCAATAACGTGCTCTCTGCTATTAACTGGTCTTTTTTATACCACCTTTCTCTAAATGAAGAAGTTTTCAAATCTATAAACAACTTACCAAAAAATATTTTGGAACACTATAAATCAAATTTTCCACCCAGGTAGCCCTAATATTCCTAATCCCTGTCCAGATAATACTCCCCTTGAAACAGCCACCTTACTTATCTCCTACTTTATTTATACTATTTTCACTCAAACCTGTACCTACAAACTACATTAAATACCACCTCTGCAAATTCTAACTTTGCTCTCTCTCTTTGGACAACCTACCTCCATTCTTTCTTAGACTAGCTGCAAACTCCATACCTTACCCCATCTCCATATTCAATAAGCCAATCTCTATCAGAATCCACTGTCCCCTCATTATGGAAACAATTCTATACTATACATATTCACAAAGGAGGTAACTCCTCTTATTTTGCTATCTACTGCCCCATAGCAATATTATGCCCCTTGTCAAAAATACTAGAAAAATGTGTTCAAACCCAAATCACGGACTATCGGCTCCTTGAAAACCTACTCTCACCTACCCAATATGGATTTAATCATAATGACAGCACCTCTACTGCCCTGATTTCCTTTTCTCACTCCACCTCCCTCACCAGAAATAAATTGGTCTCCTGCCTCTTCCTGGACCTCTCTAAAGCCTTTGACACAGTTTCTCATCCATTCCTCCTCTCCAAACTATCCAATCTCAAACTCTTTTCATCAACTATCTTCTGGTTTTCCAGCCACCCCTTCAACTGGCAACAATCAGTAAAATGGCTCTCCACTTCATCCATTCCTACCCATCCAGATGGGAGTCCATCAAGGATCTATCCTTGGCCCCCTGCTTTTCAACATCTTCACAAACCACCTCTCTACATCATGTCCTCAACTTTCTCTCATACAATATGCCAATGACTCTATCATCTCTACCGCTGATAGCATCTCTGATCTGCACACCCTCACCCAAAATTACTTCACCTCCATAGAAAAATGTCTCACTAACAACCAACCTACTATTTGGTCTTTTGGGGATTAAGAGTAGGGTGGTTGCTATTCTTCCCTAAATCTCTCTCCCCTCTCAAATCTAATTTCTCTATCACTTCACTCAATAATGCCACTATCAACATGGAAACCCAAACAAAATTCCTTGGGGTCATCATCAATGGCAAACTAAAATTTGACCTCCATGTACACCACTGCAAAAAAAACACACACCAAAAACTAGGTTTACTCTACAGAACTAAAAAGTTCCTTATAAAGGCTTCAGACTTTCACTAGCTCATACTTATGTTTTCCCAAGTCTCGTCTATGGCTCACAAATTCTAACTAACCTACAGACCTCCCTACGTGCCAAACATGAAAGCACCTGCAGTAAAGTTACCCAGTTTGCTGCTCATCAGTCCCCAAAGTCACATCTCTGTCTTTCATTCTCTGCTCTAAAATGGCTTGGGTTCCCCCATCAACTTCAACTCTCTCAACTAATACTCATTCTATCCTCTACAAACCCTCTGCCTGCTCCACCATCTCCAATCTGGTCTCTCTATATACTCCTGCTAGACCCCTCAAGAGGTCAAATAAACTACACCTAGAAATCTTTAAGACCCCCCCCAAAAAAAAACAGCCAAAAACGTATATAGCTACTCCCCTGCCCAAAAATGGAACAAGCTTCCCCTTGACATCAGGCAATTAACTTCTACTCATGAATTCAAACAATACCTACGTAACACCTTGACCTGTAACTGTAAATCCTAGCTAAAACACCATCACTGCATAACTACACTTTACTGTTGCTGTAACCGTTTCTTCAACTATTCTAAAAGGACTGTGTAAATACCGTAACTATTGCTAATTGTTCCTCACCAGTTTTACAGTGACTTTCATTTGTGTTATTTGTAAATAACTGATCCCCTGTTTCAAAAAACTGCTCATCAGATAACCATCTAAAAACAGTGAATTGTATTCTAAACCACCATCAGTTACTATGTAGTTCTGAATGCTTGCAGTATACCAAGAGGATACTTTATATACTATCCTACAGAAACAATTTAGGATTATGTTTCTCTGTTATTGTCTCTTTTTAATAACAATATCTTATAATTTATTATGGAAAGTCTGAATCTTAAAAGAGAAGAATTTTCAGATGTTTGTTCAGATACTATTAGACATAACATTTAAGGAAAAAATAGGACTGATTCTAACAGTAGTATTAGATTAGAGAGTATCAAACATATAAGGGTAAATATAAATGTTCTATTATACGATATTCTACACTAGGATAGTACAAGACCTAGTATACAAACAGAAATTGAAAGATCAGAATAAATATGTATATAGTAAAAGAATAATAAATATGTCTATAGGGTGGGAGGTTGGCATAGTGGTTAAGGTGTTCACCTAAGAGGTACAAAGTACAGGGTTTAATTCTCAAATGGGTTAATTGGCTGAACTTGAAATGGCCCACAAGGGCAGTTTACCTGGTACTAATTTATGAACTTATGACCTTATAAACTTTACACATAGTAAATAAAATAGAAAAAAATAGAAAATCATCTGACCTATAAATTAATAAATATGGAAATAACAGACTTCCTCCCTATAGTAGGCCAGGGAGATAATGTGAGGTTCAAGGAAAGATGATCGTAGAGGTATTCAGGTTGGTCAACTTATAATAAAGATTCTGAACATCTGTTTAACTTTTCTTATTCCTAACTCACTGACAGGCTTTTTAAGATGATGCACACTAAAACTATAAGACATTAATATGAAGCAGAAGCAGGAGCTAAGCATCATTAGTCTAATGATGAGTTTGAGAGGTAGTTTGATCGTCTTTTTCAACAAACTAGGAATATGTTATACCATGGTAGAATGTTTTAGGGTTATATCATTAGGTATTTATCTGTTTCAAACGTTTTGTCCATAGCTGAAGATTTCATAACAGGTTCTGTACATGAATGTGATTTCATTATACATGTTTTTTCTCACTTTTATATAAATGTTTGAAATTAAATGCACATATTTTAATATTAATGGATTGAATAATCCAATAAAGAGGGGGAGTCTGTTCAAATACATGCAATTACATAAAGCTAGAATAGTATTTCTACAGGAAACAGAATTACTTAATAAAAAATGTAAATCAGCTTTCATTAAATAATTATTTAGTTTTAGCAGGTTCTGGCTTTTGAGTTAAAAGAAGAGACCCTCATTTTATGAAAACAATTGCCAGTAATGCCTAAAGTAAAAGATACCTATGTTGATAAAAATGGTGCATTAATCACTGTAATAACTGAGAGGAACAGAAGACAATATACACTGAACTTAACAGATTACAGGTGTTACAGCTAAAGATACAAAAATTACTTAGCCAATATAGCCTATTACGTGAAGGGTGAAATCATAATGGCTGGCGATTTTAATTACATTTTGTCATAGATTCCATTGCAGATAGAAAGCTGAGAATCGCATTTTTAGCCAAATACTTAAATTTTGTAAATCTAATGGATTTAAAGGATATATATGAGCTAAGGAAGACAAGCTCACTTCAGTCTACACATTATTCATATAGATATGGAATACAAACAAATACTGATAATTTTTGTCTCAATCTGTTATCATATCAGGGACGTTTCAATATTTTCATGTCCATTATGAGACCATAACGCTATAATCTTTATTATTATTTAAAAAAAATTACAATTTAATACATCATCACAAGAGATTATAGGTTCATAGTTGTGTACTAGGCTAATGGCCCTGAAGGCTTTACAAGCATAGACCATAGAAGTGCCGTGGCATCGTGGCACCTGACATTAATTCCCAGTGCCTCTATCAAGTAGAACCACTGGAGTGATCGCTGGGGTGAACTTTCTATTTCCCATCAAGATTTCTCTTGAAGAGGGCCAGTGAGGTGCTCTGGTTGACATGTAAGAGAAGTCTGTTCCAGTGCATTGGCAGTCTCTGGGTTATGAACCTGTCCCTCCAGCAAGTTCTGTTGATTGTGGAAATGAGGTTGAGGTCTCTGGAGTGTGTGATGAGGAGGGATTGGGATTTCTTTAGATGTAGCATTTCTAACAGAGCTGGGTCAGACATGACATCAGTCAAGTACTGGTATGTTAAAGAGATCAAAATTTCCTATAAATAACATGAATGGTGAAATATCTGACATTATCCTGCGGGATTCAGTAAAGGCTTAAATCAAAGAGTTATGGTATATGAGAAAAACAAGAGAATGGGACAAAATTCAATACACAACACCAAAATAGACAAACTAAAGTTAAAACTGACATTGACAATGACAAATGACATTATCAGTCTGAACTTAAAAACTAAATGTGTTGAAATTCTAAAGCATAACATTTCAATAAAACTGGAAAAAACTTAAATTTCAGTAAACCCTTTAAGCTTGCATAAGCTTGCTCTTAGATAAAGAAAAAGAAATAAACTAAATCACATCAATGAAATTATAACACATAAATAAGAAAGAAGAGATATTAAAGATATTGTTGAGGGATTTAAAATATTTTATGAAATATAAATACAAATAAACTAATGATGACATAGTTGAAACTTTTCTAAGGGAAAATATAAATAATAAAATAAGTGAGCAAATAAATTGGCAGAACATTCACTTTAACAAAAATAAAAGATCAAATAAAAAAGTTAAAAAAATAAGGCACCTGGCTTAGATGGTCTTATACCAGAACTAAATAAAATTCTACCTGATGATGCAGTTAAAATATTAGATAAGGTCTATAGAGAAATAAAAACTGCTGAAGTCCCTCCCCATCATGGAAATATTCCCTTATATTACCTATTTTAAAACAATATAAGAACCCTACAAAGTGCTCATCATACAGACCCATTTCACTTTTAAATGTGGACTACAAGATGTTAATGACCATTTAAACAGAATTAATCTACTTATACCTAAACTAATTAACAATGATCAAATTAGATTTATTTTAAAAAATACAAGTATGGGATAATATAAGAATACATACATTAATAGATTATGCAAATAAAAAATGAACTATCATTGATCTTAATTTAGATAAGGCATTTGACTCAGTTAGTTGGTTGCACCAGTTTACAACACATAAATGCATAATTTCTCACCTGACCTAATTGCATTAATTATACAATAATTCATATTTTAACTTGTTAAAATAGGTTTTCTTTTTAACTACTTTAAATTAGAAAAAAGGGACAAAAGGAGGCTGTCCATTATCACCTTTACTTTTTGCATTAGCTATAGACCCCTTAGCTAATAGTATTAGAGCCAATAAAAACATTACTGTATCAAAATAAAAATATTTTGAACTATAGATTCAGCTTTTTGCATGTGATATTTTACTAACAATAAAACACATAGAGAATTCATTAGAACATATAATTAGTTCTATGAGACATTTTGAAGAAATTTTGAACTTAAGATCTAATCATAATAAAACAAGTACATTATTAATATAAAAAATTCTGAACAAATATTCTAACTTCAATTGGAATAGTTATCAAATGATATAATCATATCTAATAGTAAAGAAATTATAGAAAGTTTCAACAGTTTGCTGATAAAAGTTTAAGTTTAATCACAAATTGGAACAAATTATTCTTCTTTACCATGGAAGAATGACTAATGCTTTTTAAGATGGTAAAACCCCCCTAAAATACTGCTTACAAACATTTGTATTATCTCCACCAAAATCAGATGACTAATATGCTACTTTTTGGCATCCTAACAAACCAAGAGTTTCTTTGATTGGCACAAAAAAGGTTCAGATAATGGTGGAATAGGATTCCCTGATATTCAATTGTATGTTACTTCAACAATTGCAAAAATTATAGCATTGTGGATAAATTCATCTTATGATTCAAAATGGAAACAAATACATCAAGAAATATTATTAGTTAATAACATCATCAGTCAAACAAATAATCTGTAATAGTCTTATTTGGTTATTAGAAGATTTTTGTGTAAATGGAATTAGACCCTCTTCCCAAATTCCCTATTTAAATAACATAATTTCCTCTTTTCAAACGTTCACATATTCTAAACATTGTATTAAAGACTTAATATTTTCTATGTTTCCAATTGCATATACAAATGACTATTTCCAAGCTCATAACTTCAACAAAATGCTAGTAAACAAAGTAAAACAATTTATTGCCATCAATTCTTAAATGGTATCAATATCTCTATCTATCTATATATATATATATATATATATATATATATATATATATATACACATACACACACACACACACACTTTTGAAAATGTAAGGTCTAAATACAATCAATATGCAGAGAACTGGTTAATTTTACAAATATTTAGCTACTTGGTGAACACAGAAGGTAATGAGATAGCTATCTTAGATAAGAAATTGTTCCCCAAATTAACATAATTCTTAATAAATATCAATAATGCAATGAAAAATAAATCATATTTTCACAAATGTATAACCTTTTCAAGTTTGAATTCACATATGTAGACAATTCCTATTGAAACTCCACAAAAAATAATAGAGACTTCTCTGAAGAATACAAAAACATAGGATTAAAATCTTCAGATAAAACTACAACTACATTATACTGGAAAATTTTCACTTGGAAATTCTTACAGAGCTTTTGTCACTCCTAACAACATTATAATTAGGCATAAAGCAAATGGAATTAAATGCTGAAGAGGGGATTCTGAAATAATAGCTGATTTGGTGCATATAATTTATGAATGTGAATCATTTCCCCTTTTTGGAAAGAAATTAACTTCATTCAAGCTCTATGGTCAGATAGATGTAATATTTCTAGAGCTTTAGTTTTATTTAATGCTTCAATTCCTGAGATAACTTCAAAAGCCCAAGTGCCTCTCATTTGGTCCATTCTTGCCATAGCCAGAAAAGTAATTACTAAAAATGTGAAAAGTAAAGTTACCGCCTCTAGTGTTGAATTTATTAGTATGGCAAAAAATGTTTGCAGTAGTGAATTGCATACTATAAAGATGATAAATTCTAATATTACACATTCATATAAATCTTGGCTTAAACTTAACAACTTGATTGAAAAATATTAATTGTTGATATGCATAACTTTGATGTATTTACCAGCTGTGCACCTATGCAAATAGATTTTTCTATTACATTTATTGTTTTAAAACCAAACAATAAAACAAAGAAAAAAGTCTGAAATACAATGTCACAAAATGTCTCTTAAGAATAAATGTTCTCACCCCATGTGCTTTTACACCCTAAGAATCTTCAGTTTTTCATTTTCTTATGCCTTCTTTTACTTTCTCTGCATATGTTTTCTTTTGCGTCTCACCACTATTCTCTGCATCCTCCATTTGTATTTTTTCCATGATGCCCCCCCCCCCCCAGAAACATTTCCTTAATTTCCCGGAACACTGTAAAGTTTAAGTAAATCATGCCATAACCCTCCTGCCTGGAGGGTTGTAATTATATATCCATCATTTGCTTATTATCTCCATTAAATATATTTCTTTTAAATATCTCCTCAGAATCCTCCACACATTTTCAGGTCTTGATATTTCTTTTTTCCATTTCTCTCAGCACTCTATCGTCTCCTTCTCTTTCCACCTGCTGACCTGTTTCTCTGAGCTGCCTCTGCACCTGGAACAGAAACAGTAAGCACTCCTCCAAAATGCGTCCCACTCACAATAATGATTAGGGGAAGTTCCAAGATTCCCCAAATTTCCCGTAGTAGTAAAAATACTACTTCAAGTCTCCCCTTAAGAGGGGCCTGTAGTCTAATTGGTCTACCCTGTCAACAAAAAGTAAACAAAAAAACAAACTCCATTGCAAAGCCTACCAGTTACACAAAAACTGCCCTCCCACTAGGATACTTCCTTTTTAAACTGATAAATTTATTAAAAATGAATCCCTGAAAGATCTCTTCCAGATCGAAAGTCTGTTTCAATCTGCACACTTAATATGCAAACCTCCCAAACTAATCTGAAATGCAGAGAACATGCCTTCTCTATTTTAGCCCCAATATCTGGGAAACAATCCCAGAATGAATTAAGTATATGGTCACATTCAAAAATGTTTGACTACACTGTTAATACATTCTATACAGGCAAGTACAATGCGAGTGTTATTGTAAAGAAATAATTACCCAAGAAGAGTGCATCTATTTCACATTAAGATCCAACTGTAATTCATCATTTAATATTTTCTTGAAATTGTTCCATGCATCTCTCCCTGTCTGAGCTTTTGTCTGCTCTCCCCTTTCCCACATACCATTTTTCCAAATCATAAGCAATCATGTTAATTGAAAATGGGTGTGGAGCTTTCCACTAAACTGTGGGGGTACAGTGGAACTTTCTACTAGACTGAGGGGTGCAGGATGGCTTGTTCCACTGTATGTTAGATTTTGTTTTTAATATTTCCCCTCCTAATGCTGTGCATGATAAAGTAGATTTCAGAATTTTTCCGGGTGGTGCTTTGATGAATGACACTGAGATGCTTTGTTTTTCAGTAGTACATTTTGTTTGGCATATGCCTGTACCTATGCAAGTTAATGAACAGACATACAGTAGTCAAAGTAAAATAGATGTAATCTCAGCCCAGCTTTTGATTTAAGATTCAAAATAATATGCATGTCTACAACAGAAACAAAAAGTGTTATTTTAATCAAGATATCTATTCATGCAAAATGTAAACATTATATGAGAATGAGTGGTACGAGTCCCCCATAGTCACATTTGAGGACTACAATGACCATAAATATGCCAGCAGAACTTTACAGCAACAGCCCATTCACTAGCTCATAAGAATTAAGTACTCGTCCTGAATTTTTTTTTTCTAATCCTACTTATGGGTAAAGTAATTTTTTTAAAGCAATCAAATTAATTCTGTAAATGGGGTCATGGAAACACTAACAGTCTCTAGAAGGAATAGGTGATAATTTCTTATATAAATTATGTTGCTCACACCAAATCATTTTCTATATCTTCTTTATCAGAAGTGGAGAGAAGCATTTTACACTGAGAGAGTCAAAATAAAGAATCTGGCTAGGTGTTTTGAGAAATGAAACCCTACACGTTTATCCTTATTAATATTCCAAATGACTTGGGCATGACATCATTTCAATAAGGTAATTTACTCCTAAAGAAATTTTAACTGTAGCATTGCCTAGCTGAATTTATACAATAAATACATTAAATGATTATTTAATGTGTTAGATATAATAAAGGTATTTCAAAGGTCCAGGATTGTAGCAGGTCATAGCAACCAAATTAAAGGAAATGTCTACCATCGCCCCTATAGTTTAACTCAAACTTAGGTTTTTCTTCTCCTAAAATATGGCTCCAGTACATTGTAGCTAACAGAAACTGGCCTTCACTTTATAAAACTTTCATTTCCTTGCCTTGACTCAAAGGAAGACTTAACTTTTACAAGCTTAATATCTGAAGAACTTTTTCAGATGAATTTGTTTCTGCCTGTATGAAATACCACAGATTCAGGGAGATCTGTAGTTTTTCCTGTGAGATACAGCCCTCAATCTTGCTTATATCAACAGCTGCTAAGTTTAAAAAACAAAACGCACATGGTCATGGAATTTTTTCCCACTGGCCTACCACCTTTGATGCTGAGAGGAAGTCTCAGTAAAAGTGCAAAGGGTTGACACTTTTTTTAGATGCACATACACATTTTGGAGGTATTCTTTTTTTCTAACTGCAACATTTTTATAGAAAGTAGTATTTTAGCCTTACATACAACCCAAAGAAAAACTAATTTCTCATACAAAGGGATTATGATTTTGATGAATTGTTACTATACAGCAAAATAAAGTCCAGGGGTAGTAATGCTGGAAAGTTTCAAAATGTAATGCATGAAAACTTTTTTTACTCCATTTGGAAAAAAATATAGAAAAATATTGTAATAATGCAAAATCAAGATTAAAAGTTTGTACCTGTTTTGTACTGTGCTGCACTTTAAGGACAGAGATCACATGAATCGTAAAAGACACGGTTCTACCCCACTAAATAAACACAAATATATATAAAAAAATTTCTCCAGCATTCAGGATAGAAAACTAAACTTCTTAATGCAGACCCTGGTGAACAGCAAAGCACGTCATTTCAGGTATCTATTAATAGCTCCTGGTTTACAGTGAAAGATTCCACACCTATAAAGGTGTGGAGAAGGTTCTCTCTCGGAGACTTAAGGACTGCAAAATGACCTTGGAAATAACTGCATATAACTGCTTTATTTTGTTGAGAATTTGCAGATACTGTCAGTAGGTTAGACTGCTCAGAGAACCTTGCAAACCAAGATAAAGCAAGCAAAATGTGTAAAGTAGTCATGTCTCAGTAGCTGTGTAAGATGCCTGTGACTCATACTACTAAAATTCTATTTACATGGGAGTTTAAAAACACCCAATTTCCTTATGTCTGGCATGACTAATGCAAAGGGAATGTGAAATGGATTCTCGGAACCAGGGGACAAAGCAGTAAGATAAGACTGTTATTGTGACAGACAACATGACAGCCATTTTGTATTATAACACTGAAATAAAAGAGCTAGCACATAGTTATTTTGATGCTGAAAATAGCTCAGAATACAATGATTCAATCAAAAACAAAGCCCAGAAACATATGTTTTGTGAAGAAATTTGATCAACATACAAATTAAAATTCCTGCCATTATGGTATATTTCATATTGACTAAACAAGGTGACAGTGTGATATCAGAGAGCTGCTAACTGTGACAAAATTTAATATTAATAGAGAGAGAGAGCCCCAAATGCCAAACCTGCTTTAATATATTAAGTGCTTTCATCCCATATAACTAGTACTTCTTCCGAATCATTGTATGGAACAAAAACACAATGTATTAAACAGGACCTTACAGATTTTAGCACACTAAAGTATTATTCCATCCCTTTTTCTAAAACAAATCATCTTAACACCAGACTTACCATTTAGCAGTTATAAAATATTACACAAAAACAGAAAGTTTTAGCCTTTAGAACATCCATATTAATCTACATTAACACATCTTAAGTGAGAAATTATCCTGAAGAACTACCTCTTCATAGAATCCATTTACCAGGATAAAGGAAAACCTACTGAGAAACCCCATCTTAAAACTGGATTCAATCTATAGTAATAACAGAATCACAATCATTACATCTTTAACTGTTGTATGTGGTGCTTCTTTATGAGAGGCCCCTAAACCCTTTACCAGTTTACAGGAAATCCAATGCCTGGTCTACTGCTCTGACAGCTATATGCTGGGATTCCACTCAAGTCTTTTCAGTCACTATAGTTATGGAAATTATTATCCTTGGTAAGGTCGCATTCCTTTTCCCATCTTATTACATTTTCCATGTCTAACAAATCATGTTATAAGTCAGGTCAACAAATAATACCCTAAAGCATAAAACCTTACAAAAATAACATCAAGTGATTTCATTGTTCCTGGACAGCTTATTTGGAAAGCATTTCATTCCTAGAAAGTGGCTTACATCTAAAGCAAATGTGTTCTTGCTTTGTAACATACATATCTAACTGATGTCGCACTATTTCTCAAACGTGGACTTATCCCACCCAGGAATGCACAAAAATCACATAATCCCATGGCTGACTTCTGCCCACGGTAAGTAAAAATTCACTCCTGACTTACCATTTTCCAGTAATCAGCACTTTACATCAAGCAGCCCACTGTATGTGTTGTTGAAGAACACGCCTGGTCTACTCAATCAACATAACCAACAAAAGACACAACCTATTGAAAAGAAAAATGATATTAAGTCCATACACTCCTTAGAAGACGGCTAACTATATTAATCAAAAATAAATATATAAACAAATAGACAAACATGCAGTCTTCCTAGGAGTTTCCTGTAATATAAAGCACCCTGTACATAAATGATACTGATACAGGCTCGTTCACTAGTTTGATCCTTGTCCTCACCTTTTAAATACAGTCTCTGAGCATGAATTGTAATAATATGAAGTACCATACATAAACACTGCCGTTAGAGAAGGCCAACCACTGAGCCATCCAGGCATAATTAATAAATATGAGTGGTGAATGACTGGAAGCCTCTGCCATGCCTGAATTTGGTCTAATTTAAAAATCTAGTTAAACAAACAGCCTGCCTCTTTGAAACTGCTTTGCTCGCGAATGATCCACCATCACAGGACCAGCCTCCTGCAAGAGTAACTCACATATTATAATTAAACTAACTCTCTCTATTAAGGGCTAAGTTATTGACACATATGTATTCAATATATATCATTGCAAACTGATAAGTTTTAGTGGGTCATATAAGCAATGCATTAAAACCATCCATCTCAGTGCATGCAACTCAAAGAGCTGTAAATGTAAAATATCTTGAAATGACTTGCACACAATCTTTCAAATCATCTAGCTACAGCCAAAAATCTCAACATTGATTCATACTTGTTTACCTTGTTATGTAAATTAAAATTCCCACATTACTTTTAACAATGAGCTACATAACCTGGACTACGGATCAAAGGGTAAAGCCTTGACTTCACCTCAGATAACCCATGTTTCATGACAGCATGGGGAATACAAGGGCCAAAGGAAGGAGAAAGTAGCCAATATCAGCTCAACCTTCTTTGTAAGGTAAGAGACAGCTTATCTCACTGTACTGAACACCTGTAGGAGTGCATCTGTTGCCCACAGGTGCACCCTACATTTGCATGCTACAAAGCTGTGTACCTTTATTCAGGAAGCTAGACACATGTGAGAACAAGCAACTAATTCCAGAAGGTAGATATGATAGAGCTCACATACTACAGCGCAGACGGGGTTAGGACAGCCTGTAGGATCTGCCAAATGACCTACTCTCCCTAATGCCAGTCACATTCTCTTTGCCACTGGGGATAAATAGGCTGGAGGGTTCTTTATTATTGTTTTGCTGATTGGGTTAGTCCCACTAGGCGAGTAGTCTCTATTCAGGGGAGACCAGTTATGGTATTTATACTAAGGGAAATTTGGCCAGGGCATCAGGGAGTTTCTACAACTCTTTTCCATAGATGCTGAAAGACATTTACAACCCCCTGTGCTACCGCCAACTCAAGCAGGCAGGGCCTCAATTTAGTCTCCTAGTGTATTACTATTTACAGTGTTAACCATATTAGTATTCAAACACTTCTAGGATATATAAACTACATTTTTGTATAGAAAACATGCTTAGCACTGCTTAACTATAAATTACACAAAGCATCCTCATTAGCTTGAGGAGATTAAATGCCTTTTACTGAAAAAAAAAAACTTTGAACCATTTGTAGAAGAATAGTTGTATTACACTCCCATATTTGATTTAGTTTAAAAGTTCCCACTTCTTTGGGGGAATGAAACAATTAAATATTTTGGAGTATGGTTGAAGTAGAGGGCAGAGGAGCAGTGGAAGAAATGTGGCATGAGATAGTAAATAAGATGGTAACTATGATAGGGAATGGAAAAATGACTTGGATAGACCATCTTTTTATTCCCACTAATTTTACAAGTTGGTCAGGCTTACTTCTACCAGCCTAAAAGTGAGTCCGGAAAGACTGGATAAGGAGTTGCATGAGTTAGTATGGGAAGGTAGAAAAGGGAGAGTGGAATAGATTACCTCAATCTAGTGAATATGGAAGTTGGGGGAATGTCATATTTAAAGAAATATTTTCAAGTGCCACAACTTCACCTCCTTTAGCTAACACATGTAGACTAGTATCTCATCAAATAGAAAGCAACATGGCTTGAAAGGAATGGGACACTCAATTCTACTGAAGCCTGAAAAGCACCAAAAAAGCCACATAGAGAGTATTACTTTAATGACTAAGCAAATAGCACTGTAGCTCTCTCTTAAAAGGGAGGGAGTTAGCCACATGGTAAAAGATAATGCTTCCTGCAGGCTATAAGCTCACAGAAGCCAAAGCCTCCCAAAAGGAAACAGCAGGAATAACATATAAGAAAAGAAATGACAGTCACCATTTTTGGTAAGAAATGTTGAAGGCAGGTAGGATGGGAAGAAGTAAAGCAAGTTATCAACATTAGTGACAGTCTATTATATATGGGTCTCCTGAAGGAAATTAGACAACATAGAAGCCAATGTATAGGTCTAGAGGACCCACACTATGTAGTAAAGTATTTAAAACAAACAAGGAAGGGACAAAATGAAACTAAAGGGCTGATTATGAAAGCTTACTGGGGGGGGGGCTAAAGCACTTAGTGGTATTAAAGGACACGAGGCTTAAGAAAAGATGGGAGAACATACTAAACAGGAATACAGTAAATACCAAAGGAAAGAGATACATCTAGTACTGAAAAAAGTTAAAAATACTGGAAAGTTTGAATATTTGGGTGGAAGTGTCTTCACAAATACTTTTATACACCAGCTAAGCTAAGATAGGCAAAATCATACCAGCAATAGTACAGATATCATTATTATTCTGTCTAAACATAATTAATATCAATTATGGCAGGTATCATAGCTTTGAGTGCTGTTTGATTAAGACTGACATGGTGTGTGTGGATGCAGCTGTGTCTAGCAGCTGTTATATGTTGCCATTTTCATCTCTGGGAAGATGTGGGTTGAGGATTGTGATCGAGGTTTACTGATGCTTGTGTATTAGGAAGACACATTTGGTGTTTTAGCTTGGATCCAGGGGAAGGGGATGGATAGAACTGTGATTTGGGATATTTTGGCAGAGAATGGTTTGTTTGTACGTCTGCTGAGTGAGAGGTGGGAGGGCTGGAGGAGTGTGTTGTCTTTTATTGTGGCAGCTTGTTGGGAGTTTTTTTTTTATCTGTTTGCTCTCTGTTCTTTCCCTGGCTGCTGCCTCACACAGGGAATTTAGGCTTGAAGTTACAGTGAAGTGAAGCTTTGCTTCAGGTGCATCGCGAGCCTCTGGTATGCAGTACACAGAGGCACTAACAGAAACAGACGCACCCAGGTTGCTATGGTAATGAAGACGGAGTGATGATAATACTTCATGGCTCTGAGGAGCCTTCAAAATTATTCTCGGCAATGACATTTTTGGTTTTAAAAAAAAAATATATATATATATATATATATATATATATATATATATATATATATATATAATTATATATATACACACACATATATATATATATATATATATATATATATATATATGTATATATATAATAAAAAAGGGCAGTTTTAAACCACATGTACACATATTGATAGTCTCCCAACACTTTGCTTAGCTCATTAAGTTGATTCTTGATAAAAAAAATAAATAAAAAAGAAGCGCAATTTTATATTTAAAATGTATTTTGGTCCAAACACATTAAGGACTTACATAAGAGTGGAAGTCTGAGTTATTGTGAAAGACTAAGAACACTTAATCTTGTGCAGTACCCTTTGCAGTGGTCTGGGAGGTGAGCTTGCTCAGACATGTTGGGCATATGGGGATAGCCGATTCTAGGGCTGTTTGGGGTTGCTGGGAGGTGCTAGAGAGTGATCAGATTTCCTTCATGGAAATATCTGTGGGAATGGAAGGTGTGTTGAGTGGTTCACTGGCTGAGTGGCCACTGCATGGAACATGCTGGCAAAATGGAACAGGACAAATATTGGTTTGGATATTTTAAGAACAGCCTGGAAACACACCACATGAATTAGTGAATGGTATTCTGGCAAAACTGGATGGGCATTGTTGCCCATGCTTGAAGTATTGATCTGTGTGGATGTAAGGATGGAAATATTCTTATAACAAATAATAAACTAGAAGGGTTTCATAATTTAAAGTCTATGGACTGTATAAACATGCTTGGAAGGAGCTAAAAATAAGAACAAACATTACAGCTTGTGGTCTCTCAAATAACTAAACAACAGCCAAAAAAACACAATAGTTATGTAATGTATGATGTTAGTAAATCTAGACATAAAATATATAATCGTCATATAAGATGAAGCAGTCTGCTGAATTTAGATATTAAAGACAGGATTTAATAACATGGGCTTGTGTATAACAACACTACTGTCTTAACTTGTCATAAATGATATGCACTATATTGAACATCAAGGGGACGCATGATGATTTTTTATATAAGTAAATATGCATAACAAGCCATATAATTGCTGTAACTTGAATTGTGGTTTTGTAACACATCTTGATTATGCATAATACTTAAGCTGTTACCAAGATAATTAATGTTTTATATGTGACAAACTGTCAAAGTTCTTTGAGGGAAACAATAGAAACCTGAACTATGAATGTCACAGAATGTGATGATCACATTCTGAACAAGTAGTATTACATTGACAATAATCACTCAGTTTAACCTTTGCTGATTATACAAAATAGAATGTTGCCATTTAAATCTAAAAACTTTCAGTATATCCCATAAAATGGAAATTTATGAATATGGAAAGGGAACTTGTAATCATTAATCACAATTAGTAAATTTGTTTTTAACCTATAATTTCACTCATTTTATAATAAGAAATGACAGATATGAAAACCCTTATGTGTAGGAAATGGGGGAAGAGGGATGCACTGATTATTAAAATGCACTAACTTTCATCAATGTTTACATAAAACAAACTTGATGCTTTAAGTTAGCTAGCAACAAACAAAATGATTACTTAAATGCTAGCAAACAATGAAATACAACTTCTGATATATCCAGTAAAACACATTGTATTATAAACATTGGGTATAAATATTATTACCATCTATTTATTTTAAGTAATAAGTTTTGAAAGACTTTATCAATAAGGGTGTATATGTTTAAAAGCCTGTGTGCCATAATCTTTTACTGAGGTTTTAAATATGATACATCCTACTTTACTATGATTGAATTGTTTGTCATCTATTTTACATGTAAATATTGCTTATACAATAAGTAGACATTTATATTGTATTTAAATTCTGTCTAATCTACAACAGTACTATAGCTGTTCAAAATAATATAAATAATTATTCCTATTACAAATATTCTGCATATGATAATTCAATTTATGGAGCTCAGATGTTCTGGATTGTCAAGGTATGAGTGATAATCTGATGGACTTAGGTTTATCCATCAGATTAGGAATGATTTTTATTCCATGGCTAGTGCAGGTCTTAGTTTTGTTAACATTTATTAATTTAAATGCATTTCACAAAAACATTTTTAGTATGCCTGACCAAAACATTACTTTACTGGTAAACACTCAAAAGTATAAAACTGTATTGTTTGTTTTATTGTGACTATTAAACATTTTCCTCTAACTATAAAGTATATGTTTGAGCTTTTAAAGGAAATTATCATAGTCTAAATAACCTAAGATGAATTTAACTGTATCCTTAAATATCAATGGCTTAAAAATCCTAGCAAGAGATTAAATCAACTGAAATATTTAAAACTGAACAAAGCACAAATGGTCTTCCTTCAAGAAACTCATTTCAAAACAAATGACAATTACAAATGGAATCCTAAGGAATATAGGATATTGGTGCAATCCACTTATAAGACAAAGACAAAAGGGGTAACAATTTTATGGAAAACAAATGGGATTAACCCAGAAATCATTTATAAGTATGAAGATAAGGAAGGCCTTATGGCATTAGTAATAGTTAAATATAATAACAGAATATGGACCCTAGTCAATCTATACTGGTTCCCAAGCATTGGATCAGGAACTGTTAAAAAAAACTTGGATTTCATTTCCATTAATTATAAAGGCAACTTAATATTAGGAGGAGCGTTTAACTGTATATTTGATATTTCTGAAACTACAAATACATCTGCTGTATCAAAAGATTTAACCAAGTGGGTAGACTCATTTCATCATGTAGATGCTTTCAAATTTAAAAAAGATAAATTTTTGTTTTCCCATCAAGATCGCAGATTTTGGTACCCAAACTAGAATAGATAAAATATTTGCTGCCCATGACTTACAATCTAAAATCATTAATTTCTCAATCACTCCCTGCCCATTTTCAGACCACAATTGATGCTAAAACTTCAAAATGGGTACAAACTATTAATCTAACTCCAGAATCCCAGCATATATAACTAAAATTAAAGAGATCAAACCCTGGTTATTATCTGAATTACAGTCATTCTTAGATATAAATTGCACCACAGAGATAAATAAAATGATGATATTGGACTCATTAAAATGTACATATATGGTAAAACAGTAACTTGATATAAAAAATCAGAGAATGGGATTCTGAATTATTAGATCTACAAACCAAACTTTTGTCAGTAAAAGCTGAAAAAAATCAAAATAATTTGGAGATGAAAAAGAAAGTAGAAGTATTAAACAATAAATACAATGAAATTCTAACACACAAAACTAGTTTAGCTTTAGAAAAACTAAAAATTAATACCTTGGCCACTTCTCCAAAATATCTGCATAATTTATCCACATGAATCAAAATACAATCAAAAGCTAATAACATTAAAAGTATCTTCCATGAAAAGAAAGGGGAAAATGTCTGAGATATAGCTGACATTCTTGATGCCTACTAGAACTCATTATATTGAACATTTCCAAAAACAAAATATACATATCAATCAATTAAATCTATATGAAAAATGTTCTAATATAAAAAAAATACCAGAAAAATTAAAACTAGATCTGCAAGCGTCCATATCCTACAAATAAATTACATCTCCCCGGGCCTCCACTGAAAACAGGATCTGTGGAACCTAGTCGGACTTTCCCCGGTTAACAAATGTTAAATAAATAAATAAATAAATATACAATAAAATGGGGTAAAAATAATAAAGCTCCAGGTATAGATGGCATAATTATGGAAATATATAAACTTTTTCCTTCAAAGATACTATCTCTCTTCCATAAAACTCTATTAGAAATTCAGTCACAAGCTTTAATAGCACCCTCTTGGAGATATCCTTAACCACACCAATCCTAAAGGAAAACAAATCCCCAAACATCTGTACCTCATATAGACCTGTATCATTATTAAATAATGACTATAAGATATTTATGACAATATTAACAGAATGAAAATACCACTATCCAAAACAATAAATAATGATCAGACTAGATTTATCTATCATAGTCACTCACATGACAATATTAAAAATATTAAAAATGTCTCATAGATTATGTTAATAAAGAAAATAAACACTTGTAATTGGCTTAGATATAGAGAAAGCCTTTGAGTCCCTAAATTGGGACTATTTATTCAAAATGATGGTGTCATTTGAATTTCTGCCTTCCTTTGTTCATCTACTAAAGAATATATATACAAATAATTTAGCATATGTTGCTAGGTCCTTTCACCTCTGAATCTATAAATATAACAAAGGGTACTAAAGGATATCCCATGTCACTGATTCTATTAGCTTTGGCTATTGAAATATTGGCAGATTCAATACATAATACTACAAAAAATCAGAAAAGTAGATATTTATGAACAATACAATTCTAAAGTAATGCTCTTTGCTGATGACATAACATTAACCAATACAAAAGAGAATTTAGAAGAATTAGATATTTTAATTGACATAAATGATACAGGACTTCAGGGCTCCATTTCAATAAATCAAAATCAAATTTTTTATTTTTATTTTTATTTTTAAATAAAAAAAAGAATTGCAGACAAAGGGGAATCACATTATAGGGGAAACAAGCATCTACCTTAAAATATCAAGGATTTGAGTTATGTAAGGATAATAATGAATTAGTCTCAAAAAACTACAATATCATCATCAATACAATTAAAATCTCTGTGGAAAAGTGGAACAAAATAATATTAACATTTGAAGATAGACCACAGTTAATAAAAAATGTTTTACTACCCAATATTCTATATATAGCTTTGGCAATACAACTGTTACCAGAAAGGAATATACTCAAACTCAGCCTAATAACATTTTTATGGTTTCCCAAAAGAAACAGAATAGCTTTAATACGTTATATTAGACCATGGAAACATGGAGGATTACACTTTCCTGATATAGAAACATATATAAAAGCATCAATATCTAAAACAATCTCAGATTGGATAAGTCCAAATTATTCTGCAAATTGGAAAGAATTACTAACTGTAATATCAATAAATGAATTTGAATTACAAAAAAAAATGAAAACAGATAAAAACAATTTGCCATGGTACATATGTATTAGTATACAATATAACATAACTAAGCCCACTAAAACTCATATGCTTAATTATTACATTGACTAATTTAGGAAAATTATTAATGCAAAATATAGATTTAAAAATCTGGTTTTATATTTTAACACCATTCATAGTTACAAAGAGCTATCCACATAAAATATACAGAGAATTAATTAATTCCTGGGAACAGAAAGGATTTGTTTGTTGGTTTCAATGTATCAAAGAACTAAAAGTTCTGGATATGCAAACAATAGAAACAGCATACAAAATTCCACAACAAGATTGGTTAACTAAGCAAAGCATTCTGACGTATTTGCAAGATTTACGCAGAATTAGTAATTCATTTAGAGAAATACCTAAACTTACAAAATACCTATATGAAATCATATATAATGATTATGACATGGGAAATAGTATTTCAAAATTTTACAAGATATTGATAAATTATAAAACAACACCCAAATCCTCATATTGAAATTATATAAGAAAAGGACACTAATTACAGCTAACTGAAGAAATTAAATCAAATATTTTATCAATAAAACATACATCCTTTACACAATACTGGAAAGTTTTTAATTGAAAATGCTTGCAGAGAGCATTCTTAACTCCAGATAGAATTACTAAAATTAATTCTTCCACAAAGGGAATATGTTGGAGGTGTGAGCAAATACACAATGCAGACAGTGTTAAAATTGAGCCATTTTGGAATGGTATTAAAAACTTTTTACAAGCTTTATTTAATGAAGCATTTAACTTATCTAAAGCTCTAGTATTATTAAATGTGTATGAAGGTCCTCATCTAAATGAGCAAAATATCTATCTAGTATGGACAATACTTGCAATCTCAAGTGTATAACAAGAAGATGGAATACAAATACCAACTTTGGAAGACTTCTACACCCTACTGAAGACCACAGCATTGTTGGAAATTAAAATTAAAGAATTAAGGCAGGCCATTTATTGACAATCCATGGAAAAAGTCTTATCATTGAGCGACACTTCACAATAACTGAGCAGATACACTTTGATAACTGGATTGTTATACATATAAAATAATTGTATATATTAAGCTCTGTTCTAGTGTCAGGCTGATGTAAATAGTGTACATAGTTATTTAAGATGTTATATACATTTGAAAAATAAAAAATTTTTGAGAGAGAAAAATATTAAATCTACCTGAAATTTTATCTTTTGGAATTGAAAGGGCATGCAGATCCCTGAGAGCACCTTCAAAGGAGGAAAACTTAACTATAATTGCATGTGATGGCGAGTTTATGTCCAGCTTAAAAATATATCAAATATTAAAAACATTGAAGTCCAGCCCACATATTAAAATAGGTGCATTTTGCCTTTCATTGCCTGTTCTGCTGATTTACTCACTCTGAATTCATTATCTAACTAGCTGTTGGATAAAGTAGTGTATTTTTATATTCTAGCAAGCACTTGTTTGTACATCAAGTGGTCAGTGGATATTCCATCTAGTACACTGGGAGGTATCCAGGTCAGTTTAGGTTGGGAAACCCTTGATTTCTGCATGTAGTTTTCTTGGCTGGAAGGCTTATTAATCAGCTTATCTTGTTTTTAGTGCCTTTATAAACTCTCTAAAATTGAGAGCGCTTGGTTCATTTAGTCATAGCAAAGTACGTTTATTGAATAATCACACTTTTATAAGCTGTTTAAACTGTTTAAAGCATACTGCTGCATCTTTATCTTAAAGTTTGCTTGTCATAGCATTTCACTCAGAAAACTTCTTCCCAGTGCTTTTACATTAGGAGGACGGAGATTACTCATCTACTGGCAGCAGCTGTTTACCTGGTCTATCTGAGCTGGAAAGCACGCAAAAGGGCTCAAAGTATTTTTTGTACTTCTTTTATATGCTTTGACTGTACTTTAGCAGTTTAAAAAAAAACTGTACTATATACTGCTGCTTTAAGTATTTAATTGCACTGTATTACATTGCATCTGTTAGTTTTATGGCTGTTGTAGGAGTTTATGTGGTCTTGTTACAGTTGGGCTCCAAACAAGCTATTCCACATTAAGGATGTTTTACTGCACCCTTATGGCAGAAGTGTGCTGATCTAATCTGAGCAGATAATGGGCTGATGGTGGAAGGCTTATTGTGTGATTTTCTGATTGGTGGTGAGCTTAAAACTTTTTTTTTTGCTCATATTTAAGACTCGCATTTGTGCATGCTTTCAGGGCCAGTGTTAGCATTTTTGGGGCCTCCTGCAAATGTCAAGTTGGGGGCCCCTAGGCATTTCCAATCAAAATATCACTCTGTCACTGCCACCCCTTCTAAGCAACATTTTTGTTCATACTGCAAATTTTTAGGTGTAGTATATGCACAGACTGACCTGTAACTACAATGCGCTTACATTAGAACAGACCTGTGCACCACATTATGTTGACCCAACTCACAAAGGGTTATTCACAGTTATTGACATTTAGTTGCAACAATGATACATTACAACTCTATGTACAGGCCTGAACTTAGGTGAAATGGTGCCCAAGGAATGTCCTACTCTTTCAACCACCCCTCCCAGACACACACCCTCCAATGCTCCCTCTGTTTACGCCCATCTTGGGCTTCCCATACCATACGCATTACTTTTTTCTTCCTTTTCTCACATTTTGCCATAACTTTATTTATGTTCTGAATTGCATTTTAAAGTTTTTTTTTAGACAACCTTTTTATCCAATGATGGTTTGAACAGAAATTATGATTAAGGAAATAAATTCTCTGTTTCTGTTCAGCTTTCATTTTCCTTGCATCCTTTAAGCATACCTTTCATGACCAAGACAGCATAGAAACAGCCATTTAGGAAATAACTTATTTAAACCAGTGCCCCCAGAAGCCCTAGGGTTTGTAGTTGCTCTGGGATGTATTGTTAGAGCATTTTTCCAACATTTTAATCAAGTGGTGACCTAATCAAAAATTATGAGTAAGAAAAGAATTTCAGTCTTATTTTTTTCTTTCAAGGAACACAGTAGTAGAACCAAAGGCTTAATGCTCAAAGATGACAAAACAGTAGCTCACAATAAACTAACAAGGCAATTATTGTGAGGATACACAGGTCCTGAGAATATGCCTGCCTCCCCAACTCTCCAAAATGACAGTCACTGCCTATGCATCCCTCTGGTGTTCAACTGGGATGAAAGCAGATGTTCAAATTGTCAAAGTCATGTATTTCAAGTGACTGCTGATATACATGACATACCTCCTCACTCCTATGGCAGCCACTTGTATACATATTTGATGTGTGATTGTGAAGAAAGTGAAAAAATAATGATTACAGTAGTATATCTTCTACTTTGTTGTTCCTAGACAGTACAATGCCCTTACACAAGTTATAGCAACCTTCCTTGTACACCTCTTAAGTCTGTGAGAAAAGTAAAAGAAGCCATAACCACACTGCCCCCAGACCAAACGCAAGCTATAATGGCCACCTGTGCACAGCTCTAAGGTTTGACTGTTTTAAAACTAAAGAGTAATCACAATACACCCCCCACATCAGCTACAGCAGCTTTCTGTACACACACATCTGGACAGGGCTGGTTTTAAAATATTTGGGGTTAAAAGCAGGTGTCATTATCAGCTTTATCGTTACAGGGTCATATTACAGACCTGTTCAGGACAAAGATCATAATGGGAAAACTAATAAATTTTTTCTCTCCCCTGTATCCATTTATACAGTCTGAGGAGTGGGGGCCAGCAGAATCCTATATTATGTGCGTGGCTGACTTCTGTGATGTATTTTGTGCCTTACTTTTGAAAGATAATTACTTGTTTATACTGATACCCACAAGAATGTACAGTATGTGTCTTGGCAGTATTGCATGTGTGAACAGATAAAAATCAGCAGTGTGTGTGTGTGTGTGTCTGTCTAGGTAATGAACGATGCTATGCATGATAGATATAAAGTTCACTGGAACAGCAGGCACATGTACACTGAGATTTGCTAGGCAAATGCAGGTTTTCTTTAAAGTACATGTGTAAGTTATGCAGCTTCTATGCATCACATTGCATAGTTTCTTTAAAAATAACATGTTGAAAAACTGCAATAAAAATGAAATGCATTTACTGAATAAGTTTTAGTAATAGCCCGTAATTATTTGTATATGTGTTAGAATAAGAGAATAATTGAAACTTAACATTTCAATTAATGTTTGATTGTATTTATTGAAATTTTCTATTCCTTACCATACAGTAACCCTAAACTCAGACCCATACATAGCACAACCCACTTTACTTCCCAACCACAAACTTTTCTAAACCTTCTTACAAAACGAACTGATCTATTATTTCTTAATATCAACATTAGAAGCATCCTTAAAGTACAAGAACTACATGCAGCCATCGTGCTCTGCTCCCAGACACAGCCTTAACAGAAACATGGCTAAAACCACACATTAAATAAAATGAAATTACTCCCCCAGGCTACAATATCCTAAGGTCAGACAGGATAGAGAAAAGAGATAGGGGTATTGCCATACATTTTAGAAATAACCTTAACATAGTACTCATTAATAAGAGCATTCCTGACTTTAACAACACAGAAATAATGTTTACAAAACTAACTCCAAATTCCAAAAAACACCTAAACATAATTGGTACCTACACAACCTCTCCACAGTTGACCATAAGCTCCACTGGACATCAAACTCCTTTCCACAAGAAACAATCATGGGAGATATTAACTTGGACTGGTACACCCATGACTCTGAAAATCCTACCAGTCACATAAATCTTCGTGGTTGGACCCAACTAATCCACCTACCAAATGGGACAGATAAATCAACCAAGAGACAGTCCATATTGAATTGGATTCTTACAAACAGGTCCATTCTTTCCTCACACTATGGTTGCCTCCCAGACTCCCTTAGCGACCACACCCTAACCTACTGCCTCAGACACGATGTATACCCACTGAAACCAAATATGTACAAACTAATCCATAACAAAAAATAACTTTACCCTAGACAAATTCATTTTCATCCTTAAACACTGCAATTAGACACCCCTGAAATATCTCCCACTAGAAGAAGCTATACATTTATTTTAATTCCACTTTCCTTAACATCTTGGAACAAACATGCTCCTCCCAGAACAATTAGTCAAATCCAACTTTGCACCTTGGCTATCCAAGGAAACAAGATCACTACTAAATGCTAGAGACAAAGCCTGGGAAAACTGGCAAACTAACAAATCCCTAGCACATAAGTAGGTTTATCATCTAAGAAACTACTCCAAAGAAATTAGACAAGATAAAAGAAATCATTACAGTGACACCCAAACAAAACATCAAGTAATCCCCAAATATTTCCGACAGCTATAAAAGTAATTTTACAACCAGTGCAAGCTAGCACACCTTCCCCAACTACCAACACTAGAGACATAATCAAAATACAATTTAACATGCATTTCACAGAGAACATCCTAGCCCTCTCAAGTAACAAATGGTCTTCACTCCTTTTACCCCAACCTACACCTAATCTGGAAAGTAACACCTTCTCATTCCAAACTGCCCCAGCATATGCTATAAAAATATCTAAGAAACTTAGGACAACAACCTTAGCTGCCAATCAATTACCCACAAAATATCTTAAAATTTCTGCAAAAGCCATCGCATATCCCATTATCTATCATTATTAACAGATCAATCTCAGAACAAAAAGTACCAACAATATGGAAAATATCACATATTATCCCAATCCATAAACGAGGCAAGTCAACAGAACTATCCAATTTTCTTCTTCTTCTTCTTCTTCTTTCGGCTTTTCATGGTTAGGGGTCGCCACAGTGGATCACCTGTCCACTCATGATTGGCAGTAGAGTTTTACGGTGTTCAGTTGCCAGCCCAGTGCCCAATCTTCCACAGAAGGGACAAACAAACAAACACACACACACACACACACACACACACATATCTAGGGCCAATTTAGAGTGTCCAATCCACTTACAGCATGTCTTTGGGATGTGGGAGGAAACTGGAGCACCTGGAGGAAACCTACGTGACCACAGGGAGGACATGCAGACTCCACATAGAAGGCACCCCAGCCGAGGATCAAACCAGAGAACCTCTTGATGTGAGGTGACAACACTAACCACTGCACCACCGTGGCCACCCAGAACTATCCAATTATCCTATTGCAATATTATCTCCCCTATCTAAAATATTAGAGAGATGTATTCACACACAGCTATTAACCTAACAACCTCTTATCCAACACACAGCTTTTGTCTTAAACACAGCACTACTACGGTCCTTCACAAACACCATTAATACACACACATACATGAGGGCAAACTCGTACCCTCTATCTTTCTTGACCTAGCAGAAGCCTTCAACACAGTCTCCCATAACAGACTCTTAACAGCTCTTTCTGAACTTAAAGTCAGCCATTCTGCACTTGCATGGTTCCAGGACTACCTAGCTGGGCACCAGCAGGCCGTAACATGGCAACAGAATCTTTCTCTTCTACCACTCAATCTTGGGGTTCCAAAGGGTTCTATCCTAGGTCTTCTCCTTTTCACCCTTTTTAAGAGGAATCTTCATAACTTTACTCTGCATGCATCGCTTCTTAAGTAAGTGAATGACTATTCTCTAATGTGCTGCCCCCACACACCAATAACTTCAAACTATAACCCAGCAGTCCTTTTCTTCTGTAGAATCATCGCAATCCAATGCTCATCTCATTCTAAACCCCAGCAAAATTAAACTAATACTTTTCTCTTCCACCAGAATCACTGCCCCCACCATCCTTCCACATCTCATCAGCAAATGACAATTTCTCCAGTCTCCAGTACTAAGCTACTGTGTGTGCTCATTGATCGTAACTTAAAATTCGACACTCACATTGCCCAGTCTATAAAGAAAGTCCACAAAAAACTCAGAAAAACTAACCTAATTAAACTAGACACCTGTTAAAATAAAATTGCTTATTTCGCCACCGAATCCTCATTTCGATCCCACCATTGCCCATCATTAAGACAACTCACTTGGCTCGAACTACCCAGCCTCCTAGACTACAACCAACTCACAACAGCCTATAAATTATTCAGCCAACCAGACAAAACTCCTGCCCCCCAAAACCTCCTCCAACCCCACTCTACTAACTGTCATTCATCAATACTATCACCTCCCTGCTAGGCAACCAGCCAAAGCAACCTGTAACCATCCCCACTCCAGAAAATCCCAACCTCTTCACTTTCATCTCCATTCAGACTAGTTACATAAAAACCCTCCTAAGCAAGCTAAAACCATGCTTTCTTGCAGAAGACCAACTACCAAACGAATTTCTAAAAATTGCCACGCCTTCTACTGCATACCCCTTATCAATACTGATTAATCACTCCATTGCAGAACAATTTGTCCCACTCCTCTGGAAAATATCAAACATTATTCCCCTAAACATAGGTGGACCCTCTAAATAAATAAACTTCTGACCCATCGCCATCCTCTCCCCACCTGCTAAAATCTTGGAGAAATACATCCACAATCAACTCCTCAACCACTTCCAGACCCACAACCAACTATCCACTTTTCAACGTGGTTTTAGATCCAAACACACTACTAGCACCACCCTAATGCCTTTCACTAGCACAATTCACCATCTCAAGAATGAAGGCCAGCTTGTCTCATCCATCTTTCTTATGTCCAAAGTTTTTGATACCATTTCTCATCAACTACTTCTCAACAAACTCTCGTCATATGACCTCAGTTCATCTTCCCTGTCCTGGTTCCTTAGCCATCTTTCAAATAAACAGCATGCCACCAAATGGGATAACTCTTTCCCCCCTACTCCCCATCACAGTTGGCGTACCCCAGGGATCCATACTTGGCCATCTCCTCTTTACCATATTTATTAACAACCTCAGCTCAGCAACTCAATTTGCCTCCAGTGTCGAGTGCACTGATGATTATACCCTCATCTGCTCTGCCCCCTTACTCCAGGAACTACAAGCTACAATGCAAACCTCATTTCAGGACATAGAAAAATACCTCACTGAACACCAACTAATACTTAACCCAAATAAAACAAAGATTATAGTCTTCAGAAATAGTAGATTCAAACCACCCCAATCCTCCCTCACAATTTTCTCAAACGGTACCAAGATAGAACACGCAAACCAGACTAAACTTCTAGGTGTCACAATTGATGATACTCTAAAATTTGACAAACATCTCGTTCTGACAGTCAAAAAAGCCCATATTAAACTAGGCACCCTCTATAGGGCCAAGCCATACCTTACTCAAAGCATCAGGCTTGCTACTGCTCGGTCACACCTGCTCTCCACCCTCATATACGGATCCCATATATTCACCAACCTAACAAAGACTGAACTCATTACCTTGAATCCTGCTACAACAAAATTGCCAAGTTTGCCACTAACTACCCGCACAGGTCTCACCACTGCTCAGCCCTCTCCCATCTCAACTGGCTAGAACTCTCTAATCTTTTATTACTCAATCAACCCACCATGTTCCACAAAATACTCCGACTCAGTAACTTCCTTGCTCTTTCTAGCCTAGTCCAACCTATTAATCACAGGTCACTCAGATTATCTGACAAACTAATGTTAAAGGTTACCCACTCCCACAACTATCATGGGGACTCCCTCTACTCCTACACAATTGCCAAATTTTGGAACACTCTTCCTCAGTCCATCGTTACAAATTCTAACTTTCTAGAATCCAAACTCCTCCTAAAGGTTTACCTTGCTAAACATTGGCTCCGTTCCTGCCTACCCCAGGCTAACTCCTCATCTCCCTGGCATGACCATTCCTATCCTCACTACCCCTCTTCTTAAAGGTGAGTTGCTCATATTTTTTTTCCTCCCTCAGTTTCACTTTGGCCCGAGTACATTTATAATCATTTCTGTAAATGTACTGCAACTGTTGTCTCTGTTAATACTCTACTAAGCATTGTATTCTGCATAAACACTACACTGTATACAGTGTGCACACTATTTGACTCTACTTGTATGCGAATAATCAATATTGTGAAACTGGTATGTTTTGTACTTCATAACAGTGATGATTGTTCTGAGGAAGCTCACAGTTTAGTGAGTGAAAGCGCTCAACAATTTATGGATTAAAAGCTGATTGTATTTTTATTTTGCCTGTGGTCTTTGTTGAACACGCATTTGTTCGTGGGGTCTTTGGCGAATTGTAGCGTTCTGGCATTCGCTGTTTGTAAAGAATAGTGATGATAATAACTGTATTAGCATTGTTAGTGTCTTTTCTGGAGCTTTCCCCCAGAACTTGCTCTTTGACTTTATATTTGTATGCAAATAATCAAAACTGTGCAACTGGTATTTTGTTTTGTACTTAAATAGTGACTATTAGCTTTGTTAGTGACTTTTCTGGAGCTTTTCTCCCTGGGCCTCCACTGAAAACGAGCTCATAGCCCAGTCAGATATTACCCGTTTAACAAATGTAATAAATAAACAAATAAATACTTCACTCCACAAACAAATTGCTATTAAAGACCACTAAAGCTAACAACATGCAGGAGAATCCCTTTATTCCAACTATGTAGCTAAACTCTGGAATGCCCTTGTCCAACACACAAAAACAACAAGCACTGTAAAATTAAACAAAATCCTCAAATCCCATCTACCAAATCCATGGATATGCTCATGTACAAGCCCAGATTAAAAAACAACTATCTCTAATTGAACCCCCTAAGAGCAGTTTTCTTAACCCAAAGCATCCTTGGAGTTCTATATCTTTAACAGGCTTTTCTACCATACTGAACTCCAGTTATGTTACTGTACAGAAACGTGTATATACTAATGAATTGTAAAAATGCTATTCTGTTAATGTAAAAATGCCGTACTGTATGCATGTTCTACACCTTTCTAAACAGTTTTTTACTTCATGTATGTACAGACGTTTTGTCTCTGTGCTGACACTGTATCTTAGTAAAATCTCTGCATTTATGTATATATGTGGAGCTTTCTCCCCGTGCCTCCACTGAAAAAGGACAACTTGTCAAGTCAGATTTTCCCGGTAAACAAATGTAAAATAAATAAATGGTTATATGTTTGTCCTTGTGTATGCATATTTTTTCAGACTGTTCAACAGTACTAAATGCTTCACATTAAACTTTGCAATCATTCGTACAGCCATTAAGACCATAATCTAGAAGTTTAGGGAAAATAACCACTACAGTGAGAATATACACAAAACATACAAAATATCATTTAATGTATATATTTCCTAACAATTACAGCAGAAAGATGTCAGAGCCAATAAGGTTCTGATTTTAGGTGAGGTTCTGATTCCTTGCAAAGCACTTCCTTATGAACAAAAAATAAATAAATAACCTACCTACCCCCCTGGCTGCTGCACTTAATCAGATCTCTTGCTTCACTGAAACAGACCCTTACTATCACTCCTGAAACGGACCCTTACTATCACTCCTGAAACAGACCCTTACTATCACTCCTGAAACAGAGCCTTACTATCACTCCTGAAACAGACCCTTACTATCACTCCTGAAACAGACCCTTACTATCACTCCTGAAACAGACCCTTACTATCACTCCTGAAACAGACCCTTACTATCACTCCTGAAACAGACCCTTACTATCACTCCTGAAACAGACCCTTACTATCACTCCTGAAACAGAGCCTTACTATTACTCCTGCAGACCCTTGCTATTATCACTCAGTAGTAGTATATTAAACCCAATAGAACTCAGCAACACGGATCTATAAAGGCTGTCTTCTTACTCCACATACTCCACCAATAATTCCAAGAACAGTCAAAAATACGAGAATAGCAAAATGTAAGCTTTATTCCATAACAAAGTATATCAAACCCACTTACTTTAAGTTACTATCCTTAAACACTCTTCACCAGACATGATGAAATATAAACAGTCCCACTTAGTAAAAGCACTGCTCTACCTATGTACTGTCATCGCCTCTCTCCTGCTCTCCTACCTCTCCCCTTACCACACTCAACTACATATCAGTACCGCCCACAGTGGCAAACCGAACCTCTAGCCACTCCCCTGAAACTTTGCAACTTCCCTATCAAACCACTAGACCTCACCTCCTCTAGATCAGTCTCTTACTCCACTACAAACTGTCAGTCAGAACTAACCCTCCCTCCTCATTAAAACTTACTAAATTACTACACAAACTAACTAAACTGTATCTTCACTTTAACTCCACTTTCCTGCAAATCCTAAACTGTCATGCCCCCTCCAGAACTATAAGACTAAACGCTAACTATGCTCCATGGCTAACTAAAGATACTAAGACTACAATGAAAGAGAGGGATCTGGCCTGGAGTCAATATCAAAACAACAAAACCAGTAATCTGAGACAAACCTACCAAGAACTTCAAAACAAAGCCAAAAAACAAATTAAACTAGGCAAAAGCCACTATTTCAAAAACATGCAGGAAAAATATGCCAACAACCCTAAGAAATTTTGGGCTACAATAAATGGCATAATCCACCCAGGTAAATTCACCACCCCAACCCCAGTACTACCAAACAACCATGACAACATTCCCACACAATTTAACAAGTTCTTTACCAAAACAGACCAAACCCTTACCAATGCCCTCAATACCACTAGCATCCCTATACCAGGTGCTAGCAAAACCCACCCTACTACTCAAAACAATACCACCAACTTTTCCCTACACCCTGTATCCACTAAAATTATTTCAAAGCTCCTTAAGAAACTCAAACCAACCACACTAGCTGCTGACACCCTACCAGCCGAATTCCTTCACATAGCAGTAGATGCCATAGCCTATCCTATGTCCATCCTCATAAACAGGTCACTTGCAGAATTCAAAGTCCCCACCCTGTGGAAAACATCACACATTATTCCATTGCACAAAGGGGGCAACTCCTTAGAACTCGCCAACTACTGCCCAATCACAATACTCTTGCCTCTATCCAAGGAAAAAGTTGTACATTCCCAACTACTTCGGTACCTCATACAAAACAACTTAATCTCCAAAGCTCAGCATGGCTTTAGACCATCCCACAGCACCACCACAGCATTACTATCATTTACAGATATAGTTAACCACAATAGAAACAAAGGACTATTTGTATCTTCCATTTTCTTAGACTACTCTAAAGCCTTTGACATGGTAGACCATAACATTCTTCTCCAAAACTCTAACCACTCTAAGCCTCATCTCCTCCACTATTATCATGGTTTACTAGCTACTTATCTGGTCGACAGCAGGCAGTCCTATGGCATGACCAATAAAATCCACAGAAACCAAGCTCAGATGCAAGGTAAGGAAGCCAAAACACACTCTGTTAAGCTGTAATAGCACACTTTATTAACCAGCACCACCACACAAACACAATGCAGAATCATAGTTTACCTAGGTTTCATCCACCATATAGAACTTCTTCAGAACTGATTGTTAAAAACATGGACAATGGTTCTCAGGTACGAACAGAGAGACAAGGTAAAAATGGTTCTATCAGTAAAAATGCTACTACTACTTCCAATGTTAATACTGAAATGGCTATGGAAAATGACTTTTGGAAATTAAATCATTTTAATTTCCATAATGACTCGAATAATACTAGTAATAATGGAGATATACCAACGACCAACAAAACGCTGTCTGAGAAAATAAAAGCATTTGAAAAGAAGTTAATCTCTTTCAAAAAATTACAATTAGAGAATGGATATTTAATGAGAAATATTGAATTGGGTATAGTCCCCTCGTGGACTACGCTATTGGAAATACCCAAATGGTGTAAATGACAATCCTGATATGTTAAGTGAATTACATCAATTGTTTGACAAGTCAGGTTTGGAACTTTTGAAAATTATGGTTAAATATAGCAATTTAGCCATTGAGCAGCTCATAGTAGAATTGGATGTTGAAAATGCAGCCATTCAGGGTGATTTATTAATAGATCATTACCAAACCAATATGAACAATATGTTTAATGATATCAGTAAAAGCTGTGATATTATTTTCCAGAGAAAAACGTGTAAAATACAGAGAGATAAAAAAGAATATTTTGACAAAGTAGTTTATCCATTTTCTTGTGGTAATATGAATGACCAGGAGATGGCAGCAAATAGACATGAAAAAGATAATCAACGTAAGACGTCAAACTATTTAAACCATTGGGAACAACGGGCAGTCCCTTTAGATGGCGGTCAAAGAAGGTCGGAGAGATTGCGCAACAGAGAGCGAGATTTTCAGCCACAGAGAATGGAAGAAGACAGAAGATACATCGAACAAGGAGCGAAACCAAAAAGGAATTTTGGTACCGATCAATGGAGAAGGTAACGAGTGACAATAAGAAACAGGCAAGTTTGTATCCTGCTAATAAACAATTACAGGGTGCTTTATTAGCGTGTAACTACTCGAAAGATGCTTTCA
The DNA here is from genome assembly GCF_019279795.1 of Protopterus annectens. Taxonomy (NCBI): domain Eukaryota; kingdom Metazoa; phylum Chordata; order Ceratodontiformes; family Protopteridae; genus Protopterus; species Protopterus annectens. The sequence goes on along the minus strand of NC_056748.1, from coordinate 1,137,076,943 downwards.
ACACAATTTCCAATTTGACATCTAGTATATCGGTTGATATTAGTGAAGAAACACCAAAATCCCCTAGGAATGACTTTATAAACAGTTATTCAATGTGTAATCTTACGAATGATACTGCTAATAGATTACAAAATGAACCAACTGAAAGCATGGCATCAGGTTATAAACATTCGCTTAGTGAAGATGTATGTAGTAATGTAACAGTAAATGACTTTACAGTTACTGATTTTCCTTGTACTGGCCATGTTTTTTTTGATTTAACAGGAGAAGAGGAGAATCGGCCGATGGTATGGTGTCAATTGATAAATATTTGAATAGTGAAAACTTGCGCAGCAAAAATGAAATAGCGAATGACTTTATTGTCACCGATTTTTTCCATATTGGTCACGCTTCACTTGGACCGTGCGTAGGTCCAAGTATTAGTACCGATAATGTGAATGAAATTCATTATTTCAATGATATAACTAGTGGTAAGAACAATAGTAGTTATAAGTCTACTGAGGCCATTGAGAGTTTTAACGGTGTACAGACACCAATTAATGAAATTTTAGATGAAGATGTTCATGATAATAACATATGTAATATAGAGTTGGTCGAATTATTAAATAATAATGACGTTATGCAAGTTGATGAATTTCTGGAGTCCTCGTACCATGAGATTTCGGCGAGCTGTATACAGGACATTGAAATTGATAGTAGTGTTTCGATAGATATAGAATTTAATAAGGTCACTAATATGAATGAAGTTTGCATGGAGAATTTAGGAATAAGTGAAGTTGGGGTTACAACATTATTTAATAGTGAATTGATTGATGGATATGCAGATGGTTCTAATGTAGGAGCATTGCATAATAGTGTTTTTAATGATGATTTAATGAATTTGAGTATTTTTTCTACCATAAGTGAACACATTTTATGAATAAGGCTGATATTAATGAAATCAATGCAAGTGAGAGCAATGCTGATATAAGTTTGGAAGCATTAATTGATGCTATGAGCACAGTAGATGATAGAAATAATGGATATGAGACACCTGTAATAGTGGAAAACACAAATAAAGATTTTAAAGTATTCAGTTATTCAGGGAAGAATATAAATGTCAAGCATGTTGATTTATTATCTAAAGGATACACTTCTGTGCCCTGTAGAAATGGGAATAGTGTTCAGTCTTTGTTAGATTTGAGGCTTTTTACTCGGAAAATGAATTTAAAAATATTATTTAATCCTAATAATAATAATAATAAATTAAAGAAACACAGTGAACATCTTAAGAAACCAAGCAAATTTTATCTACCTATTAATAGTATTGTGGGGGTATATGAAAGAATATGTGAAAAAGAAATCAGAGAAGGCTTCAAGAATATTAATTGAAAAAAAAAGTCAATAAGGAAAACGTTGAGTTTAATTTGACTTAAAAAGAAAAAGAATTATTTGAAATTGCCCAGGATAAGAATTTAAGGTTAATGAAACCTGATAAGGGCAATGGAGTTGTAATTTTGGATAAAACAGATTATATTAACAAAATTCATGCCATGCTTTTGGGTGATGTATATGTGGAAGTAAGTAGGAATGAAATAAATATAGCACATTCTAAAATTGATATGATCTTAAAAAATATGCTGTATCAAGGACAAATAAATGAGTATGCCTACAAGTTTTTTGAGAAATGATTATCCTATGATTAGTAACAGTTTTGGTATTCCAAAAATACATAAAGGATTTCAAAGTTTTAAATTTAGACCCATAGTTGATGGCAAGCAAAGTAAAACATGCCCTATCAGTAAATTTCTTGATTTTTATTTACAAAAATGATTAAAAAAATTTGATTATATCACTAAAGACTCCTGGGACTTTTTAAGCCAAATTAGTAAAATCAAAGTGACAGCCTCTACTAAACTTGTCACAATAGACGTTTGTGATTTATTCACAGTTATACCACTTAACACTGGATTAGCTTCGTTAGAAAAACAATTGGGTAAAACGGAATTATTTGATCAGGATGAAATTAATGTGTTTGTATCATTGATGGAAATTGTATTAACTAATAATTTTTTGTGGTTCGAAGGTCATTATTACAAACAACAAACAGGTCTAGTTATGGGGGCAGCTTGTGCCCCCATTTATGCTAATTATATAATGGCATATTGGGAAGATGAATTCAGCTTTCATAATCAGTTCACGTCTCATATAAAGCAATATATGAGGTTCCTGGATGATATTTTGTCATCTGGGAAGGAGACAGTGATAATTTAACATATTTTTAACATATATCAACCATACAGTAGAATTTTTTAAATTCACAAATGAGTATAGTTCAGAGAAAATTTCATATCTGGATGTGTTATTAACAGTTAATAGGCAAGAATCAAAAATTACCTCGGGTATTTATAGAAAATATACCTTTTTGAATTCCTATCTAGATTATAATAGTTGGCACCCTCACCATCAAAATAAATCAATAGTGAAGGGGCAGATGGTGAGTGCAGCCAGAATGGTGGGTGTGGATAGTGAATTCGAGGAGGAGATGAATTTCATTTCACAGATGTTTATGAAGAGAGGTTATCCATTTGAATTATGTGACAATATTAGAAAGGAGGTAATGATTAAAAGGAAAAATGGTGTGTATAAGGCCATTTTGGAAGTTGGAACTAGTGGATATGTACAAGGAAAGACGGTTAATCCACTTAAAGATGGTTTAGGTGATACATTAATATTTGTAACAACCTATAATTTATATGCTAAATTGATAACCAACATAATTATGAAAAATTGGAACATATAGCAAGTTGACAAAAATATCAGTGATAGAATGGATAACATTCCCAAAATTGTTTTTAGGAACGATAGGTCTTTTAAAGAATTATTGCAAATGAGTCAAAATGACATAAATAAGGCTAGTAATAGACCAAAAGGGAATTACAAATGTGGAATGTGTAATGTTTGTAAGTTTATAATGACTTCTGGGACCAAAATTTCCATCATTGGTGAATATATTGGTATTAAAGGGCATTTCAATTTTAGTTCCTCTAATGTTGTATATCTGGTTAAGTGCCAGTCATGTTCGGCATTTTATAATGGGAAAACTAGCAGGCGTATAAAGGACAGGATATATGAACATAATTTAGATATAAAAATGGGAAAATGACAAATGCCTTAGCCAGGCATATAGCTCAGTATCGTGGACATGCTTTTCAATTTTGTGGAATACAACAATTAATTAAGGATGGACAGGGCAGAATTATAGATGCCCATCTAGAGGTAGCCGAATTGGAATGGCAATTAAAGTTGGACGCCACTAGTTTTCCCAGTATTAATGAATATATCAGCATTGCCCCATTTTTAAAATTGAAACATTTTATAGCTTAAGGAATAACTGAATATGAATTATGCTAATACATCCATGTATTTTATGAATCATTTATGTTTTAAATAATTATCGTTTCAAAGTTATTAGGTAATGAATTAATTATTGGTGTGGGAAAATACTAATTTATTAGGATATAAAAGTGTGTTTTTTTAACAATCAGTTGTTCTGAAGAAGTCCTATATGGTGGATGAAACCTAGGTAAACTCTGATTCTGCATTGTGATCGTGTGGTGTGCTGGTTAATAAAGTGTGCTATTACAGCTTAACAGAGTATGTTTTGGCTTCCTTACCTTGCATCTGAGCTTGGTTTCTGTGGATTTTATTGGTTTTCCTTGGTTCCCTGTTTGTGAAGCCTATGGCATGACCAGTTGTCCCCCCTGGTACCAGTATCCATAGGTGTCCCTCAAGGATCCATCCTTGGCCCACTATTGTTCACACTATTCACCAACCAAATCAATTCCTCCTCACTCACAGCATCAGTAGTACAATGCGCAGATGATACCACCCTTATAAGTGCCGCCCCCACCTTAAAGGAACTGCAAATCCTCACCCAAAACTCTTTTATTCTAGCCAAAACATGGTTCACAAACATCAAACTTATTCTTAACCCCCAAAAAACTAAATTAATTATTTTCTGCCCAGGTCATGCCCCCCCGAACAACACCTTCACCATTCACTCCAAAGAGAACATTCATATCACTCCAACTGCACACACTAAACTCTTAGGTGTAGAAATAGACAATAACCTCAAATTTGACATCCATATAGCACAAACCATTAAGAAAGTTAATAAAAAACTAGGACTTCTCTATAGGAACAAACACTTTATAACTAAACAAACCAAAACTACTATTGCAAGAACTCATCTCTTATCCATCCTTCTCTATGCCTCTCCCATCCTTACTAATCTCCGCCAGAGTGATCTGAACAAAATGGAATCATGTTATAACAAAGTAGCCAAGTTTGCTACTGAAACCTCATACAGATCTCACCACTGTCTTGCCCTTAACCAAATCACTAGGCTCAAGCTATCTCAACTACTTCTGTTTAATCACCTCACAATAGCAAATAATCTCTTCTACCTTTCAGAAAAAAACCTTGCACTACAAAATATAATTAACCCCCATATCCCTACCAGAGCCTTACGATCTAGTTCTCAAAACCTAATAAGCGTTATCAGACACAAAAATGATGCTGGCAAATCTCTCTCTCTGCCTGCACTATTGCCAAAATCTGGAACTCGCTATCTAGCCAAATAACCTCCACTACCTGCACTATTCAATTTAAGAATCTCCTGAGAACCCACTTCTCTAACAATTGGCTTTGTTCATGCTACTCCCCAGGTTAATTTGCACCAATACCATGTTCAAGGATTCTACTAACGGTCCCCTAATTCCTTTCACTGTAAAGCTTAATAATCGCTGGTTATTTCTGTAACAAAATATTGAGAGTACTCAATTTAGAAAGACAAAAAAAATAAATTTTTTTTCTTGTGTTTATATTTTATATTCTATATAAACCCTACTACTAGAATGCCGTATACTGACTTTACTAAAGGAATTGTTAATCTATACATAACTTATGTTTCTATGGAACCTATATCTCTGTATGATAGTCTTGTGTAATTTCTTTATGACATGCTATTGGAGCTTTTCTCCCCAGGCCTCCGCTGAAAATGGATGCATGTCCAGTCGGACTTTCCCGGTTAACAAATGTCAAATAAATAAATAAATGAGTGCCGCTTACAGGCACATTAAAAAAAAAAGGTAAAAACGTTTGTGAGTGCTCTGAGCAGTAATGTCATTTTACACAGCTGTGCAGACATCCATGAGGTGCCGAAATGAACAGAGGAGCTGGAGTAACCCACGGCTGCTGCTTGGGGGCCCTTATTTGCAGGGAGATAATCGGGGGCTCCCTGTAGCCACAGGTTCGGTGGGTGCCTAACACCAGCTATGCATGCTTTGGCATACATACTCAGAGCTGCTCAGCATTTGGTGTTACTGATTGCTAAGAATATACTTTCACCTGGAGCAATCCACTACTGAAAAGAAAAGTCTGTTGTACTTCTGTTATGTACCGTGACTATACTTTAGCAGTTTGTTAATCTATTTGCTGTTATCACATTTTATCCATTAGTTGCAATGCTGTTGTAGGTAGTTTGTGTGGTTTTGCTACTCTTCGGCTCCAAACCAGCTACTTTACATTAAGAAGGTGTTTTTACACACCCTTGTGGGAAAAGAAACATTATGGACCTTATAAGGACAAAGGTAATCACCAAACTCTAGACCCAACCCAGTTCAAATTAGTTAAAGGTACATCATGCCTCTTAAATATGGATGATTCTTTAAGAAATTCACCAAGGCCCTGTATGAGGGAAAGATAGTGAATACTGCCTATCTTGACCTAGTCAAGAAATTCCCCCACTCAGATATTATAGAGAAATTCTCCCATTTGAGAATTAACCCACTACTTTACCAGATGGATTGTCAACTGGCTCACTGACATGACATACTGAAAGTGGGTGTCCACCTCCAGCAAAAGACCAAACACTGACATACCACAGGTTATTTGCTGGGCCCAGTTTACACTATTTGTTGAATTAGTTAATACTTGTGATTAAAAGAAGAGGATTATTAAACTTTTATGTAGTGATGGGGGAATAGCTTTAAATGGCAAAATGTATAACTAAATTAGTAGTCTTCTTATTTTTAACATGTATATTAATTATTGGTAAGTCACAGTAGCTTTTGGCTGTTTTTTATTGAATTTTTAGGTATCGGTAGGTAGAACGATAGCATGGTAGTTTGTCTATTCAATAAGCAAACTAGGAATGTTGGTATCCAATGTAGGTTATGTTTTATTAGTAATATATACAGTACAATTTTAGACTTGTTTTTACATTTATAAGTTTTATTAGTTTAGTTTGTAGAAAGGAAGAATTCAAAAATGGGGAATGTTAAGATAGTGTTGGAGCAATGCATTACAGTCTTCTATACAATTAAATTAATATGTTGGATGACTACATCACATCTTTTAAAAGAAATGTTTAAATACACAGTACAGATAGTTTTAATCTATTATCTATTAATGTAAATGGATTAAATAATGGCAACAAAAGGAAATCCTTAATCAGATATCTAAAATTAAATAAAGGAAAGATTATATTGTTGCAAGAGACTCATTTGATAGATAAATATATACAATGTTTAAATAACTTGGGTTACAAAATGTTATCTACTTCCTTAACAAAAAGAGGAGAGGACGTGATATACTTTGAAGAAAATCAACTGTCATGCTAAAGGTCACATAATCCATTAATGATCCCAAAGGAATGTATATAATTGCAATAATTAAATATAATGGCACATTCTGTACACTAGTTAATTTTAACAGGATCCCTGGAATAGATGCAAGAGTGGCCACAGATCAAACTTACTACAAAGTAATTGGAAGGGTAGCTTAATCTTAGCAGGGAATCTTAGCTGCATATCTTATAGAGAAGATACACTTGAACAGAAAAAAATCTGAAATTCTAGCATCAACTAAAGCAGTAAATAGAGGGGCATGTAAAAATCATTTAGTTGATTTAATAGTAAGAGCAAAAGATAAGTCATTGTTATTCATTCAATTCTTATGAGCATGAAACACAAACTAGAATTAACAGATTTATGCCTCTATAGATTTACTTATTTTAAAACTATTCCTAGTCTTTTATCTGATCATAATGCACCACATATTGATATATTAATAGATATAAGGAAATTTCAGATGTATGGAATCTCAGTATATATGATGAAATTAAAAGAATTTAAGAGGTATCGTAAGGAACAATTCAAGATTTTTTTTATCTTTGAATAATAGGTTAGTAAAATCATATTATGGAACTCCTTAAAAATGCATATTAAAGATATAATGGGAAGATGGGCTAATAATAAAATGAAAGGGTAGGATAAAGAGCTAATAGAAATATAAGATGAAATATACAAAGCGAGGTTTGAACAAAAAATTAAATACTGCTGTCATTAAAAAATTAATGACAAATTATCAGTTTGAATAAATAAAAAATGGGCATAGCTTTAGAAAAATAAATTTGCAAAGTTATGAAATTAATTCAAAAATTCTATACAGATTAATAGAAGATGAGCAAAAAGGAATAAATCCATAATATCCAAAATACTCACACTAATATGTTTAATCCAGAATACAGGAAATAAAAAAATCCCATGAATGAGGATCTTAGACAAAAATAATAACCCTGATAAATACAAAATTGACAAGTATTTAAAGAAAAATGTTACTAATAAACTTAATTATCTTTGCTGAATAAAATCCGAATATCTGGTGCAGTGTGAAAAGAAGACAGGAACCAAATGGAAAATGCACCAAACAAGCCTGCATACGAACTCAGTTTATTGCAGTAAAAACACACCAACATTAAGTGCTTTCATCTTTCACATATTCTGATGAAGTCTTCTATGTAAAAGATGAAAGCGTTTAATGTTGGTGAATTTTTGCTGCAATAAACGGAGTTCGTATACAGGCTTGTTTGGTGCATTTTCCATCTTTGGTGAATAAGCTTATTATCCTGATAAAAGTTAAAGAAGTTTTTTTTAAAAAAAGGGAAAATATCTCCAAGGTTAGATGCTTTAAGCATGGAATTATAGAGTCAGCTTCCATTAAATATTTTAGAATTCCTGAGTGACATTTTCAGGATAACTCAGAGTGACCACATAATTCCTTACTCGTGGATGTTTTCTGTAATCTCAACTATACATCAACAAGGAAAGTATAAGAAGTTAGTTTCATCGTACAGACCTATTTCATTATTAAGTGTAGACTAAAACATTTACTTCCATTTCTGCTACAAGATTAGGAGATAAAGTAGATTAATAAAGATCAAACAGGATCAATAGATTAGTATATGAGAATATGAAAAGGGTAGTAACTATCTAAGATTTCGCTAAAAGAATGAAGAAACTGGCCCTAATTAACTTAGATATTGAGACACCTTTTGATTCTGCAGACTGGAACTACTTGTTTAACACTTTAGAGTTATTTGCATTTCCAGAACAGTTTATTGGAATATTAAAACCTGCATAGAGACTCCAAAATGTATATTAAGATTGGATCTTACATTTCCCAAGGATTCACTGTTAAAACAAAGGCACAAAGCAAGGGTATCCCTCGTTCCCTTAGCTAATAGTATAAGCAGCAATGAAAAAAATTGATGGCATCTCAATTAACAGGGATTGTCAATCTAAGCACAGCTTTTTGCAGATATTTTACTAAATATAGGAGACTTAAATTATTCAGTTGAAGAAATAGATGAGGAAATTGAAACATTTCAAGTATCATCACTGATATTTAACAATAAAAGCGAAACTTTAGTGTTAAATCAATTAATAGTAAGTCTGAAAATAAATATAATTGGGAAGGAAAATACCTAAAATATTTAGGAACAAATTCTATCAAGATGCAAGTAAGATCATAGATAATTTGAAATAACTGAAGTGTTACTTATTAAAAAATGGAACATTTTTTTTAGGATAGGTTAGTACTTATTAAAATTATATTACCCAAGATTTCATTCATGAACACACACACACACACACGTGTGTGTGTGCGTGTAATATATATATATATATATATATATATATATAGATAGATTGCATTCAATAGCTATAATACCCAACAAATAACTTTTAAAGAAAATGAAAACATGTTAACTTCATTCTTATGATACTCTAAAAAGCAGAAAATTACTTACTACTTACAGAACTTATATACTACTTATACCACTTTTAGAAATATGGTGGTATTAGCTACCCAGATATAAAACCTTATTCTATTACTGCAGATTTTAATTCTATTATACTCGGTATAGACCCAATTTAGACTTGTCAATGGAAAATCATTCAGGAGCAGATATCAAGTTCTTATAAGTTTATTAAAAATTATACATTAGAAATATGCAACAATTCATCTGGTTAATAAAATTTACTTTAAAAGGAAATTATTTCAATCTTTAGACTCTGCATATATGAAATCAACAGATATACAAAATGTTTTTAAAATTCCATTAATCAATATAGACATTTTTGTGCTTTCCTAGTCCACATACCTCTAGATTTAGGGAAACTCAGAACAATGTTAAAATGAATTTATTAAAAAGGAATGGATTAAGGTGTGATTGCTTTGAAAAAGGAAAAGCTAAGCTGCCAGAATATTTAATGAAAGGTTACAAGTTGGATGAATCTGCTAATCGGTTAATATCCCATCAGTACGAAACTAAATTAAATCGTAGATAATATGAGTGAGGAGGAACCGCACACTATTCTCCTATTATATGAATATGTGAATGCCATCTTCGAAGGTAGACTGACCAACAAAGGAAGCTTGTCCAAGTTATCTAAGTTAATATAATTTTGATAAAAAAACTATGGAAATTTTGATACAAAACTATGGAAATGTTTAGATGATAGTGGATTGAGCATCATCACTGATGGCAAAAATAAAACGTTGATGCTTAAATCAGTTAGTTAAACTTCAAGTTTGTTCTGAAAAGTTTTTATGTGGAAATATATACATAGAATGCTTGTGACTCCCTATGAAATCTCTAGGTTTAGTAAAATCACTTCTTCAGTTTGTTGGAGATGTAATAAAGATTTAAAAGCTGTTTGGACACATATATGGATTGTGAAAAATTAAATGTATATTTGGAAGAGATGCGTTTTTATTTATTATTGACATTTGATTACCAGGATAGTTTGACTTGGTAGAAGCCCATTTTCAGCAGAGGCCAGGGAGAAAAATTCCAAATTATTACAGAACATTTTAAGAATAAAAAATTTACAATCTTCAAAAATAAAACATCTTCAGTTTAATTATAACAAATTAAACAATGTAAAAACATTGGTTAAGAATCAATACAAGATATATGAAAATCATTTAATATTTAGAGACTTTTAGACAGTTTGCAGAAAAATTAAAGGTAAGTTAGTCTAACACAAATAGGAATTACAATATGAAGTGATGGGAAACAGGCTTATGGGATTTTTATAAAGAAAGTGACAGAAGAGGATTAGATAGCAGTAGGGTAGTAAGTGAAGGAGGGAGAATAAGGAGGTATAAGGAATGAAAATGTACTTTTTCACATTTAGAAATATAGTTTATCCTGGTTTTGACCAAGAGCAAAGCCAGATTCTCACTATGAAGTCCTTTAGAGTGGTTTAGAAAGCTGTGAGGGAGGGTATACACCTGATGGATACAGGTAAGAAGTTCCATGCCTTAGCAACCTTGCACAAGTACAGTCAATGCCCAACAGATTTGTTAGGTTTGTAGAATGATAGCAGTTTTTGGTCACAGGAACACAATGGCAGACTGGGAACATAGTTGTGTATAATGCTTTTTAGTGCTGGACAGGCAGGTAGATGCTGGATAATTTTATAGGTGGCAAGAATGTGTATATGTTAGCTGATGTGGTGGTGCTAACCAATTTAGGCTTTTCAGTGCTATACAGGGTGGGTTCTGTAAGGGGTATGGGCTACAAATTTAGCAACTTTATTATATCATTGTTCAAGTTTTAATTTTTTGAAGCCATTAGGTTAGCAAGTATGGAGGCACCATAAAGAAGGGTGGGGAGAAGAGAAGTAGAGACAAGTGTAGTTTTAGTTGCATCAGCATGAAAGCTTTCGGTTAGGTAAAGCATCCCTACTTTTTGATGAGTTTTTCTTGTGCAATTGTGTGTATGCAGGTCAAATACAAGATCATAATACAGTATCACCAGTAACAGTTTACTATAAGTGAGTTCAATGGTTGTATTATCAAGAGAGAATAATGTAAATTTTGTTTTTTTCATGACAGAGGTATTTGAGGGGGGGCAGTAGTTTAGCCTTTTTTAGGATGAGCATGAGTTGTGAGTTACAAAGCTATGTTTCAGTGGCTGTTAAAGCTTCACAAGTAATTTTTTTGGATGTGTATCATGTTGTCAGATGTGCTAATGAGGGGACTCATCTGCATGTGGTATTAGGGTGGCCTGTTGTGTGGAAGTATAGATGATGGTGGTGAAAATATTAAAGAGGTGGGGACCAAGGATTTAGCCTAGTGGTATACCAGTGGTGATTGAGAGATAAGGAGAGAGTGTTGAGTGCCATTTTACTGACTGATACTTATTACCTATTGGACAGGTAGCTTTTGAACCACAGAAGGGTGGTCTGAGAGAGACCTAGTGAGGACATTTGAAGTAGATGTTTGCTGTGACAAACTGTGTTGAAGGCTTTAGACAAGTCTGGAAATAAGGAAGAGACCAGTTTGGCATTATCTCTAGCTTTATTGACAGGATCTGTATAGGTCAAGAAAGGCAGTGCTAGTACTATGGGAAGGATTGAAGCCATGTTGTGTAGGGGATAGGAGTTTTTCCTGCAGGAGATGGTCTAGCAATTATTTTTGAATACATTTTTCAAGTACTTTGGTGAGATAAGATTGCTATAGGTCTACATTTATTAATGTCTGTTGAATTTCCTCCTTTATGCAAAGGGATAACTTGTGACTTTTTCCACAGAGAGGGAATGTGGAATTCCTAGAATGAACTATTTATATGGATTGAGACAGGATAGGCAATGGTATTGGCTGCTATTTTTAGGTACTTACTTAGAAGGCCATCAGCTGAAGAGCAGAGTTTAAGAGTAGTTTTTGTATAGGATGTGCACATAGGTTTGAAGGTAAAAGTGAATGTGGTAATATGTGGCTGTTGGCCATGGTTGGGATTAGATATTAAGGAATCCTTAGTTAAAGATGCAATATTATCTATGAACTTTATTGCATTTCAAGTGGTGAGTCATCAGGAAAGGGGTTTGGGTTGAATTTTTGAAGGGGATGTAGGATTTCTTTAATGGGTGTCAAAACATTTTTAAGGCTGTGCTTAGTATTATTCTGAACGTTATTATAGTAGAGTTTTTTGTCTTCATTTATTTCTTTTTAGTAAGACTGCAAAACATTCTGAACTTTTGAAGATACTGAGGTGTTTAATATTTTTGCAATTCTTTACATGCTTTTTCTCTATCCTGCATTAGCATTCTACTCTTTTTAGATAGTCTCAGCCTTGCACCTCCTAGAAGGATATTTAGGATATTTAGAAAAGTTGTATTCACTGTGGCGACCCCTAACCGGGAAAAGCCGAAAGTCACAACAAGAAAAGTTGTATTCAAATTCAATTCTAGCATTGTCAAAGGGAAGGGTTTTAGGAAGTTCCAGTTAAATAGATGATAGTGCAGTAATGAACATTTCTTGGTTAAACTTGGAATGGTTACATGCTGTTTTATAAATATGCTGTTTAACTGGATGTCAGATGTCTAGTCATTTAGATTGAGAGATGATCATGTAGAGAGTCTGACATTGTACCTGCGGTGGAGAATTTGCTATGTTCTAATACTAGGATCCAGTGTAACAGAGAATTTGAATTCTTGCTATAATGTGTGGGGTTATTAGTTGTGTGAAACCATATAAGTTCATGCTATATGTAGGGGAGTTGGAGTTTATGTCCAACCAATTGACATTCACATCATCAAATATATTCCAGTATAGCTGTATTGTCCACAGGAGGGATAAAAAGGACAGTAATACATGTTTGTTTATAACTGCTTATTTTGAGGAAAAGCAAGAAGCAGCTCTGCTGAACTGAATTCTTGTGTTGCTTTGCTCTAAGGGAGAATGTGGTAGTTATGGGAAAATATTAAAATAATATCACAGCCACCTTTCCTCTTTATATGGTCATTACAGATAAAATTATAACGAGGAGTTATAACGTTGGAGTCATTTATACTGGCTTTAAGCCAAGTTAAGTTACAGTGAGAACATCAGGCTTATGTTGGATGATCCAGGCATGTAGTTCAGCAGTTTGATTACTTATGCTTCTAACATCTATTGCAGCAAGAATTAGATCACCAGGGTTGGGAATTGGCTGTTGTTGGGTTAAAGAAGTGTGTGGATCAGAATTATCTATGGGTTCATTATGATAGGTAGGGACAGTATTAGGGTGTACATCTCCCTCCTAGAAGGATTTTTGTATACTGGATAAATATGCCTGCTTATATTTTAGAGAGGATTCTAGCACTTAATTTTGGTTTGTGAAGTGTAATTAATCAAACTATATCTGAAATAAAACTGAAAAATATAAAATAATCCACCGGGCAAATGCTCCACTGTACGAATAAAATAAAAATATATAAACCAAATAAATAGCTAACAGTGGAGCGACCAGGGCACAAAAAGTCTCAGAATCCTTTAACATAAAACCATGTATTTATTTTCACAGATAAAACGGTAAGCACTTTCGCATTCAAGCTTCATCAGACCTTAAAACACAAAGGCAAGAACAACCTCTTATATAAAAATTAAAAAATCCAACTACCAATCAGTGCATTACAATAATTAGGAGACCAATTAATTCTTAAAAACACAAAACGTAAAAAAATGAAAAGAATCAATAAAACATCTGCATAATCAATAAAGCTCCGGTCATTACTTTTCAGAAACTTCAAGGTTATAGAACCTATATGCAAAATAATTATATAACAAACATATATGAATATAGCTTGACATGAGTGGTAAGCATAAATTATTATTTCTGAACTCTTTGTTTCTTTAACAAGAGCTTAATAGAAGCCCTCTCATTAAGCCCACTCCCTCTGTCTGCTCTGAGGACAACAATCCTACTATTTCACTAATGTCTGTGTCCACCTGTAAAATAGACCAATTCTGAGCAAAGACCTCAGCCAACTGTTTGTTGTCTTGAGTGTAAAAAAGGGGAATTCTGATACAACCCTTGTTATTAATAGGGTCATGCTTCACATCCCTTGGTATCTCACAAATAGGGCCAAAATATGGGGCTGCAGTGCCCTTTCTTAACCTGTCCAAATCTACCCAGCTACTAGCTATCTCTTCCTGTCTATATCCTCTCTCCAATATTCTTTCCTCTAAGTTCTTAATTTCAGTCTCAAACCCAAGTGAGGGGTTCAGCCTAGATGCCCTCATACCTTGAGCTGTAACCAAATTTTGAAAGACATAGCCTGGGTGCATACGTGATCTAAATAAAAGTGCATTCCTATAACATGTTTTTCGATAGACAGCAGTATTAATAATAGAATCAGAGAGCTTCTTAATAAATAGATATAAATATTCTATTCTTGTGTATGACTAATTAATAGTGAATTTTAAACAACTGGTGGACACAGACATTAGTGAAATCGTAGGTGATAGACCTAGGTTTCTTTATAAGAACAAAAAGAACCTTAAGAGGTTACTCTGTTACGAAAGGGGTAATAATGCTACGAGTAAAGAAGCAGGAATTACCTTACCATGTGGTAGTTGTAATTTCTGCTCTGTAATTAATACCTCGAGTTCCTTTTCACATCCTGATCTTCACAGGGAGTTTATATTCCATGCCAATGCTAATTGTAGGACTTCCAACTTGGTTTATTTAGCTGAATGCAGCATTTGTAATTCATTCTACGTTGGGAAGACCAACAGGACCCTACGTGACAGGATTAGAGAGCACATGTACAGTATTAAGAAAAAATCAGAACACAATGCACTCTCCAAACATGTGATGCAAGTTGGCGATACACATTCCTTTACATTTAGGGTCATTGAGAACATCATACCCACTCTGAGGGAGGGTGATATTTGTAACCACATAGAGTATAGGGAGATGAACTGGATTGTTGTCCTCAGAGTAGACAGAGGGAGTGGGCTTAATGAGAGGGCTTCTATTAAGCCCTTGTTAAAGAAACAGAGAGTTCAGAAATAATAATTTATGCTTACCACTCATGTCAAGCTATATTCATATATGTTTGTTATATAATTATTTTGCATATAGGTTCTATAACCTTGAAATTTCTGAAAATTAATGACCAGAGCTTTATTGATTATGCAGATGTTTTATTCATTTTTTTTACGTTTTGTGTTTTTAAGAATTAATTAGTCTCCTAATTATTGTAATGCACTGATTGGTAGTTGGATTTTTTAATTTTTATATAAGAGGTTGTTCATTCCTGTGTGTTTTAAGGTCTGATGAAGCTTGAATGCGAAAGTGCTTCCCGTTTTATCTGTGAAAATAAATACATGGTTTTATGTTAAAAGATTCTGAGACTTTTTGTGCCTTGGTCGCTCCACTGTTAGCTATTTATTTGGTTTATATATCTGAAATAAAGTTGAAGGCAATATTAAATAGGTTTGGTGGAATGTATGGAGAGTGTAAGGAGGAAGAATGTATGTGTGTTTGGGACAGAGTTGGAGATATGTTGCGATATTTGAGTCATGGTAGGATGAAAGATGGCACAGGAGGAGGAAAACAGAGGATAGGCTGAAGAGTTGTATAATTAAGTACAGGAATATGGATTTTATAGATGTCAGGTAGTGGGATAATAGCAATAAAGAAAGAAATGAGAAGTTGCAGGACAGTAGGAGAATCAGCGATGATGGACTCTGAAAGCTGGAAGAGGATAGGTATGCAGTATTTTCTTTAAAACAAGAGAGGTAGGTTGTCCTGGCATCTTTTTCAGACTGTAAGGAACAGAGGATTATTAAAGGTAAGAGTATGATGATGATGTCATCAAAATAAGAAGAAATTACAGTTTGAGAAAAGAAACATTGTGGAATAGATAGGTACTATGGGGGGTTATGATTATAAATGGATATAATAAAAAGCAGTCAGAGAGAGAGGTAGGAAACTAGAAAGGTAAGTGTATGTATAGAAGTAATAAGGTCATTTGGGGAGGGTTTTGGAATAAGAGTCAAGTGAAATGTGTATGTAGAAGTACAATATTAAAGTAAAAAGGGGTAGTGGGAATTATGGATGGGATAGGGGAGAGAAGCCAAACATTAAGGGGTTATGTTCTGATAATTTTTCTTTCATTAGTATTATTGATTTAGTGTTCCACTTCCTGTATCTGTAAAACCCAAACAAAATTTGTTTTTGGTTCTGTTGGCAAATGCTAGAAAAGTTAATACAAAAAATGGAAATTGCCCTCAGTTTCTACCATAAAGAATTTTTAAATTCAATAGCAATACTAAGTAAAACTGAAAAAGAAGTGATCAGAATAAGATCTATAAATCATACTAAGACTGGGATATGCTTGAAATGTTGCTACTGAAATACCAGGGCTCCTAATGTGATTACTTGACGATTCATTGCATTCCTATCATTGTATACCAATATGTGATGTTGAATTTCTTCCTTTCTGTGCATATATTGTACATATGTGAAATGAGTAAACATTTTCTTATAAAACAAGTGAAGTATCTATGTTAATTGCATATTAGCCAAAACAATACATCAACATTCTCCTCTTTACTTCTTACAGGCATCATTTTCAGATCTAGGTGCTTAGGATTTCCCTCTCTCTTCCCCCCTTGGCTGACCTGGTGTGACTTAGTTTGAACTCTACAGTTCCCTACAAAACGGTGTCTACAGGACTGCAATCAGTTTCTCTCAACATTTAAACAGATTGAACTCTGCAGTTCCCTACAAAATGCAGTCTACAGGTCTGCAATCAGTTTCTCTCGGCATTTAAACAGATTGAACTCTACGGTTCCCTACAAAACGGTGTCTACAGGACTGCAATCAGTTTCTCTCGGCATTTAAACAGATTGAACTCTACAGTTCCCTACAAAACGGTGTCTACAGGACTGCAATCAGTTTCTCTCAACATTTAAACAGATTGAACTCTACAGTTCCCTACAAAACAGTGTCTACAGGACTTCAATCAATTTCTCTCAACATTTAAACAGATTGAACTCTACATTTCCCTACAAAACGGTGTCTACAGGACTGCAATCAGTTTCTCTCAACATTTAAACAGAGTAGGTTGCACACACAAAAAACATTTGTTAAGCTTTCACTTACAGTGCTTTGTAATTAAGCAGGTCACCATATTGGTCAGCCATAGGGCTCTTTGTTTCTACTTGAGTGGTTGCCTCCTTCCCCTGTAACTGAAGTAAATTGTCTCTTACATTAGGAGCTGTAATACTTACCTTATAGCTTTAGGACACCTTAGGAAACCTTGTAAACTTTAATAGCCCCGCTAATTCTGATTCTGCACAGACTGCTCTACTTTTTTTTCAGAGGCTCTATAAGTAGCTAGTGACTTTACTGCATTTCTGTGGTAATATTTGTGTTTAAACTGAACATGTACCTAGAGAAAGTGTATAATCAGAGCTCCTCCTTGCTGCATGTGTTTTTTAATGTTTAAATTGCACACACACATTAAAGAAGTGCTTTTATGACTTGAATAACTTGGGCTAGCTATACCTGAAGTGCTTTTACTGACAATTTTCCAGTTGTACAATTGTGAATAATTGATTTAGTTTTTCTGGTATATCTTTAAAATCTGGCAAGTGTTTATTTACTGCATTGCTCTCTTGCTTAGGTTTCTTAGCTATAAATCTTAGTTCATTCTGAAGTATGCTACTTTACCCCCCCCCCACCAAACCTTTCTGAATGCATTATTATATAATAACTGCCTGTTGTTGCCTTCATGCTTACCCTAGAATCTCTGCTTTTCTCTTTTCCTAGTTGAACTCTACAGTTCCCTACAAAACGGTGTCTACAGGAATGCAATCAGTTTCTCTCAACATTTAAACAGAGTACGTTGCACACACAAAAAGCATTTAAGCTTTCACTTATAGTGCTTTGTAATTAAGTAGGTCACCACATTGGTCAGCCATAGGGCTCTTTGTTTCTACTTGAGTGGTTGCCTCCTTCCCCTGTAACTGAAGTAAATTGACTCTTACATTAAGAGCTGTAATACTTACCTTATAGCTTTAGGACACCTTAGGAAACCTTATAAACTGCAATAGCCCCGCTACGCTTGGGCTCTCTTCGCTCCCCTCCCTGCCCCCAATTTCCTCCCGCCCCCAGTACCTCTACATTTATAGTACTATAGCCACTCCCCCACTTTCTAGATCCCTCTACATTTATAGTACTATAGCCACTCCCCCACTTTCTAGATCCTATCTGCTTTCATCTGGGATAATTCCACCCACCCCCATTCTACTACCTACATTTTAATAGCACCTATTAGCTTTCATCTGGCAGTCTCCCATCCCCCTTCCAGTACCTTTACCTCACCACTCTATCTTCTGGTGTTGCACCACCAGGTAAAACAGTTCCTTAACTCACTAGCTGAATCACAGATAATGATATACTCCTCTTTACTACCCCTCTTGTTCACACCATACCTTGTATGAAAACCAGTTTCTCACGGGATTTCAGGTCCCAAAAGGCCATACTATCACCCCAGCTGTAAATCCTTCCACCTTCAACCATACTTACAGTACCAGATCCTATCCAACATCTTGTTCAGTCTATCAACATCTCAATCCCAGGCACATTAGCTCTAGATCTAAACACTACCACAAAATAATAAACAAATTCCTGAAGTTCATCACCAAGTATAGACTCAACCTAATACTTGGTGGTGATATTTACCCCAACCCTGGCCCCACTCACTTCAGATACACAAACACCCTCTACTTGCAATCTAAGCTACAAACCTACAATTAATAGGCCAACTAACTCTCTCGTAGTCTGTCATCTCAATATTAGAAGCATTAATAACAAGGTACATGAATTGCATGCACTTCTGGATGTCCACTCCCCTGAGATTCTCTATTTATCTGAAACCTGGTTAAAACCTAACACTAAAGACAATGAAGTGTTACCACCTGGGTACAACATACACAGGCTGGATCGGGCTTTGAGGAAGGGGGGTGGGGTAGCTGTACTCTATAAATCTGAGTTGAATGTCACCATAGATGTAATACAACCTCCTCAGATTAATAACTCAGAGATTCTTGCCACCAAATTGCAACTTAATAAAAATAAATGCATTAATATCATCTGTATGTACATTCCCCCAGGTAACAATATATCTACATTTGAAGATATCCTGCACTGGCTATCATGTCACTACCCCCAAGAAACCCTACTACTTGGAGACTTTAACATAGACTGGGGCACCTGTTCCTCAGAATCCCCAACCACCCATATTAACCTGCATGCATTTACACAAATCATATCCACCCCTACCAGGATAGGTAAACCCAACCAAAAAGAAAGTATACTTGACTGGGTACTCATAAACAGTCACCCCCAACTGTACACCTCTGGTACCCTCCTTAATGACCTAAGCGATCACCTTCTCACATATGTAATTAAGCACAAAACCATTAATTCCCAACAACCCTTACTCAGAAAGGTTAGAAACAATAAAAACTTTGACCCTGCCAAATTCCAACAAGAACAAAACTCATGTAATTGGTCTATTCTAAAACACTTCCCATTAGAGGAAGCAGTAGCATGCTTTAACAACAAATTCCTTCAGATCCTTGATTTGCATGCACCTGTTCGTTCAAAGAGAACCAAGGCAAAAACTGCACCATGGCTTTCTATAGAGTCTAATCTCAAAACTACCCTTAGAAACAAAACATGGGCTTTATGGCGTTCTTCTAAAGACCCTCAAGATCACATTAAATACAGGCAATCCAGGAACGAAACCAAAAAATCAATTTTACAAGACAAAAAACAATACTAATGTAATTTACAGACAGTAAATCAAAATAACCCTCAGAAGTTTTGGGCAGGTTTAAATAATCTACTACATCCTGGACAAACTTCAACCCCAATCCCTGCTGCTACTATTGATAAAACCCCTGAAGATGTTTCTGATAGTTTTAACCAATTTTTACTGAGACAATACAAGCCCTAGCTAGCCAACTACCTCCTAGCTCCCCTGGTCCTGAAAGTAGCACCCCTAGAAACCTACTCGCGTTCAGCTTCCAACCAGTCGCCACTTCACTTATCCGTACCTTGATCAAAAAATTAAAACCCACTACACTTTCTGCCGATCAACTCCCTGCCGAGTACCTACAAAAATCAGCTGATGCTATTGCTTACCCCGTCTCAATACTAATCAATCGAACCATAGTAGAAGCTAAAATTCCCACCATCTGGAAAATATCCTATGTAATCCCACTTCACAAAGGAGGCAGCTCTACTGAATTCTCCAATTATAGGCCAATAGCTATACTCTCTCCACTTGCAAAGATTATGGAAAAATGTATTCATAGACAACTCATGCACCACCTAATCCAAAATTGCCTTATGGCAGACACTCAGCATGGCTTCCGTCCTCATCACAGCACTACTTCAGCCCTCCTAGCCTTTACTAACACCATAAACCATAATCACAACAATAATTATATATCCTCAGCCCTCTTTTTGGATCTTTCCAAGGCATTCGATATGGTTGATCACCAACTTTTAATCCACACCCTGCAAACATTCTGTCTAGATACTGGAGCCCTCCAATGGTTTTAATCCTACCTGAATGGTCGACAGCAGGCTGTCCTCTGGCAGAACAAACTCTCTAACCTTCTACCTAACACCCTTGGTGTACCACAAGGCTCTATACTAGGGCCCTTGCTGTTCTCCATCTTCATTAACAACCTTTATACTGTCATCCCAAAAGTCAGCTGTATCCAATATGCTGATGACTCTCCTCTAATTTGCTCAGCCACATCTCCAGTAGAGTTATGGTCAGCTACCCACACCACCTTTAATACAATAGAAAACTGGCTTTCTGAACATCGTCTGATCCCAAATCCCAAAAAAACTATAATGCTGTTATTTTCACCAACACGTAGCTCTAACACTTTCACCTTTACCATAAAATCAAATGATGGCACAATAATCTCTCCTGACCCATCTACAAAACTATTAGATGTCATCATAGACAATAATCTAAAATTTGACCTACATGTTAACCAAACTATCAAAACCATCAATAAAAAACTAGGATCACTTTACAGAATAAAAGCCTTCCTAACTCCTCCAGCTAAAATTGCCATAGCTCACTCTCACCTTCTTTCAACCCTTCTGTATGCATCCCCTTTACTCTCGAATTTAAACAAGACTGTCCTTAAACTCTCAATTTGCTACAACCACATTGCCAGGTTTGCCACTGGGCTGCCTTTTAGGACACATCATTGCATCAATCTAAATCAGCTTGGGTGGCTTGAACTACCTAGCCTAATCCAGTATAACCAACTGATTATGGCCTATAAAATCCTCTATAATCCGGACAATACTCCTGCACTTAAAAATATTATCACCCCCTATAACAATCCTAGACCGCTTCGATCCTCTAACAAACTACTAATTCAGACTAGCAAAATTAATAACACAGCCAGTGATTCTCTCTTTGCAAACTCTGTAAGTAGATCCTGGAACTCTCTTCCAGCTGATTTTACCTTACTTTCCACCTTAGGTCAATTTAAAACTAGACTCAAACAACATTTGTCACTTAACTGGCTATGTCAATGTATCAAGCCTAGCTAACTCTCTCTAGAATGTGTAAAAATCTGTTAACCAGTTTACTGTGTAATTTAATTTAATCCTGACTTGTGCTCAGGATTAACTGTAACCTGTGGAACTTTGTATAACTTGCTTACTTATGTAATCTCTGTAAATAGTCTGTTTGTACTATGTAATGCTGTATCTGCTTACCCTTGGAGCTTTTCTCCCAGGGCCTCCGCTGAAAATGGACATGCATCCAGTCAGACTATC
Source organism: Protopterus annectens (assembly GCF_019279795.1). Taxonomy (NCBI): domain Eukaryota; kingdom Metazoa; phylum Chordata; order Ceratodontiformes; family Protopteridae; genus Protopterus; species Protopterus annectens. The sequence continues at coordinate 1,137,054,952 of NC_056748.1, read as the reverse complement.
CCGGTCAACAAATGTAAAATAAAATAAAAAATAAAATAAATCGTTAGCCTGTGCCTTCCATTTATGTTCCATTTACCCCAAGCATTAAGCATCAACAGTTTTAATGGACATCTTACATTTTTTTCTATATTGTAATATAATTCACATGGCATTTCCTGTAATTTGCCAATGGCAGACTCAGCACTAGGAACAACTGCATACCTATTGGAAGAAATACCTCCAAAAAGTAGTAAAGTCACTTATTTTTTACCATATACAGGTTTGCAAAGTGTGATCCATGTTGTCTGGGCAAAAGAATCATTCTACATAAATTGCTTTGTCTTGTATTGTAATTTTCTTCCCAGGTTGTCACAGTTGCCACCATTGTATTTTTTTTTTCTATTTTATACCAAACAATTAACTAAACCTAAATTAGCCTATGATTGTTGCACATTAATTCAAATGCTGAAAAGGCAACCTGTATAACCTCTATAATTACACTGACTTGTTAGTACAGCCTGTCCAGAGTACCAATATCTTCAGCAATGTTGAAATACGTCTGCTCCTTCCTCTCTTACTCTCCTGACATGTCTTCCAGCAAAATATCTTGCTATTTAATACATGTAGGTTAGGACCAAGTTTCCACAGTCTGAGTTTTACCAGCGTTTTCTTTTAAAGGTTACGTGGCATAATATTGCTGAATTAGACAAGCAGACGTGAAAGATGTTAACAATGAGGATTTTGAAAAGTGTATTAAATCATATGTTATCCCTTCCAGAATCATCCCAAAATGTTTCATGCAAAGAGTCATAGCTATTTTTTTATCTTCTTGAATCTCAGCTTAAGCCACACACACTCTCGATCAATGTCCATCTCTGCCTGCAAAGCCACTTCCTCATTAACTGCCAGCTTTACAACCATCATGCTCACAGCTCTTAGTCTTACTATTTTACTGTCAAACTCACTTCACTTTAATCAACATCTGCTAGATTACAGCAAAGTATACCTTAACACGTAGAGCAACTGAAGGAGGTCTTTAACCACTCAAAGCTATCAAGGTTTCTTGAGAAAAAAATAAACATCTAGCATAAGAATTCTGCTAGATAGATCTCCAAAACAAAATCCATAATTTCCCTTTACCTTTCATGTAATAAGATTACCACATATGCTGATTTCTAACTGTTATAACTAACAAGGGTATAATGTAAATTTCTAATTGATGCAAAAGCTACCATGATTATTTGATTTTCAGTGTGTCACTTGTACACGTGTAACAGTTGATCAAACAGACCATGCTTATGCAAATATTTTCTCTTCATATAATAACCCAACATTTATAATAGAAGCAAAGTTTCATGTAGTATAAACACTGCACAAAAACATTTCAAGCATTCAGGTAGGGCTATCCCCCCCTCGCCTCCAAAAAACATGACCTTTTATCCAAAAGTATACAAAAGTATATTCTAGCCACCCCCCTCTTAAGAAAAGTATTGGATAAGAACAGTAATTCCTATATATATATTAAGCAAAATTAAAAAAGTAGGTTTGTGACATACCAGGGCCACTTAGACTGGAATAATTATATTAAAGAAATGACAAGGCTTTCAATTATTTTTCAGCTTTAGTTAATACAGAAAGTGTGGTGACTCTGGGGGCCATGGACAGGATGGCCAGCAGCTAGCAACTTGTGTAACTAGCTCTACTGACTTGCAATCTTCTGAAAAATTATTTTAAATTTCAGATAATCAAAGTTATTTGCCAGTTATTGCAAAGACCATCACAGACACAGTCTCTGGATTGTTATTAAAACTTGTTTACTGCAAGAACTTTGTGAGACTTAACCAGGACAAATTATTGGCAGAATTAAAGATGAGCCATTCCAAATTAAATTCTCAAGATGCCTCTGTGAAGAACCAACTTCTGTCTTTGGTGTTCAGCATACAGGGACTGTTAAAACAGATACATTAAAAAAAATTTGGTTAAGGAAAATGTAATAAGTGAAGCAATCTCCATAAGGATATTGAGAACCAATAAGACAAAGGTGGTATTGAGACATTAAATTATATGTGGAGAAGGCTGACAGAAGAAGTAACTCAAAATGAATTTATTCTTAAACTAATTGCTGGTAGAAAAAGAGAGGACACTGAAAACAGAGAAAGGCAGGACAACATTAGATATATGGTATACCTGAAAAGTTAGAAGTGGAAACTTGATTAACTTCCTAACATCCTGGTTACCTAAAATATACTTACCTGAAGCATGTGATATGGAATTGAAAAAGCAAATACACCTTTATCAAAAATGTCCAGAAAAGAGTCTCTCCCACAGCTATACTTGGAAAATTAATTCCCATGATAGACAAATACAAATACCTTATACTGCTAATAGTATAGTCTAATCCTCTTAGAAGGTTGACAATGATTTAATAAATTTGGACAAAGACTTTTCAACTAAGGTGGTTGAAACAGGCAACAATGCCTAGCACTACCATGTGAGCTTAAGAAAATGGTGTTAGTCTGTATTTTGTTTGCAGAGAATACAAATATTTTAAACAGATGAACAATCATCTTTTAATGGCCTGGATAATGCCATCTCTCTTATTCAAAATAAAAACATTCTGAACAGTTTTACACTATAAAATAGCCACCATCAAGATTTAAAAGGTAAGCAGAGGAAAAAATGTCTATAAAACAATTGCTTCAAAAAATGAAAAACAAATGACTATAGTGATTTTGATCTCAACAGCTGTTTTAAGGTGTGGAAAATAAATACATGTATTGTGCTTTATAACAAAATATTCCTTCAGTATTAACATCTGGTAAACAATTTATATAATGCATAATTATAGAATCTATCATTCCATAACAAGTTTGCTTAGTTTACATGCTGTGTGTGAAAAACAAAAACACATGCATGCACTGGTTAACACTAGCAAATTTACTTGATCAATATGTACAAAGTGGAGTTAAATTTTTTAAGAAAAATTATACCTTCTTAGATTGCACTATTGTTCATTAATAGTTATGTAAAATTAATATGTTCTGTCGCAGAATCTCGTGTCATATTTCTTTAATAAGGAAGCTTGTGTTTGTAAATGTGATAAAAATCCTAGCCTTAAGAAGTCATTAGTGGCATGAATAAACAAATATTGCATTGTCAGTTGAGAAGTGGAAGTTAACGTCTGTATGCCTGAATTTATGAACAGTATTTACATATTTAGTAATGCTTGCAGCTTCAAGGAACACGTGCAATGCAGTTATGACAAGATGATTAAAACAAACGAGCCACACAATAGTACATCAGCGCATTTTAAGGAATACAGACTTGTTCTTGTTTTATGTTAATTATGTTTAGATTTGTAGAGCATGTGAACTGCAAGGACTTTATGGATTTAATGGCATGACTGAAACATGAATGTAGAATCATGAAATAAATTATATGAATAGATTCATGAGAAAATCTGACAAATATAATAATTTTAAATCTGCAATTGCAAAACTAAATGATAATGAATATAATGTACGGATGCTAGAGATGATTGTGTTCATGTTATGCTACATATTTGCATTATGGAAAGAAGCAAATTTTAAGGTATAGCTTTTCAAACTGACACATACATGAGTCATATGTCATACTATATTGAATTAAGAATAATATCTTAAGGCACTTAATTGTAATTCCAGGAGGTCATGTGGCATTCACAGTAATCAGACAATTCCAGTGCTTTTTATGTAGAAATATGTAGTTAAAATGTTGACTTGATTAACTTTTCATATTCAACCTATGTACTTAATTGGTATATATTGAATTCAACATGTTAAAAGCATTTAAACTAAGGAAGGGATGGTCTGGTTGTATTATTTATACAGTTTATCATTTTGAAATACATGGAATAATTACTTAGAGAACAATGTGTAATATATTCTAAGGTAACTGAACATTAACAGGGCATTTTAAATGAGCCAATATTAAATAATGCATTTTAACAATAGCAATATATAGCAACTTTATTAGTAGTATGATGGCATACAAGTAAAGTTTTTCTGACATTTGGTGTCAAAAGTGGTGACAATGGAATAACAGAATTTTAATACATATACATTAAATCTAATAAGAAAAAGCTTAGATTATTTGAATGATTTTAATTAATTATAAGTACTTTCTCAGCGAATTTATATGTCTGTAGGATTGTTAATATAAATGATATGAAGTTTTATCTTTATTCTTGATAGCAGGTGTGCATATTCAGGCTAAACATATTTGTATCCATGGACAGTCATATTAGTTGTTTTAGGAAATTATACTTGCATTGTGTTGTAAATAGTTTGTATACAAGGTTTGCACATCTGTATTGTGCAAAATCTTAATGCCTTCATAAATCTTAGATTTGCATTACTAAAATAATATAGTTTTCAATATTTAAACAAAGAGTAGAGTACATACACTGACAAATGGTACAAACAATATAATGGAAAATGATTATGCTAAACATATATTTAAATATTGATGGATTGAACAGTGTTGTAGAAATTCCTCAAATATTGAAGTGCAACTAACGCTGATGCTGTTTTTCTTCATGACTTGCTGTAACAAGACTTAAATTCAAATGTAAGAATTGTGAGATTACTGGTACTTCTACGTTTAAAGGAAAAAGTGGTATGATAGTTTTACAGGTGATGACATGTCATGCCCACAATTCTATACAGATAAAATGATTGCAAGTTCATGGTCTTAATGACAATACAAGAATTTCAAATTAAAATATATACTTTTGTTAATTTGCATTGGTTTCCAAAAATTGCAGCTAAACAGTCAAGATTACAACTGGATAAGTAGATTGGCAGTCTCTAACAGATACAAGTGATGAGAAAGATTCCAGGATATCATCTGTGGCCAAAACAGTTAAAAATGGGCAGAAAAGCTTGAGTAGTATCAAAGATATTTGTTACATTCAGAGAAAAGTAAAAAAATATTTGTTCTTGTAATTCTTTTAAAGTATCAGCAGATCTACCATTGTCATGTCCTTCCTCTACAACAGGACAAAACGGCCCAATCAGGACTTCTCTGCAGGAAATGAGACAAGCAACAGCAGTATCTTTTAGGCGCTCTGATACTGTTCATAAGAAGGTGTTTTATGCTTTCTTGTGATATCCTTCCAGAGGAGGATGCATATCTGGTGCACAAATCCTTCCAAACAGACGTCTTCCACTGACTCAGTCCTTACACAAGTGTAGTGCATGAGGATTTTCTAATCAACAAAAGGAAACGTAACAATTGATGGCAACCACGATATGCAGCTGGATTTACTTTAGTTTACATGTGCTATGTCCCTTTCATTAAAACATTAGGTAATAAAGGGAAATCTGAAGTACTTTATCTGTATAAATGAATTAAAATAATAATTTGTCCACTGCTAACACTGAGGAACAGAATTACTTTCAAATCATTTCCTTTCAATTAACAGCTCTCACATATACATGAAATTGCAAGGATCCCTCAAAGCACTGACAGATTTGACGCCCAAGGGAAAAGTCTAGGGGAAGTGAACTTTTAATTTGTTTTGGACTACAAGAAGATATTTTGAATAAAGGGCTGCAATTTAGGTACTGTTTCAGTTGCAACTGTATAACTCTTTGGTGTGCTGTAAAATAAGCCCTGAGATGCACACAAATGGGGGCAAGTGAAAAATAAAAGAAGCAGTCCTGTTACAGACAGGATACAAGATGACAGCGACTGACACCAAATCTATTACATGTCAATGGAATACACCACTACTTATTTATGTCTAGCATGACTCATATAAAGGGGACTTGAAATGGATTAAAAAGAGAAAGCTTTGAAGAAAAACAAGATCTAACAGATGTGTCAAGCCCCACTGGGAGCCATTTTGCAGAAAACATATAAGAATTTTGTAAGAAGCAAGAAGACTGATTTTGAGCGGTCAGAAGACAGAGTGGAATTTTTTTTAGTCCTAAGGTACAGTTTTCCTTTAGGAAAAGGTTTCCTGGCTTTAAATATATAATATAAATTGAGTTCATTATTAGAAAAAAAGAGATTGAACAATGTGTTGATATTCACTTTGATATACTGAATAACCTATTATAAAATTAGATGCAAATGTATTATGTTATTCATATGATATAATTTGCCCATATACTTTCTACTTCATTATGCAAGTTAATGTTTATAAACAAAGTGATGAATCTTTGCATTTCAGTTTCAAAAGATTGAAAAGGTATAATCTAGTAGAACTATCATGTTGCCTTAGGACCAGCCTTAATTGAATATATATTTTTTTTTAATTTCAGAAAATAAATCCCCAGATATTTGTATAGTTGTCCAAATAAGTTTGTCCTGTCCTTTAACAGCTTTTTTATTCAGCATTTTTTTGCAATTTGATAATTACGTGAGTTGGTCAATTGATTCTTTTCAGTGACAACCCTGGAAGAATCATACAATGATAGTTAAAAGCAGGTAAACACCATGCAGCAAATGCAATTCTCAAAGTACATTACGCATAAAATTTGGTAGTATAAAAATAAATGTATAATTGAGATTGCATATAATTTAAGAAAGACATGAATTTAAATATTTTCAGGAATCATATATACAAAACGGGTCCCCTTCACATGGTTGACTTTTCACAAAGTCGGCTTTCATATGGCTGAGACCATATGATCGAATTTTGAAAAGCCGACCATGGGGAAACTCTATCTCTGTACAGTGTGGAATGGGAAAATTTCCCTCTTCCGCACTGTAGTGCAATCTCGGAGTTGGTATATTTAAGTTATGGGGGTGAGGGGTAGAGCCCCCCCCCCCCATTAACAGTTTTAAGATAAGTGTCTGTTGTGTTTTTTTGTGTTTATTTTGCATAGTCGGCTTTCTGAAAGTCGATCATATGGTCTCGGCCATATGAAAGTTGACTTTGTGAAAAGTCAACCATGTAAAGTAGATCCATACAAAACATACATTAATAATGTTTGCAATAAAAGGGAGTAGCTGCTGTTCAAAGCTGCAAAAACATTTAACCATCATGTTTGGAAAACAGAGCTTCTAGGCTTTTTTATTTCATAAAGTGGGTCCTTCTCTTCAGAGCACTTTTTCCTCGTATGGAAAGTTAAAATCGAAGTCTGATCAAAGTGGAAGTGCTTTCCTTGCTGCAGTTAAAGGAATATATCTGTCTGATTTGGAGTCATTTTTTTCCTGAAATAAAGAGTAACATAGCTGAAAATTTTGAAATAGCAATACACTTAGAAGATGGGTGGCTGTAATAAGGAGCAAGTGGACCTTTTCGTGTAAGATACAATGACGACAGTTCATTTCTGCAAGAAGGGCAAATCTAAACATTTTTTCAGTTGGTTGCATTGTGTGTGTTACGTGCTGAATGAAGGGCTATAATTTACAGATCATATTCAGTCTTGGGAGTCTGACCTTTATGGATAAGGCCGCATGTAATACAGTGAGAGAAGGTGCAAAATTCAAAAACATAGTTTAGTTATATTAAGATTTTTATTGGTTATGTTGTCTATATGAATACTGAGATTGAGATGGAGTTCAAGTGCTATACCATGATATTTTTTTGCTTGAAATAGAAATAGTGTTTCTTTGAAGGTCTGTAATGATTAAAGGTTGTAATGTTGATAGTGTCTTTGAAGTGAACAAGGGCATAACATCATTAATCTGATCTAACACGTCGGCTATTTGTTTGTCAATGTTTTGACTAAGGTGTTAAATATCATTAAAATCTGAGAAAACAAGTGGTCGTGCTGTGTAAGTTAACAGTAAGGGATTACAACTTTCTACCTGTGATGTCCAAACAGGGAAATGTGAGAAAACATCTTCTGTTTGAGTTGTCACGTAATAGCAATGCTTAATAAACATGTATATTAGAAAAGCATTTCCTGCCTTCGGTTTCCATAATTCTGCTCCTGATGTATGGAATAGATCCAGACTCATAAAGAAACTTCTTCAAAAAGTTTTTGTAGTGAAGAACCTTGTCCCTAGAATTAGTTTGTTGCAGAAAACATCTAGTAGTTAAGTCAGGACAGGGTACATTCACTTGTATTGCAGAATTATTCTTCATGCTGTTATCAAAATTAACTTCTAATGGTCCTGAAGCAATATTTGTTGTGGCAACATCCATAACAGCAATATTTACTAATGCATGTAAAAACCAAAGAAGGGTCTTCAAGGTGTTCTCAGAATTTATATTTAGAAAGGATATTAAATTCACCTCCACACCTAGTGTGTCATGCAGTAGAGCTAATGAAGGTATATAAATCATAACTGGCAATATTTCCACATTAAATATCCTAGACTGGTCCGTTAAAGTCAATTTATAATTAAGTGAATAAATGCTGCTTAGAGGTCTTTGCACTTACTGTTAAGCTCTTCTCATCCCTTCAATTGCAGCCTGATTTGGATGCATCAGTTTGAGAAACTATCATTTGTGCGTTACTCAAAACAGCAAAAAATGATGACTTAAATAAAAGGACTGAATATTTTAAACAGGATAGCAGACTAGATTGTTCAATGTCACACCACACAACCTTTAGACTGCTCAGAAAAAAGGCTAGGTCACATTGGGCAAGACAGTGTCCTTTTACCCATACCATAACCAGAAGTATAGCTGCTCAACCAGTGCTATGAACCAGTACACCACCCCTTCAGCTCTTCCACTGGATAGCAAATAAGAAGTACTTCACTGTATTAAGCCAATCACTACATTGTAACTGATTGGATTTTTACAGATGTACATCCCCCCCAAACTCTTCCACTGAAGAACAAAAAAGACATTCCTTCTACTGGCACCAACCAGGTGGCCAGGTGCATGCCACATCCCCTTCCCTCCTGCCCCAGCCATTCAGATCCTCTTTCTGTGCCCCAGTCCCAACCCTCCATTATAGGTTCATAGGTAGGTACTAGATTATCATCTGTGAGGCCTATATAAGCCTAGTCAAAAAGGTTCCCTGGCTATGCCAAGAAAATTATTTTCCTGTGCTCCTGTCGAGCAGAGCCATAGAAGTGATCCCCAGGGTGAATTTCCTATTTCCCATCCAATTGTCAAGATTTTTCTTAAAGAGGGCTAATGAGGAGCTTTGTTTGACATGAATGGCTAGTTTGTTCCAGAGTATGGGATGTCTCTGGGACAGGAATCTGTCCCTCCCATTAACACATTTTATAAAAAAAGTCTTCTTTTAAACTGTAACTATTTGATACTAATGTAGCAAACAGTTGCTGCATCTTATACCCTGCCTGCACAGAATGGTAAAACATGTATATATGAGTCTACCTGACATGGTTGACAGTTCATATGGTCGACAGTTCATTTGATCGACAAGCATTTTAGGTGGGGGGCTGTGCCCCCCACACCCCCCCTAACTATATATATCAACTCCAGGGTCGCACAACATTGGGGAAGGGGGCAAATCTGCTTGTCGACCAAATGAACTATCGACCAAATGAGTGTCGACCATATGAACTGTCGACCATGTCAGGTAGACCCATATATATATATATATATATATATATATATATATATATATATATATATATATAGTTCCACTTCATAATCTTGAAATGATGAAATCTCAAATTTCAACATTTCAAGACTATAAAGCCGAAACCATACAAAACCGAAACTTCACAAACCCTGAACACACAGCATACACCACACACAAACCACAACACCCACACCACAAAAATAAACACAACAAAACAAAACACCAGACATGCACACACCTACACTACACAAAAGCCGGCGGGGCAAGAACCCCCGCACCCCCTAAGTGGGTGGCTGCCCCCCCACACACACCCTACTTATATATACTAACTCCAAGACTGCACAAACAGTAACAGACAGTACACTCACACCCAGACATTCCACAGTCCCACACACACATACATCACACATACACAAACACCAACAAATCCAACAATTACACACACATACGTTAACCTACTTACCCTAACCCACATATACAACTTACAATCTAACATGCACTCAAACTCCCCCCGAAAACCCTTATAAAACACTCAGCTTACACTCCATGTAAATCCATACACCACATCAAACATCCAAAGTAAAGACAGCACATCACGTAACGTAAAGCCATAACCGCGAATTTGACATATTCGAATTTGCGATTATGCACTTTACACATTTTAAAAATTCAGCTTTATGGTCTCTAAATTCAAGATTTCAGCATTTCGAGATTATAAAGTGGAACTATATATATATATATATATATATATATATATATATATATATATATATATATATATGGGTCTATGTTGCTTGATTGAAATCTCAATCTCGATCAAGCAACATCGAAACCCATTAAAGCAAAAGTGCACTTTAACAAAAAACAGTTCTCCAAACTTCTTTAAACTGCTTTAAACAGTATTTTGCTGGGGGGCTGTGCCCCCCACACACCCTCCTACTTAAATATACTAACTCAGAGATCGCACTTCAGTGGGGAAAAAGATATATTTCTTTATCCCCACTATAATGCGCTTTGGAGAACCGGCTGTTGGGAAAGTGCACTTTCAATTTAGTCCACTTTTGCTTAAATGGGTTCGATCTTCTGGTTGTCGGGAAAGTGAGTTTTCGACAATCAGAAGCAGATATATATATATATATATATATATATATATATATATATATAAATATACACACACACACACACTGCATTACAGACCACACAGACACACTGCATTACAGTGCTTAGATTTTACTACAAGTGCAGTACCAGCTTTTAAAAGATGGTACTGCATTAGAGAGAGATCAGGGTTGGCTGATCACACCCTCCCAGCACTTTTTCCATAGGCAGTTGCCTAACCCCCCCCCCCCCCAAAGCTAAGCTAGTGATTAGAGCATGCCATGGTTGTATGTGGAACGAAAACATAACTGGCTCACAATAACAGAAGTAGCTTGCAGTCATAACAAGAGCAACATTCTATATCTTTTAAAAACAAGTATAAGCCTGGAACACTACAAATCTCTACAGTGTAGTACAGCTAATAGGTTCAGCCATAACACTCAAAACCAATACTTTCTTAATACTTGTGAAAGTCCACTTCAGTATTCTTGAAGGAGCTTTCTCTGTCCTTTGATCACAGGTTGCATGCCTGTCCAATTGAAAGTTGTTGATGTTTACCCAGTTTTTTGAAAGACTGCAACGGATTTCTATTCATGGAGGCTCCTTGTACCTATCCTTGAGGACGAATGTCAGAAGTTGGTAGAAAAGTTTCTTGACAGAGGTTACCCCCAAATGTTTTATAAATAAAATAAGGGCGGAAGCAGTATTTCTAAGTTATGTCAGACTTGGCCCTATTCTTTGACAGACAATTGCACTGGAAAATTACCTGTAATGTCTGACTTCACAAAAAGTCTTATCTTTGGTTATCACCCTTTAAATAATGAAGTTAGGAGAATTATTTCTAAATACTGGTCTGTTTTTAATACTGATAGGAATGTTTTGCATGCTGTGGGTAATAAACCAGAGATAGTTTACAAGGGTAAAAATGTAAAAAGTGTTTTTGAGAGATGAGGCTCTCAACATCCCATACCTGTGAGGGGTATGAGGTAATGTGGGCAATTTAATCAGTGTCCTTTTATTTTGGATGAAGAGGCTGTTATGCTGGTGCAGTTGCAGATGAAGGTTAAATTGACTGATGGCTGTAACTGCTTTACTAAAAGTGCCATATACATAGCTGGATGTGATTCTTATGGAGCATTTTATGTAGGAAAGAGAGGATACTTACTAAATGTATTTATGGGGACAACTATAATATATGCAGAATGAATTTGAATAATGTACTTTACAAACATAAAATAAATTACAATCTCCACAAATTGTCCAGCTTTGCGGTATTAGAGAAGGTTATACCAAACCCTAGGGGTGAACATTGGGAGTCTACATTAGAATCAAAGGAATTGTTGTGGCAGCTCAAGCTAAACTCCCAGAATCCACCTAGTTTGAATGAGAATGCATCAATAACAAGTATTCTCAAACCTAAAGCTATGAATTTGTAGATGTTAGTTTTAGTGTAAGGTTATTTTTTTACTGGAATGGAGTTGCAAAAATTTGGTGATGGGTATTTATATGTGCATGTTTGTATGTGTGTGTGTGTATATATATATATATATATATATATATATATATATATATATATATATATATATACACACACACACACACACACACACACAGAGTCAACTTCTAATTACAGAAACACTACTTACCCAAATCTCAACAGACCGAGACAACACCGAACGTTCACATCACTGGAATTTTAAACTGGGAATGGAACCTGTTGGCCAACATTCAACAAATACACCAAAGTATGTCAGACCCACCCATGTGGGGGGCTTCACCCCTCACACCCCCAATGGGGGGGGCTACACTCCTCCACCCCCCAACTATATATACATACTTCGAGATTACACTATAGTGGGGAAAATGGCAAATTCCCCCATATTGGCCAATTGCCTCTTTTCCCTGTTTAAATTCATTCATACATACATGGGTCTACTTCTAAATTTCGAACTTTCAGAATGTCTGCTTTCTATTGGTCGAATTATTGAGTGAGGCATCCACAATGAAGGTTTTAATTTGGGGAGGTGATTGTGGTTTATTTAGTTCTGATGAAGTCCAGTGTAATACTTAGTGGACAAAAGCACTTAACTTTGTAATAAATTTGTATTTAAATCCTCGGTGGAGTCCTAACGACTTTGTGGTAGTACGTTCAGTACTAATCTAGGTACTCGAACATACTACCACTGCACAGCTTTGCACTTACATTGCTGGGTGTTACTATTACTCCAGCAAAGGTGAGTCTGTAGAGAGACCTGGTACAGGACAAAAGTTAGATTATTCTAGCTACTGTTTAGCTCTTTGCAAACTATCATATGATGTGCAACTTTGCTTGATTATGTAGTTATTGTACTTGCCTGTCATTATGTTACTGCTCCTATTGACATTCTTTGCTCTGTAGCTACTTTGTTTCTATTTTACTAGCTTGTATTTCTTTTGTTCTGTGTAACAAAGTCTTGATTATAGAAGCAATGGTCTAGCTCTTTTAAAAGTAAAGATACAAAATTTGTATAATACACAAAATCAATAGATCATCAAAAACTTGATGAATGGACTACAAAATACTTTGTGCATGCACCTGGTTTGTGTGATATATTATGGTGAAAAATAATTAGTAATCTTTAAAGAGAGAACAAATTAAAAACATGATAGACTAAATGTTTAAGTGACAACCATGTAATTTAAAACTTACTAGACTAAATAAAATTGCTTATGTTAGCAATGCTACTGATAAAAATGTGTGTGTGTGTGTGTGTGTGTGTGTGTGTGTGTGTGTGTGTGTGTGTGTGTAGAAGAAAAATTCCCAATACTTAAAATATGATGCACTCTGGATGGGATAAGACACTTCATATATTAGTATTTTAATGAATATGCTAGCAATAATATAAAAATTATTGGCAATTAAGCAGAGCTAGAGTATCAGAAATATTTGTTATATAGTCATAAATCAGATGTACAAGTTAATTAGTGATGTTTGATCTGTTAATCATTCTATTATTCCTTTTTGGTATTTACTGAAAATTACTGCACAGTTTTAAGGTGTTTCACTTCTTCAAAGCATTTAAAGAATTGGAATAGATGCCTTCATTCTTTTAAAAAATAGTCCTATGGCTCCGGGAAGGATATTCTAAATCTGTATTTTGAAGACACCTTATAATAGTACAGTTAAAAGAATCTAAAGATGTCACTCTGACTGCTGATTTTTCTCTTTCTGATAACATGAAACCAAAGAGCAATCAGGCTATGGGTGGTAAACACAGCTGCTTGCACAAATGCGATGGGGGTATTCCTGATGCTTATGAATGAGCATGGCAAAGGTTTGAGTCATACAGGCCATTTACACTAACGAGCAAGGCCTGAAAAATGATGAGATGCAAATGAGAACTGTAAAGCACAGTATGCTAATGAGGTGATTTTGCAATTTGTAGTCCAACATCCCTGTGGTATGCATATCCATTGCTAAATGTGATGCTTCACCTTTGATATTGGAGATGAAATCCCTGAACTTGTTTGTCCAAGTATGCAGAAGCACTTACCTGACACACAAATTTCTCCTAGCAACCTCTTCATCAGTTCTCATGCACAAGCACTAAAATTACAATACCTTATTTTGCCCAATGATCACTTCAGCAGTCTTGCCATATATGCATAAGCACTTCCTGACACACAAATTAATTATTTCCCTTAATGACTCCTTCAGCAACATGCTCCAGTATGCACAAGCACCAAAATAAAGCATTCATCCAAGTAAACCCTTCAGTAACATTCCCTAGTAAACACAAGCACTCAAATGAAAAACACTCACCCAAATGACCTCTTCAGTAAAATTGTCCAGGTATGCAGCAGTACCAACTCTGCTACCCTCACATCTCTGTATTCTGACTGAAACGTACTGCTTTCTGGCATAACTTCAGGGCACTTTACACACTTTGTATGCAAATTAGTTCATTATAGAGTCATGCCTGCGAACTCGCATGCATAGCAGCTGTCCTCCTATTGCTTATGCATTAATCATGTTACGCATTTCCACTGGAAGCACATGTTTACAGAAAGTCCTCCACATTTCCATAGTCATCTGGACAGACAGGATTTGCATACCCTCATAGCACCACTCTTCACAGACCACCACCAAGACAATGTGGAGCCCCAGACAATGAGAATCACTCTCAATCCTATATCAAACAGAAAGATAGTCCTGTAGCACCAAACAGTAAATGAGTGAATCGAGAGCTAGATGATGTGCTGGCAAGGATGATACACTGTTTTCTATCTTAAAGGAATAAAACAAAGGTTTAATTTTCTTTGATCTAAAAAAACTAACATTTTTCCAGAGGTCAGATAACTTCCAACTGGAGGTTGGATACCTTTATATTGCTACTGTAAAGGAAGCACAGCAAACTCTACTGACAGTATAGCCACACAATTCAATAATCACTTCATAAACTCCATATTAACACTGATCAAAGACAACATTGACAGTAACCAATTAGAACACCACAACACTTTTAAAAATAACTCAGACTCCTTCAAATTCCATCCCATACCAAACCACTACATCAGAAAACTGCTAACCAAACTTAAAAACTCTAGTTCTGGTCCTGACCTACTGCCAAGTGAATACCTTAAACTTGCTGCTGATCCCATTGCTTACTTTATCGCTATATACTTAATAGATCTATATCACAGAGCAATATGTACCTTCACCATAGAAAGTATCCCATGTCATCCCACTCCATAAAGGAGATGTCTCATTAGACTTGACTAATTACAGGCCTATCGCCCCCATTAGCAAAAATACTTGAAAAATGCATTCACTCTCAACTACTCAATCATCTCCTAAAAAGCAATCTCCTCTCCACCAGCCAATATGGTTTCCACCCCAGACATAGTTTAACTACAGCCCTGACTAACTTTATAGACACAGTTAAATATAGAAACACTGGGTCACTCACATCCTTCATATTCCTTGACTTATCCAAGGCCTTTGATACGGTTCTCCATAAACAACTCATTCATGAATTATTCCGCTATAACCTCTCACACTCTACCATCTCCTGGGTCATCAGTTATCTAACAGACAAGCTGTCAGATGGCAAAATGAACTATCTCATCTACTACCTAATGCTGTAGGAGTACCTCAAGGTTCAATACTAGGCCCCCTCCTGTTTACAATCTTCACAAATAAGCTACACACAGCCACAAAAAATGCAAACATGATCCAATACCCACAGAACTCCTCACTAATTTGTTCAGCTCCCACACTACCTTCTCTCCTACAAAAAAAGTCAGCAATCCTTACTAGACATTGACAGTTTTCTCAACCAATCTCAGCTGATACTTAACCCATCGAAGACAAAACTGAATTTTCTCCAGTGGTAGAAAATCCCCTGACCTTAGCTTCTTCACAATTTTTCATCTACCACCACCTGTATTGGGCCCACTGATTCAACAAAATTACTGGGTGTAATCCTAGACAAGGACCTTAAATTTGATAAACACCTTGATACAGCTATCAAGAAGATGCACTTTAAACTAGCTTCCCTTTATAGGATCAAGCCTTTCCTTACCAAAGACACCCATCACACCATCAGTAGAACCCACCTACTATCTAGTCTTCTTTATGCCTCATCAATTTTACCAATCTAAGAAAATCCATCTTAGCCAAACTGGAATCCTGGTACCATAAAACAACTAGATTTGCAGCAAATCACCAAACCAGGACCCATCACTGTACCTCACTTCAACTTAATTGGCTTGAACTACCCAACCAACTAGTCTACAACCAACTACTACTAATCCACTCTACCCTTCATCACCCAGAGAACTGCCCATCTATTAGCAACATTATCCAACCATACTCAAGTAGTAAGTCTCTAAGGTCATCTGACAAAACTTGCATAAAGGTCAGTAGGTCTAACAACACATATGGTGACTCCCTTTTCTCCTATAAAGTGGCCAAGATTTGAAACAATTTACCTCAAAACATTCTCAACACCAAAAGCACATCCAAATTCAAACAACTCCTTAAGGAACACTTCTAACTAACATGGCTGCACCCCTGTAGTAGGCCTGACTGATCTCTACTTGTACTTACATCCAAATTCAAACAACTCCTTAAGAACACTTCAAACTAACATGGATACGCCCCTGTGGGAGGCCTGACTGATCTCTACTTGTACTTGCATCCAAATTCAAACAACTCCTTAAGGAACACTTCTAACTAACATGGCTGCACCCCTGTAGTAGGCCTGACTGATCTCTACTTGTACTTACATCCAAATTCAAACAACTCCTTAAGAACACTTCAAACTAACATGGATACGCCCCTGTGGGAGGCCTGACTGATCTCTACTTGTACTTGCATCCAAATTCAAACAACTCCTTAAGGAACACTTCTAACTAACATGGCTGCACCCCTGTAGTAGGCCTGACTGATCTCTACTTGTACTTACATCCAAATTCAAACAACTCCTTAAGAACACTTCAAACTAACATGGATACGCCCCTGTGGGAGGCCTGACTGATCTCTACTTGTACTCGCATCCAAATTCAAACAACTCCTTAAGGAACACTTCAAACTAACATGGATATGCCCCTGTAGTAGGCCTGACTGATTTCTACTTGTACTTACATCTAAATTCAAATGCCTCCTTAAGGAACACTTCAAACTAACATGGCTACACCCCTGTAGTAGGCCTGACTGATCTCTACTTGTACTTACTTCCAAATTCAAACTACTCCTTAAGGAACACTTCAAACTAACATGGCTACGCCCCTGTAGTAGGCCTGACTGATCTCTACTTGTACTTACATCCAAATTCAAATAACTCCTTAAGGAACACTTCAAACTAACATGGCTACGCCCCTGTAGTAGGCCTGACTGATCTCTACTTGTACTTCATTTTTCTGTTTCTTCCTTCTTATCCTTCCCCTTAAACCCCTTATCTCTTCCTCCTTTCTTCCCTCCTATACCCTACTTTTCAGTGTCTTTATTCTCCTACTGTCACACTCTCATTTTCACCCTCGGCCTCTTTACAAGTCAGTGAGCTTCCAAATTACACTGACATGATTGTTTTCCCAACGAACTTCATTAATATTACTAAAATTGTATAAAAATATCATTAATATCACTAAAATTGTATAAAAATATCATTAATATCACTAAAATTGTATAAAAATATCATTAATATTACTAAAATTGTATAAAAATATTTATATGGGCATGTTTGTCAAAACACTTGTGTACATGCTTGTCAAAATACTTTTGTAATGCTTTTTTTTTCATGTTCTTGTTTGATAACACTTGTGCAAACTAATGCTTCTTTAAATGTTTATATTTATTAACACTTGTCTAAGCTTTTAGAAACCTTAGTAACTGTGGAGTTTTTTCAGACTCAGTTGGACTTTCCCAGTAAACAAATGGAAATAAATAATAAATAAAAGTATGTTGTATAAAAATGGGGTAGCTATTACAATAATTAAACTGCAAAGTATTTTTTTAGTACAGAAAATTCATAGCTGTTAACATCTGTATTACTGATATTGTATGATCTGGATAGCTTTATTGACATTTTACTAGGGCACAGAATGCTTGAATGCTACTACAGTAGAATTACTTACTTTAGCAAGTCAGTAATGTTTTGTATTATTTTATTTTCTGAAAAAGTATGCTTTTCTCATATTTTATTTATTTTATTTTATTTTACATTTGTTAACCGGGGGTGTCTGACTGAGCCGAAAAGGTCCTTTTTCAGCAGAGGCCCGGGGAGAAAAGCTCCACAAAGAAAAATTACAGACACATTTAGTTATTTAGACATAATCAGTATACACACAAATTACAAGAGACATGTTTTTACAGTGGTATGCGGCACAAACAGTTACAGTGGAGAGAACAATCAAAAAATATTAATTTTAAAAATAAAGGTAAGTAATAGATTTGTGGTGTACGGCTGAACTTTGGAATGTAGGTAGAATACATACATAGTACACAGGTACAGTACATACATTGTAGATTAGCCAGTGTTTGTGAGTAAGATTGAAAAACTATTATAAATTGCTCTAGATTTAGTATGCATATGTTATCCGCTTTCACTAGCCTGGGGAGCAATCATGGCACTGCCAACTTTGCTTGAGATGTTGCCTGATGAGGTCTTTAAAGGAGGCTTTGGATTATGTGTTTTGAATGCTAGTGGGGACAGAGTTCCATTTTTTAGCCACTGAACTACTATATAGTGCATCTCCAAAGCTATTGTAGCTGTTGGTGACTTCTAGTAGTAGTTTGCTTGATGATCTAAGAGGCCTTTTGGCTGAATGATGTTGTACTAGGTTTTTGAGGGCAGGACACGCTTTAGCACGATTTAGCGCGGAATTGCCACTGTTGCACACTAGGGCAGCGCTGGTTAAGCAGGTTTAAACTATTCGGGCTACCTAAAGTCCACTCTTCAAATTTTCCCTTAAAACTACCTTCCTCGAACTATACTACTGATCTAATCAGCGTATCCTACAACTAAAAAGATCATCTCTACTTGACTCCAAGTAGGCTATTCTCTATCTGTTAAACCTAGCACTTGCTCCTACAGTACTTATTACCTTGATACAGCACTCTTGTCATAGATAGTACCCCAAAAAGGCAACCCCCCATTTCTCGGTCACCCACATCCCCCGGAATCTCTTTTAAAGTTTTTTTGTCTATTCCTTCTAGCATGTCGAGGGATCAGTTGCTAGTGTCCTCTCCTGCTCAGCTGGTGAACCTGGGAATACTGAGGCAATGTTACAATTGCCTCATGTACACAGACAACCCTCTCCTCCTCCCACAAAACACAAATACATGCGAGAGATGCAACTATATGGCCAAACTGGAGGCTGAGCTCTCTCAACATAGGACTGGCAAGACCAGTCAGGAGGAGAAGGTTACCACACACACTATAGACCCAGTCTCACATAGTACCATCACAACCTCAAATCATACACATAAGCACACAAAGACATACTCGGAGGCTCTGATCAAAAATCTACCAAAACAGCAGAGGCCACCAAAGCAGACACCCAAACAACCACCACCTCAGAACACAACACCTGAAACACATAGACCTCACAGTCAGAGTGTCAAACAGTCACAGCCCTTAAGGCCAAACACAATGCCAGACACACTAGTCATTGGTGACTCCATAGTCAGACACACTGACGTCCCGCTCACCAGACTGAGTAAGGAGAGAGTTACAGTAAGCTGCCTGTCGGGCACTAGAATCCACCACATAACGCAAGCACTCAGGTCTCTCAACAGCAGGTACAAATACGACTCAGTCATTGTCCACGCTGGTGTAAACGACCTGAGACGTACCTCCTTGGACTACATGAAAAGAGACATTGAGGAGCTCTCTGATTATGTAGCCCAGGCAGGTATGACCCTGACCTTGAGCAGTATCCTACCTTCACCAAGAATGATGCCACAATACAGAGATAAGATGATCAGCTTTAACAATTGGCTTAAACTCTGGTGTCATTCAAAGGGGATCCAATGTCTGTCTGCCTGGGATGACATGCTGGACAAGCCACGCTGCTTTGCAAGGGACGGCTTGCACCTGTCACCCCTGGGATTCTGGATATTGGCAAAGGCGCTTGCCACCCCCATAGTGCCTTTTTTAGGCAAGGCTCAAATTCTAAACCTACCACCCTAGAACACAAAAAAGGAAAAAACTAAGGGTAATGCTGCTCAATGCCAGAAGTCTAAATCTCAAAATGCACACACTCGAGGCCCTTCTCAGTATGGAGAACATCGATGTCTGTGCTGTGACAGAAACCTGGTTCAAGGCTCCTGAGAGCACCCCAGCACTATCAGGTTTTACCTCATATCATGCGTTCCGGCCCCAAAATCCGGACAATACCAAGAAAGGTCCATATTCATCAAGGACACCCACACCTCAAGACTGGTGGCAACGCACGATGCATCGGAGACCATCCAGGTGCAATTAACCATAAGCCAGACTGCTCTGCAAATTGTAGCATGTTACAGGCCACCCTCACAAACTCAGGAACCTCACATGGCCTTCCTGAAAACACTGGAGGGGATAAATGTATCACCAAACACCATCATACTAGGTGACTTCAATTACCCTAATATAGACTGGGAACACTACTCAAGCCCAAACACCCTAGCCCAAAAGTTCCTGGAATTCATAAACTCAAATGCCATGGAACAACTAGTCACAAGATGAGAAAACATACTTGATCTCATCATCACGAACATGGGAGCACAATGTTCAACACCGGAAGTATACCCCTCAGTGGTGAGATCAGATCACAAACTAATCTCGCTGGAGGTCCTCACCACACACCCAACTGAAATAATAAAGACTACAGTATAGAACTTCTCGAAAGCCGACTTCACACTTCTAAAGACTAGTGTGGTCTCCTTTAAGGCCCCGAGCTGGCGGAAAACAGTACTCAAGCCGCTGAATCACTTACAAATGCCTTCTACCAGCACCTGCAGGACTGCATGGATAAGGCAATCCCAAGCAAAACAAAGACTCTTTGTACCAAAGGCAAGCGTCCAGTCTGGTGGACCCCAGCCATAAACAAACTCTACAACAAAAGGAGGAAGCTACTACAAGATAGAGCAAAATCCTTAAAAGGTAAGACACCTTTGATCACTATAAGTAAAAACTAAGAGCTCTCATAAAATCATCCAAAGCAAATTTTGAGAGAAAAATAGCTAAAGACTCAAAAGACAATCATAAGGCCTTCTTTAGCTATGTTAGAAACCTGGGAGGAAACACCCAGATATGCTCAGAACTAGTTCAAAATGATGTGAAGATTACTGATCCTACAGACATTGCCAACATACTGGCTGACAGGTTCAGTGCAAACTTCTCCCCCCCAAAAGGAGAGATATCTATACCAAACAATTGCAGCCCCCCAAACATCTCTAACGCCCAAGTGAGAACTGCTCTCTCCAAAGCAAAAAACACAGCATCCATGGGACCTAATGGTGTCCCCGGCTGTGTGCTCCACGAACTCAACGAGGAATTAAAGCCACAGCTAGGACAGCTGTTTAATCATAGTCTCACCTCTGGATACGTACCCAGTGAGTGGCGCACTGCAACTGTGGTCCCACTTCACAAAGTCGGTGCCTCCACCGACCCTGGAAATTACCGGCCCATTAGCTTGACAAGCCTTATCTGCAAAGCCATGGAGAGGATCATAATGGACCTCATAAATAAAGACATAGGGAATTTGCAGACTTTGGATCCAACCCAGTTTGGCTTTGTCAAAGGCAGATCATGCCTTTTAAACTTGGTTGACTTTTTCTAAACAGTCACCAAAGCCATTGATGAGGGAAAGGCAGTCCATACAGTCTACCTCGATCTGGCGAAGGCCTTTGATACAATACCCCACTCGGGTATCATTGAAAAACTCATCAGCTTAAATGTTAACCCATACATCACAAGATGGGTTGCAAACTGGCTGAGTGACAGAACCCACAGTGTCAGAGTTGCTGGCGCCATGTCAGACTCAAAGCCTGTCACAAGTGGTGTCACACAGGGCTCAGTCCTGGGCCCACTCTTCTTTGGCATCTACTTTTCCGAAGTACAAGCAAACACAGGAGGGTTATGGCTGACAAAGTTTGCAGATGACTGCAAACTGGGCGCCATAGTCGAAAACACATCTGACACAGATATCCTTCAGAAGGGTCTCACAGAAACGGATAACTGGTGCCAGAACCATGGCCTAAAGTTAAATGCCAAAAAATGAATAGTCATACCCTTCGGGAAAAACAAGGTTACCCCTAGCTACCATATAGGTGGCAATCCACTGAGCACAGAAGAAGTTATCAGGGACCTGGGGACCCAGGTTGACAGTAGCCTATCATTCGACACCCATGTAGCTAAAGTAGTTAGGAAGACCTTCTACATTGCCCACCTTATCATGAAGGGATTCACATCTAGATCAAGGGAGGTCATAGTCTCCTATACTCATCACTCATCAGACCAATGATTGAGTACAATGCCCCATTCGGAATGTATCTGACCCGACACTTGCAGCAGCTGGAGAGGCCACAAAAGTTCCTCACCAAAAGGATAAAGGGTCTCAAAATCTGTCCTATGCTGCCCGACTGAAAGAACTCCAGCTCTATTCAGTCGCTTACCACTTGCTCAGAGGTGACCTTTGCCTGACATACAAGGCCATGTCAAACCCAGATTTGATGAATATGCTTCACCTCAAAAATCTAGATCAGTCAGAGCCACAAGGGCGGGAGACTTAAACCTCAACACGGCTATTAATAGGACGTGCTGGAGGGATAGATTCATCACCCAAAGACTCCCTATGCTGTGGAACAAAATCCCGGTATATGTGAGGCAGAGCACCTCGCTGGCCTTGTTCAAGAGAAATCTTGACCAATGGATGGGAGATCGCAGATATACCCCAGGGATTACCTCAGTGTCACTGCTCGACAGAGGCACAGCAAAATAATGGGTATAGTTCCCCATACTAAAGGGGTGGTGTAAGCCACAAAACTATGGGCTAGGCTTGTAAATGCCCTCGGGCAGATAGCCTAGTATGAACCTATGAACCTATGAACCTGTGAATAGATAGAATGACAGAGGCAGAGCTGATTGTAGGTTAGGAGGTTGGGCAGTTCAAGCCAGTGGAGATGTCTCAAAGCAGTACAGTGATGAGTTCTATATGAGCAATTTGCAGCAAAACGGGCAATTCTGTTATAGCAAGCTTCCATTTTGCTTAGTTCAGTTTTGTTGAGATTAGTCAGAATGGGAGATGCATAGAGTAGGGTGGATAGAAGTTGGGAGCGAGCAATGGCTGATCTTGTGTTGTTGGTAAGAAATGGTTTGATACGGTAGAGTGACCCCAGTTTGGCATGTACTTTTCTAATAGTTAAGTTCAGATGACTATCAAATTTTAGGTGGGAGTCTATGGTTATTCCCAATAGCTTAGCCTGTGCCACTGGAGCAATTGGAGTAGCATTTGTGGAGTAGATAGTGAATTGACTGTTAGTGTTTTTGTTAGAACTGGTTATAATCATAAGCTGAGTTTTCTTTGGATTGAGGATAAGTTGGGCTTTGGTAAGGTAGTTTTCAACGTCAGAGAATGCTAGTTGAGTTGTTTGCAGGAGGGTGGGAATGTTTTGTGCAGCACAGATTAAGGCAGTGTCATCTGCCTACTGAATTATAGATGCATGCTGTGTGGAGGTGTGGAGGTCATTTGTGAAGACTGTGAATAGTAGTGGTCCTAAGACAGAACCCTGTGGGACTCCTATAGTTATGGGCAGCTGAGGAGAGAGAGAATTTTCCCATTTCACAGCTTGGTACCTGTCAGTTAAGTAGCTTTGGAACCAGGTAAGAGTGGAATTAGATAGATGATATTGGTTTAGTTTGTTTAGCAGGATTTGGTGTGAGACTGTGTCAAATGCTTTGGACATATCCAAAAAAAGAGTTGACACTTGCAGGCCTTCATTTTTGAGACGGTTTACTGTGTCTGTGAAGCAGAGGAGAGCTGTAGTGGGACTATGGGCAGGTCTGAAACCATGCTGAGTAGGTGACAGGGTGTTGCAGTCTAGGAGATAGTTTAGCATCTGGGTATGGATGCATTTTTCTAGGATTTTGGCCAGGGGGGAAGAGTAAAGCAATGGGTCTGTAGTTATTAAGTTCAGTGGAGGTCCCGCCTTTATGTATGGGTGTAACATAGGATATTTTCCAGAGTTTGGGCACATAGTTTTCAATTGATCTGTTTATGAGAGTGGAGACTGGGATAGCAATAGCATCTGCTGTAAGTTTCAAGAAATAGCTGGGGAGTAGGTCGGCTGCTGTTGATGAGGTTTTTAGTTTGGAGAGCAGGCTTTTGATTGAAGTGGTGGAAACTGTTTTGAGGGTAAAACTTGTATTATTGTTATTTGTGTTGGGGGTGGGGGGGGGGGTAGTGAGGAAGGAACTGTCCTGTGATACTAAGGATAGAATTGAGTTCACAAAGTGGGAGTTGAATTGTGTTTCGATGGGAACTTTAGTGTCAGGGGTGGTTGGTTTGGGGGTAGCCTTTTGGGTGGATTTTAGTAGCTGGTTTACATTTTGCCAAAATTTTTGCGGGTTGTGTTGGTATTTAGTTTGTACTGTTGTGTAGTAGGATTTTTTGTCCAGCCTAATGCATTTTTTTGCACGGTTGCGCAGTTCTTGGTACTTAGTTAGGCTTTGTGTTTCTTTGTTTTTTTATAGTAACGCCAGGCAGTGTCTCTGGACTTGAGGATTTGTTTGGTTTCTTTACTGAGCCAGGGGTTTGTAGAGGTTCTAACCTAGGTTTTGCGCAATGGAGCGACAGTGTCTAGGTGTTGTAGAAATGTTTTGTTGAAATATGCTACAGCCTGGTCAAGTGGGAGGGTTTTTAGGGGGGGTCCAGTCACAGTTACACAGTAAAGTGTTGAGGACCTCAGGAGAGATTTTTTTTGTGTTTCTAGTGGATATATAGTTAGTGGTTTTGCATATGCTTGTTCTACTACGTATAAAGTATATTATGTTGTGGTCACTTAAGGTGTCTGGGAGACTGCCTGTGTGAGGGTACAATGTGGGGTTGCTAGTAAGGACCCAGTCAAGGATGGATTCCCTTTTAGATTTTTTATCACACCTAGTTGGAATTTGGACTAGCTGCTGGTAGCCATGGAGATTTATTAGATTACTTGGTGGTTCTGATATACAGGTGAACCAATCTAGGTTGAAGTCCCCCAGAATAAGGGTTTCTTGTGAGTATGTGGAAGAACACCAGGATAAGAAGTCTTCAAGGCTAGCAGGTGTATTACCAGGTGGAATATAGATCACAATTGTGGTGATGACCTTTTTAGGGTGAAGTTGAAGTTGTGAGATAAGTATGTCCCAATTATTGGGGGAGGGGTAGGAGTTTGGTAATTGACGGACAGTTAAGTTGGACTTGTAGAGTAAGGCAGTTCCACCCCCTTTACGAAGTGGTGATGAATAGATTTTGCTTCTACTTAATGGCATAAGGAGCTAAATCATGGTGTACACAACAGGGTCTGATTCAGAAAAGTTAGAGAGGTGTACACCTCACAGTAACTATTTCTGATTCAGCGATAGACCTACTACAGTGCTGCAGCCATGCTAATGAGGATTTGGCTACACAACATAGTGCAGCTGTTCCTGGCATCCCACAGTAATGAACGCAGCCACAAGTGTATAACAACAATGCTTATCAGAGTGAAGGGAGATGCCTCATATGGAGGATGCGTCCTGTCCAGGAGCTGTTCTCTGCCTTACATCCACTGCTTGATGGGATAGAATTTGATCTCCATGGTCCTGAAACTGAACAAGTAGAATTAAATAAATGCAGTCAGTCAATGCGCTACAGATAAAAAACACACTACATACATATAACATGTGCTCTTCAATAATTACCACCCACATAGGAGAAAGCTCCATCTTTGTTCTGCCAAAATGCACAGCAGTGCCACTTCTCCTCACAGAATGAAGTTTAGACAGTTATGAAAGTATGACTTGCAGTGGTTTACTGTCTTTATCAACATGGGCAGGTGTTGCTCTAAATACATAGTCTGAACTGAAGCACTGGTTATCCCTGCAATTATTAATGTTAGAATAAGCAATATATGATATATATATATATATATATATATATATATATATATATGATATATATATATATATATATATATATATATATATATATATATATATATATGATATATAATATAATATAATATAATATGTGTCTCCATTTCTGTAGGTTAGATATGTAGAGATATCTTGCATCACCATTAGTGTTATTTGAAGCAGAAGAAAATGCTCCTGGAGTACACTGACATCATTTGGGGATTGCACCTAGTTTGCATTTGTCTGCAATCCTGGTAAGCCTCAACCTGTTAGTTTTGACCTGAACATCCAGGAAGTATATACCAAACAGTAGGGGGCCCAGCACTGACCCCTGTGGCACCCCGCTGGCTGATGTGGAGTCACCTACTTTGATAGTGTGTGCCTGGTTTGTGAGCCAGTTGGCAACCCATCTTACAGTGATGGGGTTTACATTTAATTTGCTAAGTTTATCAGTATGGCCTGAATGTGGGATTGTGTCAAAAGCCTTTGACAAGTTGAGGTATGCTGTGTGCACAGATTTGCCTTTGTCAATGGCTCTGGTCACATTTTTGAAGACGTCTACCAGATTTAACAGGCAGGGTCTGCCCTTGATGAAGCCGAAATGGTTAGGGATCCAGGCTGTTGAGGTCACCTATGTCTATTTATGAGGTCAATAATGAGGAGTTCCATGGCCTTACAGATGAGGCTGGTCAAGCTTATGGGTCTTCAATTCCCTGGGACTATTACTAGGCCACCTTTGTCGTGGGAATAACTGTTGCTGTTCTCCATTCTGCAGGAACAAAGCCTGTGGCTTTGCAATCTGAGATACACAAATTAAACATCTGACACTTGCTGGGGCAGCCTTAGATTCCTTACTACCTCTCAGTAGCTTTGCACCAAAATCATGCCAAGATATTATTATAACATTGAAAATGAAACAAAAATTGACTTAAAGCTTACAGGCACTTTTCTCTCACATACTGATCTTTGCAAGCAAGTACAAATTGTTGTTGGCCTACAGTAAATTTTTGTTATTCACATAAACAGTCTGGCAGTTAATTCAAATAACTAAGGCTATAAGCTGTGAACAGGCTGCTTCCTGTGGAACAGAGCTTGATTCGCTCATCATTCATTTGCCAACTTTGTGACAATGAACAAGTCACAAAACTAGACAGTATTTTATGGCAATTGGGAAACTAGGTTAGGCTCCTTCATGGTCTCCTGGACTACATGCCTCAAAACTTCATATGAGCAGTGCAGAAGCAAAAAATATACCGTGTGGAGTACTCGACTAATTATGTGAGTGGGGTACAACCTACCATTTATTTTAGAAATAATGATGGAGGTCTCTATCCTGCAAATTTTGAGCAAGCAATGTACAGTAAACTGTCAGTTAAAGGGAACTCAAGCAACCAGAGGGAAAAAAAAAATCGAAGAAATACAGCGTAATGTTCATGTGTTGCACTTTCTGTCCCCTCTCCCCCAGAAACATACCTTATGTTTTTAGAATTTTACAGTTTTAAAAAGGAAGATGGGAATAAATTCCCTCTCTCCACAACTTAAGAACAAGTCAAACCAAACAAAGTATAGGATACAGTATTAGTAAGTTCTATTTTTAGTAGTAACTCTCAAGCAACCAGAAACTACAGTTATCCATCTACGAATCCCCATGGGTGCCAGTTAACTGAGAGTTTATTGTACTCTGCCAAGTCTTCAAACAGACGTAGTAAAATACTATTACTACATTCAGCTTCTTTTTCTATGCCTCCAGTTTCATCTTGGTTTCTACCATCCTCTTTCTATCCTGTGTATCTTCATATCCTATCTTCAGTAACTGGTAAGATTTACTCTTGCCTCTTTACTATTTTATGAAAGAAAAATAAAGAGTGTCGTTAAAAGCATATATGAGCATTGCAAAGCTATTCAAAATCATAACAATAATGCTTTATTCAGACATACTGAAGTTTATAAACAAATTTTTTGTTTCAGTATGTTGGACAATATGATCAAATTTCATATAGGGATGGAGCTTACATAGAAAACAGGGAATTACACTGGGTAATATGTTTAAATGCTATTGAACCTCCTGGACTTAGATATAGTTAATATAAAATGTTAGTTAAAATTAGGTCATTAAAGTAAGTTTATATTAAATAGAATATAGCATTTATTAAAAAAAAGTTTTCAATTAAAAAAATAAGTTTACATTGATTGGCTAGGTTTTATCATGTGGCATTGACATGCATGTATTTAAATGTTAATTTGAAAAGTTTTTAAGGTTCTGAAGTGTCTTTGAATATGGAGATCAAAGCACGTATTAAATAAAGCAGTGATCTGCAATTTGGACTTTGTATTTCTGTGCTTCCAGTTAATAAATCCTTCTGGTTGCTCCTCAGTTTTTGGTTGCGTTTCCTGTATCTGTTAGAACCATGATGGCAACTTCAATTCTCTGGGGTATTAATCTCAGCAATCGCTCACTTTTTCACTGAATTCTATTCTTAATGAGTTATGTAATGCTTTGAAAAATATTGAAGCATTACAGATGGATCATCAAAATTGTCAGCAAAGATTACCAAGCAAAGAGTAACAAGAACTGCTTTATGTATTTTTAGTTAATGATAATTCTACATCCTGAGACTTTCTTCTTAAAATGATTTGGCAATAATTACAAATCCTTTTAACTGCAGCAGTAAAGAAGGACTTAAGGTCTAACACTGTCAGGTTGATGGTAATTTAAAGCATTAAAGACTTCAAAAGTAAATTATTAAGACACAAATATGTATGACGGACATAGCTGTTCCAGTGCAATGCAATTCCAATAAGCATGTCCAAAAAAGTATGTTTCATTACATTCCCATATGGAATTGAAGAGGACAGTCAACTGTTTTGGAAATCAAGTGTTTTTTGAGAAGATGGGCTATGAATTTATGCAAGATTATGGATGAGGTATCGTGAAGCAAAATATAGAAAGACAGCTGTTAAACAGATTAGTTACCATAAAGATTATTCTGCTTTTAAAAATGAAACTGATTTAATTTAGCATACACTAAGCAGATATGAAAGGTAAAATTATGGAAAGAAAATGAATGTGGGGCAGAGGGGCAAAGGGGCATATGAAAACCACCCTGCAACATATTATATAAGCACATTTGCATTTGATTCTCGCAAAAGGAGTGAAGCCAATGGTGATGTTTCCAACAATTCAGAGAATACTGTTTAAAGCAAGTTAACAGATTTTTTTTTAATATGCAACAGTCAAGAAGGTTCACATGTGTATACTATGCAGATGATCGATAGGGCCTTTATAAACCTAGCCATGCAATAAAAATGTGTCCCTCGAGTTATTGTGCCTTACAGGTTATTTAAGGGGTGTGTGTCATCTGAGACATGATTTAATAGCTGCCTCTGTCGATCAGAGACATTAGTGGCACACCAGGGGTACATTTCCGATTTCCTATCAACTGTTCAAAGTTACATTTGAATAGGATTAGGGAAAGGCTGTACTACACATGAATGGGAAGGCTATTCCAGAGAATGAGGATCTTCTGAGATGCATACCTGTCCCTCCAATATATCTATTTACAGGTGCCAAATGCAAATAAAGTTTAAATCCTTATATTTAGTAGTTCTGGTGCTGTTTTTTTTTTTTGTGAATATGCAAAAGGTCCATCAGAGCAAGATCCAGGGATGCCTTGTATGTCAAGCATAAACTGCCTCTCAGCAGTCTGTTGGAAACAGAGTAGAGAGATTGGGCTTCGAGATGATCAGCATAGGACATAGTGTTTGCTTCCTGTAACCTCTGTGGACATTCCAGTTGTTGCACATGCCTGGTCGGGTACATACAGAAGGGGACATTACACTCAATCATGGGTCTGATAAGGGACAAGTACAGTGGCAAAATGAATTCCCTGGACCTAGAGGACATTCCCATGCTTATAAGTTGAGTGACATAGAATGATTTTCTTACTAGCTTAGAAATGTGTTGGTCAAAAGCTTGGTTATTACCTGCATGAGTCCACAAATCTCTGCTTTTAGGAGTTTTTTTCAAAGTGAGGTAGTTTGCCTGGTGGCTGACTTCCCAAAAGGTATTATATTGCCTTTGTTTGGCATTGAGTTTTAAGTTGTGACTGACACCAGCCATTTGTCTGTGTTAGACCTTCCTGCAAGGTATTAGTATCTTGGGAGGTTTCTATGATGGCTTCTAGCTTTCTATCATCTGCGAACTTGGTAAGCCAGAGAATATTGACTTTGTCCTTGACTTCTGAAAAACAGATGCCAAAGAGGACTGGACCCAGCACAGATCCTGGGGTACTCCTCTGGTGACCAGCCTCCTTGTGGATGTGGTCTCTATAATTCTACCTTCCTGGGTCTTGTCTGTGATCTAGCTGGTTATTCACTAAGTTACACAGGGATGTATGCCTAATTCCATGAGTTTCTTTATAGTGCCTGAGTGGGTTATTGCATCAAATGCCGTAGCAAAAGTAGGCAGTCTGCACCATTTTGCACTCATCCATTGCCTTGCTGACTTTCTCAAAGTCTCCCAAACTGGTTTGGGTCCAGTATCTGAATGTTTCTTATGTCACTGTTAATCACTTAATGATAATCTTTTCCATGGCTTTGCATGTAAGACTTTGAGTAATGGATCTGTAGTTGCCAGGATCCATTAGTGGTCCACCCTTGTGCACAGGGATGATGACTGCAGTCCTCCATTCATGTGGCATGAAGCCTGTGCAGAGGCTATAGTTGAATAATGACTCCAGTGGCCCTGATAGGTCATATTTCAGGCTATGTAGGAGGCATACTAGGATATTACTGGGGCCCATCAAAGCTGTATTTTAGGCCTTAGAGATCATATAAAAGACCTGCTCTCTACAGATAGTTGGAGGGGTTATGTTAGATGGTATTTTCTAGGGGTAGCTGGGGTGAGGCGGAATTTAAGTTGGAACTAAATTTATCAGTCAGCAGATTTGCTGTATCGTCTGGCACCATTAACTGCCATGTACTGCCTCTGAGGTTTTGAACATAACTAAAGTCTTATGGGTTGGTCTTGGCCTAGAAAACTACCTTTACTTCAACCTTTTCCTTTCCTGGACTTCATTAGTCCTCTTAATTGTCTATTCGATTTGATGAGAGAGATTTTATCTGTTTTTGGAGTTTCAATTCCGAATACTAATTTTAGTTATGACTTTTTTGTTTTGTTGTATAATCTCTAATTTTGGATTCCAACAGCTTTTTCTTTTTTTAAGTTAGTTTTGGGCTTACGTCTGGCAGGCACAGCAGCCTCTATGCTATCATTGGTATGGCTGAACAGTGCTTCTATGAATATTTCCACACAGACTGCTGTGTTACCTGGGTTCAGATGAGCTTGAGAGTTTGACAGGTTATCACTTAATAAAAAACGTTGTTTGTCTTGGAGAAGTTTGTTACAGGGTTTGCTGATGACAGATTTTTTTCATATTTTGAAGGAGACTGCATTGTGGTCTGAACTTTAGCAGGGAGGACACAACATGGTGGTGTAGCATTCTCGCATATTTATGAGAAAACAGGCCAATATGTTTGTACCTGTAGTAATCATTTGCACTAAATGGTCCGGGGAGTTTGCATTTACAAACACTCTAGGATTCTCTTTCCTGCAAATTTGGGATCATGTAGGATTCTCAGTTTATTAACGGATAATTAAAGTCCCCTAAGTGTATGGTATTTGGTTAAATGGTGAGTGTCTCAAATAGGTCTAAGTATGAGCTATTGGTTTCATGGGACATACTGGGTGACCCATAGCTTGCTAGACTAGAGTATGGGACTTGGTCTATGGTAATGTGGTCTTGGAAGAACGCCAGCACATCATCCTGTTTAACCAACCTAGAGTTAAGCTTTTTATTAATGTAGATTGAGATACCTCCAGCGTTAGTCCCGGTCTGTATGGCTACTGGTCTAATAAGTGGAAGGTATTGAAGCCTTGCATTGCTGGAGTACTCTCTGCAGCTTTAAACCATGTAAAAAGTAGAGAGAGTCTGGTGGGAGTGGAGCTTCTTTTTGACTCTAGGCATTGAACAGCAACATGTCCCACACTGGCCACTCAAATTCAGAATTGTCTGCAATCGGGTCCAAGTGAGGCACTCATCCAGTCAGAATCTTGGAATTTATTTTAAGATAGAGCCTCCCCTCTTCTGACCATGGCTTTTAGCTGGAGCCATAGAGGAATTATTTTGTGGTGGTAACAGCTCAAGAGGAAGAGACATAGGTAGATGCCCATTTTGAGAATAATCATATCAGTCTACCCCATACATGAGCAAGTAGAATAAGCTGATTTAAAATGCTTACAAAAACATTTTTCAGCTGAACCAACAGGTGAAGCTTGTATAGTCAAAGCAAATCAAAAGGAAAAGATGGATGATGATGGCAACATCTGTGTAAGAAATACCAACATATCTTTGTACTAACATAGAAGTGCAAAGAGTAGATCGGTCTTAAATCTTTCCAGTAAGCATTTTTCTGTAGAGGAAATAAACCTTTTGAAAAAAAGACGGTCATTTGTGCCTGCTGACAGTGAATCTGTTACTAGAATACTTCACTTTAAACTTAATTCACATCAAAACCTACATTACATTTTAACAACATTACTATTAAACAGGACACTTATGAACAAGAAGAGCATATAAAACAGTCTGCTATGCAAAACAATCTTTTTAAAAGTTAATGTGATTAATGAATAACGTTTTAAATCAAAATAATAAAAATCAATATTATGATTAAATAAAGAAGAGAATAGAGTTTTGAGGGAACCTGACACCATTAGACCTTCCACTATTTAAATAATCATTTGGAATACAAAGAGGTGTGTAAGATGGAATGTATGTTGTCTAAAAATGTTAGGAATATGTTAGGCAAACTATGATTAGATGGCAATATTACAATGGAAATTTATATTTTAAATGTTGGTGATTAGATGATAATTGAAGTTGGAATTTCGAAAATTCAAAAGGGAGTCAACCTTTTTCCATTTTGCCCTACTGTTAGTGCAATTTCAATATACGTGGATGGAATGTTAAAGAGGTATGTTGTAAATATTAGCCTCATGTAAGAAATTCTTAGCACTTTTTAGAGAGGGTTAGGTAATGTATAATGAATATTGGTTTGACTGACTGCACTGCTGTTACAGCTCACAGCAGAATTAAGCAAATGCACTGCTTAGGGTACAGGTATGTAGTTTTTTTAACAATTTCTTAAAAGTGATAAGTGAATTTGCATATAGTAAGTTAAATGCAGTTTGCAGTCTTACAGACAATTTTACACTTCTGTTTTTCAGAATAAATATTACAAGCAGAATAGTGGAGTAGAAATGGGAGCTGTTTGCACACACCGTTTTAACTTTGGTTTTATCTCAGTGAGATGATTATTTACAAGTCTTCTGTTTTTACAGATGTATTTTATTGCATGTTTAAGACGCTTTTTGTTTGAAAGGATGTAAAACAATGTAACAATTTTGTTTTTGAATTAAACACTACTGTTCACTTGGATGTTCAGTCCTATGTGCACCTAGTAATAAGCACGCAATAAGACATTTTTTGAAAGCATCAAAAATGAGGTCTGGAGAAGAGGGATGCATTATATTGCCCTCTTATTGAGACTAGGATCAAAATAGTTTAAAGATGGTTTAAGAAACAATATTAATTCCATTGCCATCAGAAATGTAATGAAAACTGGTTAAGCAAATCTCATCTACTCCTTAATGCTAAAAAAGCAAAGTTTCTACTATTCACAGCAAAACCCCTTTCACCTGACTCTCACTTTCATATTTTCTCCAAAAGCAACACAGAAATTGGAATCATATCCCATGCTAAACTATTAGGTATTACCATTGACAAACTTACATTTGAACACCATATTGGCAATGCCATGAAAAAAACACTGCAAATTAGGAGGCCTATACAAACATTTCATTGGCAGCACCACCAAAAAAGCTCTCACCAACACTTACTTGCTTCCCTCTCTATTATATGGTGCCCCCATTTTCACTACCCTGCACTCATCTCTACAAAATAAACTACAGTCCCGCTATGATACAATTGCCAAATTTGCCACAGGCAACTCATAACACACACATTACTGCCAAGGCTTAAATTAATTAAGCTGGCTGTAACTTCCATATCACCTTAATTTCATTCAGCTGTCCATAGCACATAAAACTGTCTACAATCCAAACAACTGCCCTGCCCTTAACATGTTAATACCCTACAGCCCCACCAGAACCCTTCACTCTGAAAATAAACAACATATAACCATTCATGTACCAAACAAAAGAGCTGGACACTGCTTTTACTCATACAGTGTCACTAAACTATGGACCTCACTTCCAACCAGCATAAACACCATCAGTTGCTTTAAGAAATTTAAACTCACCTTAAAGACCTACCTACTAAATATTAAAATCTGCCACTCCATCTATAGACACCCTACTCTCCTTGAACCTTCCTCTAGCTTACCCCAATCTGTACCCATCAAAACCACTAAGAAACTCTTTTTGATCTACAAGTTATTTTAAACTCTGTTCTTACTATAAATCTCATTAACCTTAACTATCATTCTGACCCCTCACCCCTTTAAAACTACCCCTCTAGTGATCTTTTCCTTTGTTAACTTGCAACCGATTTCAATATTTAAAAATAAAAACCTGTGTGTGTGTGTGTGTGTGTGTGTGTGTGTGTGTGTGTGTGTGTGTGTGTGTGTGTGTGTGTGTGTGTGTGAGAAATCTTGTAAATTACTGTTTTTCTCTCTAATACTGTATGTTCCCACAATGTATTAGTCTGTTTCTCATTTTGTTATATTGTCTGTCTTGTACTGTAATTTCTGTAAATTCTTGTAAAATACTGTGCAATCAACGTGTTTGTGGAGCTTTTCTCCCCAGGCATCCTCTGAAAATGGGCTCCAGTCCCAGTTAGACTTTCCCGATCAACAAATGTCAATAAATAAAATAAAATAAATAAATAGGAAAATGTAAAAAGGAAATGAGGACCTTTACAAAGTCGTTGATGAACTCATGTTTGCAAATAAATATAGATGCATTCTATAAAGTTTTTAAAATATGTGGCTCCACTAAGAAAAAGGGATATTTGAATGCCAAGCCCACAATTACTGCAGCTTTATTTTGGAAGGTCTAGTATTATTTTGAAGGATTCACTTTATATCCTCGAAATACTGAAATATCGAAATTCAGTATTTCGAGGCTATAAAGTCGAAATCTTAAAACAACGAAAACTCAGAAGCATGAAATTCAAAATCTGGCACATTGGAGATTCTGAATTTTGCGCTTCTACTCCATACACACACACACACACACACATGCACACCTTCCTCCCAGTGCACAAACACAACCTCTCTACTAAATAAAAGCAGGGTGACAAGCTCCCCTGCACTCCACATGTGGGGGGCTGCACACCCACACCCCCTACTTAAATATTCTAACTCTGACGTCGCACTACATACAAGCACACACAAAATGCCACCACACAAGCTACATTCTCCTCTCACACACACACATCACAGCAGCAAAACACACACCACAGCCCCTACCCAAAACCCTTAACACATACACACTTACCTGAATCTATAGCCACAGCGAAACCTCAGAAGCGCAAAATTCAAAACCTCCGGCATTCGAGGTTTTGAAATCTGCGCTTCTGAGGTTTCGCTCTTTTCAGGATTCCACTTTATGGACTCGAAATACTGAATTTCGATATTTCAGTATTTCGAGCTTCTAAAGTTAATCCATTTTGAAATATGTTTTGAAGTTGTCAGACATTAAAATTGCAAGACAGTTTATAAGTTGTGCATATAAACCATGTGCTCTACATATGCAAGTTTTAAGTTGGAAAAACAAATTTAATGTTGTTTAAAAGCATGTATGAATTTTATTTGGGTTTTGAATATATTAACAGGGTACAGCACCAAACCCACTAGACTGCTTTCAATCTCAGCCTGAGACAACAATAGATGCATATTATATTACACATGACAAAATACAATGTAAATATATATATATATATATATATATATATATATATATATATATATAAACTGAATATCATAGTTGGCTTGCGGGTATAAAGGCAGTTAATAAATGACTTAAGTGTGACTAATAAGACAATATATACATCCATTATATACAGTGTGGAAATCAGAGTTGGCATGCTGAAAGAATCACAATCAGTTGTAGAGTTAGACCAAGGTATGCCGAGGTAAAGAAGGGTATGAAGAGCTTAACTTATATAACTAGAGATATCAGAGTTCATAGGTAGGTACTAGGCTATTGGCCCAGGGGCCTATACCAGCCCAGCCAAAAAGGTACCCTGGCTTTTGCCACCCAAGAAAATTATTTTCCTGTGCCACAGTCGAGCAGAGCCACATAGGTGATCCCCGGGGTGAATTTCCTATTTCCCATCCAATCATCAAGATGTTTCTTGAAGAGTGCTAATGAGGAGCTGTGTTTGATATAGATAGGTAGCTTATTCCAGATTATGGGAAGTCTCTGGGACAGGAATCTATCCCTCCGGCATGGTCTGTTTATTGTGGTGACAAGGTTTAGGTTCCTAGAGCGTGTAGCTCGGAGGGATTGGGATTTCTTTAAGTGGAGCATGTCCAACAGGTCTGGGTTTGACATAGCTTTGTATGTTAGGCAGAGATCACCTCTGAGTAGGCGATATGCGACGGAGTAAAGCTGGAGTTTTTTGAGACGGTCTACATAGGGCATCTGTTTGAGGCCGGTAATCCTCTTTGTGAGGTATTTCTCCGGCCTTTCCAGTGGTTGTAGATGTCTTGTGAGGTACATACCAAAAGGGGCATTGTACTCTATAATGGGTCTAATGAGTGATGAGTAGAGGGGAACAATGACCTCTTTTTTTCTGGATGAGAAACCTCTTGTGATGAGGT
The DNA here is from genome assembly GCF_019279795.1 of Protopterus annectens. Lineage (NCBI taxonomy): Eukaryota > Metazoa > Chordata > Ceratodontiformes > Protopteridae > Protopterus > Protopterus annectens. The sequence goes on along the minus strand of NC_056748.1, from coordinate 1,137,017,847 downwards.
GTGCCACATAGAAGGATTTCCTGACTACTGTGGCGATGTGATTATCAAAGGAGAGACTACTGTCCACCTGTGTCCCAAGTTCTTTTATCACACTTTCGGTCTTAAGTATACTACTGCCTATGTTGTAGTTCATGAGTACAGAGTTTTTACCAAAGGGGATGACAATGCATTTTTTGGTATTGAGCTTGAAGCCATGGCTTTGACACCAGGCATTTGTCTCAGTGAGGCCCTTTTGTTGGATGTCCACATCGTTAGGAGTTTCGATTATGGCTCCTAGTTTGCAGTCATCTGTGAACTTTGTTAGCCAAAGACCTTCTGTGTTAGCCTGTACTTCAGAGAAGTAGATACCAAACAGGAGAGGACCCAGGACTGAACCCTGTGGTACTCCACTTGTCACTGGTCTGAAGTCGGATTTGGAGTCTGCTACTTTCACAGTGTGGGTTCTGTCAGTGAGCCAGTTGGCAACCCATCTTGTGACATAGGGATGTATACCTAGTTTAGTGAGTTTATCTATAATTCCAGAGTGGGGGATGATGTTGAAAGCCTTGGCAAGATCTAGATAGGCTGTGTGAACCACCTTACACTTGCCTACGGCTTTGGTGACTGCTTCAAAGAAGTCTATCAGGTTTAGGAGACATGATTTGCCTTTTACAAACTCGAACTGGGTGGGGTCCAGAGCTTGGAGATTACCAATGTCTTTGTTTATAAGTTCCATGATGATACATTCCATGGCCTTGCAGACCAGGCTCATCAGGCTAATGGGGCGGTAGTTCTCGTGGTCCGTGGTGGCTCCCCCCTTGTGGAGTGGGATAACCATCGCTGTGCGCCATTCAGCAGGCACAAAGCCTGAGGTGAGGCTATGATTGAACATGGTACTTAGGTGGAGTGCCAGTTCGTTCTGTAGTTTGTGTAGAACACAGCCTGGGATGTTGTCTGGACCCATGGATGCTGTGTTCTTGGCTTAGGAGAGTGTGTTTTTTACCTGTGCAGCCATGATTACAGGAACTTTGCATTCTTCCGCTATAGAGATGGGCTCTTTAGGGGGTGAGAGGGGGGTAAAGTTAGCACTGAACCTATCTGCAAGGATGTTGGCAATATCAGTTGGGTCTGTATATTTAGTGCCATTGTGCTGTAACTCAGAGCAGATCTGAGTGTTGCCACTGAGATTCTTGACATAGCTATAAAATGCTTTGTGGTTGTCTTTAGAATCAGTGGCGATTTTGTTTTTGTAACTAGCTTTGGAGGATTTTATAAGGGATCTCAGCTTCTTACTGAGGCTGACCAGGGAGTTTCTCCGATCATGGGATTTTACTCTTTTGCAACAGTTTCTTCCTTCTGTTGTAGAGTTTATGGCAGGGGACCACCATATTGGCTTCCTTTTTTTTGGAGGATAGCATCTTGGTTGGAGTGAAATAGGACCATGTCATCACCATAAAGCAGGAGAAACAGACTTGGTGAGTATAAAGGAAATTTGCTAATGCAAACAGAAAATATGAGAGGTGCAGGAATGAATCCTTGGGGGACACCTTTCTAATGGGGGAAGGATGTAGAGGTTGATAAACTGAAATTCACAGAGAAGTTGTGGTTAGAGGGGTCGTTTTTGAACCAGGGCAGTGTGTCATCATGAATGCACAGTTCAGTGAGATGGTCTAAGAGAATTGAATGATCAACAAGATCATAGACTCTGGTGAGGTCAATAGAATGGCTCCAGCAACTAGGCCTATGTCCATTCAAAGAAGAATGTTGTAGCTTTATGTGTAGACAGCTGTGAATGTACTGCAACCAGACCAAAAGCCATGCTGCATTTAAGACAGAAGGTGGCATTAGCTGTTGTACTGACAGTTGAAAGCAAAGTCATTTTTTGCAGAATCTTTCCTAAGGTAGGGAGAACAGAAATTCTTTTAGAGGCTGCAGCAATTATAGGGAGACAATATTCTAGCTGAAACATTAAGACACCTTTATCTATGACATTTCTACATAGCCTGGATAGAAAAGTGGAGATCCTATTAGCCCAGAATAGGAGAGTGTTTTTTTTTTTGTAGTCTACTTGGAGTTTGACATTTAGGAAGGCATCCAATCAAATCCCATAGTTGTTTGAATGAAGTGACATTTTCAATAGTGTTCAGTTTCTAAACACCTGCCTGCCAAAGACTCAAACTTCCCTGAAGCCTTTTTTTTGGTAAAGAGAGGGCACACCGATCACTTTCTAATAATCCCTTAAAGAAAAATCTTCCATCTCCACTCCTTTTAAGAAATATCTTCCATCTCCAAGGTCAGTAATCATAAAATTTCTTTGCAGTCAAGATAAACACTTATTTATTTATTTCAGTTTGGTGACCAGGGAGGTCCACTGGGCTCGAGAGCCCGTTTTCAGTGGAGGCCCGGGGAGAAAAGCTCCACAGTACAATGTTACATCACATAATGAAAATACTAATAAACTCCAAAGAACAATTATTACAATCAAAATAGGTGGAAATTCTACAAAAACAGTTGGTATACAGTATGAATTCATTTAAAATTAAGCAACTAAGATGTTAAGAAGAACTGTCCAGGAGGACGACAGGCATAAAACATAAGGATTAGAAGAGGGGATGTTAGTTACATTAACAATGTATGACTCAGAGGCAAATTAGAGAGGTAAAAAGTTTAGCCAGGAGAGGAGGAGGAGGGGAGCTTGGGAGGTATTGAATGAAGAGTACAGTTACATTTTCTTTGAGTGTGCAGGTGGCAGTGGAGTTGTGTTTTGAAGGAGTGTAGGTTGTCACAGGTCCTCAGAGTAGAGGGCAGGGCATTCCATTTTTTAGCTAGGGTAAAGGAGATTAGAAGCTGACCAGCTGGGTGCTTTGGTTTGTGGATGGATATAAGGTTTTGGTGAGAAGATCTGAGGGGTCTGGGGGGTATAAGGTTGAAGAATATTTGATAGTGCAGGGCAGCTGCTAGGTTGAAATATTAGTTTGTGGGCTAAGACAATTTGGAGGTAGTCTAGTTGATTAGGGAGTTCAAGCCAATTTAAAGTTTGAAGGGAGGTACAGTGATGGGAGAGGGAAGTTGCCTTGGTGGCGAATTTGGAGATTTTATTGTAGCATACTTACAGTTTGGTGGTTAGGGTGGAAGATAGATTTGTAAACAGAGCATGATATAGAAGAGATGGGAGGAGACAGGTAGTGGCCAAGGTACTTCTAGTAGAGGGGGAGAGGAATTGTTTGTTTCTGTATAGGAGGCCAAGTTTTATGTGGGTTTTCTTGATGTTAAGTTGGATGTGGGTATTGAATTTTAAGTGTTCATCAATGGTGACCCCTAGTAGTTTGGCAGAGGGAACGATGTCAATGATGGAGTTGTTAAGGCTAGTAATTTGAAATTAGTTTTTTTTCAGTGGGGTGGATTTAGAGTGAGTGAATAGAAGAATCTTAGTTTTGTTAGCATTTAGTGAGAGGTGGTTTTGGTGCATCCATTTTTCAGTGGTTGAGAAGGTGCATCCATTTTTCAGTGGTTGAGAAGGCGGTTTGAGTAAGAGTCTTGAGTTCTGTAAGGTTAGAGGCAGATCAAAGATGAGTCGTCTGCTTATTGGACAATTTTGGTATTGGGAATAGCTCTGTGGAAATCGTTAACAAAGATGTTGAATAGCAGAGGGCCAAGTGTGGATCCTTGGGGAACTCCTGTGGGGTGGGAAGGAAGATGGAGGAGGATTGGTCCCATTTCACGGCTTGGGACCTGTCTGAGAGGTAGCTGGAAAACCAGGATAGAGTTTTTGGGGAGATGTTGAGGTTAGATAGATGGTTTAGTAGATGGGAGTGGGAGATGGTATCGAAAGCTTTAGATACGTCTAATAGAACTGATGAAACTAAGTTACCAGAGTCTCGAGCTGAATTGACAGAGTGTAGGAAGGAGATAAGGGCTGTGTTGGTATTATGTCCAGGGCAGAAACCGTGCTGGGTAAGGGAGAGCAGTTGGTGATTGGTTAGAAATGGCATGAGCTGCAGGTGAATGCATTTTTCAAGAATTTTTGAGATGAGTGAGAGGATGGCTATGGGGCGGAAGTTGGAGAAGTTATAGTTTTTGCCACTTTTATGGAGTGGAAAAATGAAAGCAGAGCACCATAGTTTGGGTACATAGGACTCGAGTAGTGATCTATTTATCAGGATCCTGATGGGGAGAGCAATACTTTCGGAGGCAATTTTTAAGAAGGAGGAGGGGATGTTGTCAGGGGCATTGGTGCAGGGTTTGAGTTTGGAGAGAAGTTTTTTTATAAGGTAGGTAGACAGGTTTAAGTTCAAAGATAGGAGTTGAGAGAGGTGAGGGGGAGGAAACTTGGGCAGAGGGGGGTGGGGGGATGTTGTTGGGGAAGGGTTAGGTTAGCTCGGCGATAGTAGAGGTGAAGAAGGTATTAAATAGTTTGGCAATTTCTTGGTCAGATTTGCTAGTATCAGGGCAGGGGTTGTTAGTTGTACCAGGCTTAAGGAGAGAGTTAATGGAGTTCCAGAATTGTTTGGGATTTTTTGCATGATTTATTTGTAGATGGTTGTAGTAGGACTTTTTATCTATTATAACTTGTTTTTGGCTAGGTTTCGTAGTTGTTTGTATTTAAGTAAGAATTTAGGTTGTTCATGATGGAGATAGCTTTTCCAAGATTTATCTCTTTGTTGCATGATTTTCTTGGTTTCTTTAGTTAGCCAAGGGGCAGTCTTGGCTTTAACTCTTTTAGTTCGTATTGGAGCTAGGGAGTTTAGGATAGTAAGGAATTTGGAGTTGAAGAAATCAACGGCTTCGTCTAGGGGGTAGTGTTTTTAGTGGGTTCCAGTTGATGATTTTGAGGGAGTCAGACAAGGTGGAGGGGTTAAAGTTAGATAGATTTCTAGTATGCAAGACTTTGTGAGAGAATGGTGAAGAGGAAGTAGTTCTATGGGTGTAGGCAGGGAGGTGGTCTCCTAGTGGGTCGGGAGTGACACCAGATGTAGCAGTTCTGTTAGGGTGAGACACCAGGATCCAGTCTAGGATGGAGCCAGTGAGGTTGGCTTTGTTGGGCCTGGTGGCAGAGTTAATAAGTTGTGTAAAGTTGAAGAGATTGATTGATATAGTGGGACTATGATTAATGATTTTTTGCCAGTCAATATTTACATCTCCCATTATGTAGATTTTGTAATTAATATTTGAGGAGGTGCAAGAGAGGATGTCTTCCAAGGTATTGGTGTTGTTACCAGGGGGAATGTAAAGGGAGATGATGCAGATACTTTTGTGGTCATTTAATTTTAGAATGCCAGTAACTATGTCAGCGTTATTAAAGGAAGGGATAGCATTTGGGAAGGGAGTGATGGATAGTGATTGGAGTAGATTAGAGCTACACCACCACCTCTTTTGTTTAGGTGGTCAGATCGGAGAGATTGAAATCCTGGGGGAAGGAATTCTGTGTCAGTTATGTGTGGTTTTAACCAAGTTTCAGAGATGGCTACTATGTCGGGTGAATTGTGGTTAAGCCAGGCATGAAAGAGGGTAATTTTATTAGCTAAGCTTTGGGCATTGATAGTGAGGAATTTGAGGTATTTACAATTTGCTTTGTTGTTGGAGGTAAGGTTACTTGTTTGAGAAATGTTTGGTCCAGGGTTGGGATAAATGTCGCCTGCTAAGCAAAGGTAAGAGAGAAGGTGAATACGTTTGTTAGGAGAGTGTTTGGTTAGGAATGGATGGTAGGGGGTTGGTTTAGGTTTGTAGTATTTGGTGGGTATTTGGAAGAGTTTTAATGTTGAGAGAAATGTGGGGTGAAAAGGGGGTTAAAGAGGCAGAGATATTGTGGAAATGATTTGTAGGGTAGGGAGGTGGAGGTTGATGTGAAGGGATTAGGTAAAGGTTGGTATAAGAGGTGGTATGGTACAGAGGGAGAAGAATGAGGAGCAGGAGTAGTGTGGTGGCATGGAATATAGTGGGAAAAGAAAGAATCTTAGAAAGTTGTTTGATTAGAGGAGAAAAGAAGTTTGCAAGTTAGAAAGAGTTATGTAAGAATTGGTGGGTGGGGAGGAGTATTGCTAAATGGGGTATGGTTGGTGGAGGGGGAGGTGGTTCTAAGGGAAAATGGGAGGAGTAGTCCTGTGAGGGGATTGGGTGATGTAAGGGGGAGGGAGTATGGGATGGCAATAAATGTAGGACTACTAGAGGTGGGTGGGAATTGGGGGCAGGGTAGAGGAGCAGAGTGAGCCTGCAGGGCGAATGGAGCGGGATAGAGGAACAGGGCAGAAGAGTTCAGCTGAAAAAGTATCAGCCACTGCAGGTTGGAGCAGAGGTAAGTAGGGAGAAGTACAGTAAGACTGGATAGAAATTAGTAGGGTTTGAGCAACACTCGAGGAAAAATATAAGGTAGGGAAAGTGGAGTACTTAGCTCTGATAACTGCTTGGGCAAATTACCCAATCAAAATAAAAGAAAATGCTATAAGATTTGACAATGACTATTCCACATCTGCCATGACAAAAAGAAAAGCCTGCCTACGTCTTATAAAAAAAGTAAAAAAAAATTACATCAAAGTACAACTTATGTTTTTTGCTAAAATAAAGATATTTTTGCCTGATGGTTTGAAATCTTTTAATGCCTTACACGATGCTATTGAATGTACACATAAAAATAAATTTTTAGAAAAAGTAGGAGAGATGGACTAGACTCTACATTCCTTAAAGAGAAATGCTACCAATAATGGAGGGTTACTTAAAAGACAAAAATAGTAAAATAAAACTGAAAGACAAGTGAAAACTTTGCATTTTTATAATAGTTTTATTTTCATAAAAGCATCTGTGTAATACTTTAAAAAATATACAAGTAAGTATTGCACTTTAAAAGGTAAAACACTGCTTTCTTATTTGTTACACATTTATATTTTTATAAATTAGGGAAGATAAGAACTGAACTGGGATGTTGAGTAAAATAGCTACATATTGTAACTTACTTGTATTTTATTATAAATATATTCATTTTTAATTACTTTGTGAATTCTATTTAGATATCTGTAGACGTAAAACAATTTTTAGTTATCTCCAGCGGTTTCCTTAACTCATTCACTCTGGAGCAGCTCAGAAAAAGCAGCCTGCTCAATTACACCATAGAAACAACAGTGCAGCCTGAGCTCATTTTCAGAAAATCCATTTGTAATACCATACAGAAAACAAATGTTCATAACTCTAACTATAAGAGCTAGACTAAAAATGTAGACGCGAAAGTTGTTCAGCAAACACTGACCATTCCAACAGTGTAAATGTTGATAGTGCATGTCAAAGTCATTATTAAATATTTGACAAGGATTGTTGATATTGTGCATATTTTTTACCTTTTTGGAAAAGCAAAGAACAACATCTTGGTCAATGTAACCTGCAGACCCATACAATTTGAATTTGATTTGTTAGTATGAATGTCAGCTTTAAAATGATACCTTAACCATTACTGTGTGATGCTCCTTTACGGAGATATTCACAGAAATATGATTAATATATTTCTCATAATTGATAAACAAAGCATAATATCTCATCACCTGTAACAGAGCCTACATAGTGTAGAGGTTGTGCATCTGAATGTCCGCTTCAAAATGATGCATCATTTGTGTGATCACCATGCTCCCTTGCAAAGATATGGGCATAATAATGAGAAGTATTGGAAATGTATAATTTTCATAATCCTACAAGAATAACAAACTGTGATATCTGTAGATGTGTACAGTGCATAGACAGTGCTTTTACCATGTTGTAAGGAGTAACACTGTCTTCAAAATGAAGTATTACTTGGCACATTCAGATGCTTCCTGGCAAAGTTATTTACCAAAATATGAAAAAGAATCATAATTTCCATAACCTAAGTCCAAAACAAACTTTGATATCTGCACATGTGTACAACATACAGGCACCATTCTTTCACCATGTTGGAACCAGCGATACTGTCTTCAAAACGAGGTATTACTTCTTGGTACACCGACATGCTCCCTTGCAAAGTTATTTTCCAAAATAAGAAAACATCATAATTTTCATAACGTCCTAAAAAAACTGGTATATGTACATGTGTACAGCATTCAGAAGCAGTTGTTTTACCATGTAGACAGATATCATTGTAAATATACACATTCTTGGTGTAGCCAACATACTGCTGAATAGGTACATGTAAAGAGAAAAAGCAAGGTAAGGATTGCCACTCCACTAATGAACCCAGGACAGGCATGGGACTTCAGTGGCAGGCAAGGCCATCTGATCTGTCCGATAGCTGTGCTGGCTACCCACTCAGACAAGCTGATACCACTACAGTCTCACAACCTCCTTCAGTGTCAGCAGTCTGCTGTACCTATGGCTTTTCTCTTTACATGTGTCCATTCAGCACTGGTCTCAAGGGATCAAGTGCTGTATTACTAAGCCCTTCCTGTCATCTAAACTCTACACATGCCTGATAAAAGCAGAATAAAAAAAGAAGTATTGTAGGATGGCTACTGATGTATTAGACTGTACGTGCTAGCACTCTCCTGAAACAGTTCTTTCTCAGCATCTTCACCAGCTCCTTACCACATTTATTTGCCAAACTCAGAAAAATATATTTTACACAACACATTTCATAATAGAGTTTTACTTACATACTGGTCCCTACTTGGTCATGGGTATTTTCCATTCTTCTCACAAGCTGCATATTACCAATCCTGCATAGCTCTCCTCAGGCCATTGAGGAGGTCAGTCAAGAACAACACAATGCCCTCCTCAGCTAGGTGAACGCCATCCCTTCTGAACAGGTGAACATCTTCTGCAGTGATGCTGTCATGACAGATTGTAGATCCTCCGACCCTGTGCATCCAGCCATGCATGAACCCATTCTGTAAACATCTGGCCTTGTGCGCTGCTCGTTGACTGTTTGCTGTTTTCCATATCTGTCGAGGAATTATGTCAGACTACACAAAATGAAAACATGGCCACCACGACTGCAGGTGTTCAGAAATTGCTCTGATTTGAAACCGTAGCTTTCTGAGTGGTTAACTGATGACATCATTCCCTCCAATGTGCAGCACAAGGATGTTGGGCTCAGGGTAGATGGAACACTTCTCTTTCAACAACTACAGTATTCTGCTCCATTGCATACCTCTTCTTGCAATCCCGTATACCTTCACACTGGATGTGGGGAAGCTCAAGTTGTACTGGTTTTCAGTTATGGAGGCATAGCTGGTAGCCCAGTGAATGTAGGAATGGCCACATACCCACACTCTCACTTGTCATTCTGCTCATGAAGACATGTCAGTGTCAGAAGGAGGACGAACCTTCACAGGAAAGAAAATGCAAACAGATTACTACTGATGTCTGACAGATCTATTGGAAAGTACATACACATATATATATATATATATATATATATATATATATGGATCTATCTGACTTCATCGACATTTTAAAATACCGAAAACGAAATAACCGACACCAAAACAGCGAAACTCATATAACCGACGCCAGAAGATCGACAGTTCACAAACACGACATCGCATACACCCGACACAACATACCAACAAACAAAACACATCCCCTATCCAACACTCACACACACAACACAAGCACACCAAAATCCTTACAAACAAACACTAACCCATACATACACAACTATCCACAACCCTGACCCAAACCCTTACCCTAAGGTCCGTCACTATCGCACACTCACCTAACCCGCTAACCCTAACTCACTTATCCCACCCCTACCCCTACAAAACACCAACATCGCACACTTACCTTACTCGACACTCACCTAACCCGCCTCCTAACCCTAACTCACTTATCCCACCCCTACCCCTACTAAACACCAGCATCGCACACTTACCTTACTCGCACCCTATCGTCCGTCACTACCGCAGACTTACATATCCTTTCCCCATCGCAGCTTCTCAGCGTCGGTGTCTTCTTCCGTCGGTCTTCTGCCTCGTCGATCTTCTGGCGTCGGTGACGTGACTTTCGACATTCTCGTGTCGGTTAATTCGTTTTCGACATTTTAACATGTCGATGAACTCAGATAGACCCATATATATATATATATATATATATATATATATATATATATATATATATAGATAGATATATAGATGTATGTGTATATCATATGCATTACCCGGTTAGCTCATCCAAATCTTCACTCCTATCCACAGGGTCATTATTCTTTTCATAAGGTACATAAGTGGTGATGACGCTGCAGAGGTACATACCTACCACCCGTGAAAACACAAAATTACACACAATGACTGACAAGGGGGCACATGTAAATGGAAAGCACAGAGTAAGGACCACCACTACTCTAATATGCCAAGGACAGGCATGGGGCTTCAGGTTGTGGACGTATGAAGTGTCCCATACCAGTGCTGGCTTCCCACTCAGACTGCTGGTTGCAGCAATTACTCCTGATTGCATGCAGTGCCAGCACTCTGCCTTACCTCGGCCTTTTCCATTTACATTTGTCCTTTCGGCAATCGCCATAAGCTAATGTTAACCCTCTTGCTCTGACCTACATACATTTACCACACCTGAAGGCAGGAAGACTGGATGGAGAGCTACAGCAAGACAGCATGTGAAAAGACCAAGAGTGATCCAGGCTTTGTCTTTTTGCATGTATCCTTTCCCGGCGGGAACCATTGCATCACAGTGGCAGTCCCAAGGCCATGCTTACCTAGGAAAGCAGCACTATGGGACTGAGATGAACAGTCTCCAAGTTCCCAAATGCAATCCAGGTGGATCATAAGAGCCATGGTGGCTGGGTATGCCCCCCATGATGCATCCACCAACACAACAGCAGTTGTTACGAAAGTCTGAAAAGGAACCTTCCTGGCCTTGGTGAATAACGATTTGACTATTAACTGACAAGGGGCACAAAGAGGGCACATGTAAATGCAAGAAGAAGAGAAAGGCACTCTGCTTTACCTCTGCCTTTTCTATTTACTTGTGTCCTATAGACAATGGCCATAAGGAGTCAAAGGAGGGAGAGTGAAAGGGTACATCACAAAAAATCCATCAAAGTGGCACGCTTGAAACCATATTTCTAAGGGATATGAAATATAAAATTGAAATATCCATTAATGAACAAAGTATTAATGTATACACCTAACAGACTCATTGTATAGCATATCAGATGACCTTAATAATTTATAAGAAAAGCATTAAATAGTTTATACTCTCAACACAATAGAGACAGCAGACAAGGTGTAATACAGACATCAGAGAAGGTAAAGAAAGAAACTGGGGGGAGGGGGGATTGCAATGACTCCAAGTGGAGAAAAACCCAAATCTGGCTTGTGCATTCATGAATGTGATAATGACTTCCACTTATGTGAATAAAAGTGACTGATGCTGAGAGTTTTACCTGAAAAGTGATAATGACTCAGTGCTATATTGTAACTGCACTGTGCTAATGACGTACAAAGTTAAAATGTTGAAGTATGCACAAACACCGGAATTAAATATTTTACCAAAGTATGCCCGAGCACCAACATAAAGCATTTTGCCAAAATGACACTTCTAGCAGTTCATGGTATATACATGGACCAACATGAAGCTTTCACCAAAATGACCACTACAATAAAATGTGGAAATATGCACAAGCACCAGAATGAATTATTTTCCCAAACAACCCTTCAGTAACAGTGCCTGGTGAGAACCTGTACCAAACTGAAGCATTCACCCAAGGGACCCCTACAATAAAATGTTGCAGTACGCATGAGCACCAACATGAAGCATTTCACCCAAGAGACACTTCTGTAACAGTCCCTGGTATATACATGGTTCAAAGTGAAGTATTCAACAAAGTGAGCCCAACAATAAAATGCTGAAGTACGCACAAGCACCAGAATGAAATATTTTTCCAAACAACCCTTCAGTAACAGTTCCTGGTAAGAACATGCACCCACATGAAGAATTTCCCCAAATTACCCTTCTGTAACCTTTGAAAATATCTGAATATTTTGGAAATACTTATTTCTACAGCTGATTCTTGTTTTTACAAATGGCTCAAGAAAAGACTGCTGAATATGGGAAGGAAAGCATTAAACTTCTTTGGTTGGAGTATTACATGGTTTACTGGCAGTCTTGAACCTTTGGCAGTCTTTTCTTGTCTTATTTGGCCATTGGTATGCTGGTTGGTTTTATTTATTTACAAATGGCTGATTTACAGAAGGAGTTCCACTACAGAAACAAATGGCAGTAAGAAATCATTAGAAATCAAGGCAGATCTTACGCAAATGAGACATGCAAACACACAGTGCTGTATGACAATTACAGCAGAAATATGCTGTATATATGCTAATGAGTCTGACTTCTAGACAGAAATGATGCTTCCACTGCCTCCAGTTTCATATTCCTCTTACCGCAGGCCTATGAATTTATGGTACTGTAAATGCTCAAAAGGGACAGCCACCAAACATTTCACACAAGCATAACAACAGAAGACCTATATTATACCATGATCCCCCCAAAACGTGCACGCTGATTGGCCAGCGTGCCCGTTGTAAATCGAGTTATACTAATGGAAAAAGGTCCGGTCGCCCGGACTTTTTTCCATTAGTATAACTCGTTTTTTTAAAAGCAACGGAGATTATTTTAAAGCTGTCTCGCTATGTTAAACCCATTTAACATAGCAAGACAGTGATTTAAAAAAAAGCAACGGAGAAAGCAAGATTTCCGTTGCTTTTTTTTAGTGTCTCGCTATGTTAAATGAGTTTAACATAGCGAGACAGTTTTAAAATAAGCAACGGAGATGTCCGTTGCTTATTTTAAAACTGTCTCGCTATGTTAAACTCATTTAACATAGCGAGACACTAAAAAAAAAAGCAACGGAGATCTTGCTTTCTCCGTTGCTTTTGCCCACAGCTCTGATGTACTGCGCAGGCGCGCAGTACATCAGAACTGCCGCGGATGCCAGACATCTGCGGAAGGGCAGTAAACAGGCATTATACTATGCCATTATTTAAGAAAAGTAATAGTTTCTTTTCTTAAATAATGTCATGGTATAATAGCAATAACCCACTTCTGGGTGTGGGTAATGCTAAATTTAGCATTACCCACACCCAGGCGTGGGTTATTGCTATAATCATACCTCCGAACCAAATCCGGATAGCACAGAAGCCTTTCTTTTTTGTTTTGTAATGTAATGCTTTGTATATCCCAAGCTATCTGTATAATTATGTCATCTTTAACTGAAATGGAGCACTCAAGGAAAAAAAAAAAAAAACTAGAGAGGATTTGTAATATAGCTCGTACAAACTTTGAAAGAGTTTTGACGAGCAACTATATTAGGTAGTCTGTCGCATTCACCGGAAAAAAACAACCTCAAAAATGGACCACAGCTATACAGAATGACAATATGTTATTTTACTGAGGAATAGCACAGAAGCCGGGGTTTTTTTGTAATGTAATGCATGGTATATCCCCAACTATCTGTATACTTATGGCATCTGTAACTGAAACGGCACACTCAAGGAAAAAAAAAACAAAAACATAAAGGCAGAGAAGGGGGCATAATCATGATTGACTGGTTTACTGTTTTTTTTTCGTTGAGACAGACCTCGCAATGTCTCTCAGAGCAAGGAAGCTGGTCAAAACTAGAGAGGCTTATAAATATTGCTCATACAAACTTTGAAGCAGTTTTGCCAAGCAGCTATTTTAGAAAGTCACAGCTTTAGAATGACACTATATCTTACCTTACTCAGGAATTTGGCAGTGAAAACAGAAAGTAATCTCCATCGCAGCTTTTTTCTTTCCAGATGGTGACACTATGCGAATGGCATGGTAACAGAGGGAAACAGTAGTAAATCCAGCAAAATCAGAAATAGAAAGGGAATATCTCCTATCAGACCCTCAATTTATTTGGAAAGAACAGAGTAGGGGGGGTGGAGGTGTTAAGAAGGAGGTGACTCCCACTGGCTACCAGCAGTTCTTTGAACAAAAGCATACTAAATGGGCTTGCTGTACAGATGAAAATACGGGGTGCACTGCAAGCCAATTTCCTCATTAAAATCAAATACGAACAACATGAAACTCCACGCTGAAACTTAAGTTGACAAGGTAACTGACAAAGTTCAGTTACTTTATCAACTTAATTTTCAAGAGTGGAGCTAAAATATGCATGGAAAGTTACTAGCGTTGAGAGAAGGCACTCGGGTGTAACCATATGCAGTTTCTACTGTCTCACTGCATGCTCGGTGTTAATCACAGAGGCACCATGAGACAGTAGTCAGGGTTATTGAGTTAATAAAAATATAAAAAGAAATGGATTAGCTGCAAAGGCTAGTAAGTCTATAGTATTTTAGTTAGCTGCTTGCAATATATATTTAAATGATTTGGTTTAACTAAACTGTTTTCGTATTATTATTATTATTATATTTTAATAGAGTGTGGTATAATTATTTATGTGACTTGATGATAGAGAGTTGGGGTATTGCAACGAGGGATAGATAGGTTTGAGGTGGTCATTGTTCCTGTACTTAAAGGTGTATATGGTAGAAAATATGTTTGTTCTTTATTTTTCCTTGCTGGCAGCAAGTGTGGAAGTGTCTGCATATGTGAACTTAATAACTCGTGTAGTTTTCAATTAGATGTTAGTTTGGGATGTTTTCAGGAGTTATTTTGTGGCTACAGGTGTCACTTGTGGTAGTCACTAGCATTTCCGCATATGCAGTTTTATACATACATTTTTTTCCTGCTTCTAACACTTGGAAGCCTCTTTTTAATGTATACCTTGATCATGAGCAGTTACTTGTTGAAATTCAGGCACAGATGTTCTTTTAAGTGTCTTCTTTAAATTGAAGCCTGAAATGAATGTTCACCTCAATCCCAGACCCAGACGTAGTAGCTATATACTGTTAATCTTCAAAAGCAAAAACGGCACTTCAACCAGATAAGCAACAATAAAGGACAGACCCGTTCTTTGACTCGGAGCACAGAATTTAATCCAATAAAATACGTAGTAAACCAAAGTCACAGTGGTAAAAATACAAAGACAAAATAGTTTAAGCGCTTTTCGTCTGACTAGTAGCAAACTTCCTCAGAACATCTATAGATGTTCTGAGGAAGTAGCTGTTCTGAGGAAGTTTGCTACTAGTCAGACGAAAAGCGCTTAAACTATTTTGTCTTTGTATTTTTACCACTGTGACTTTGGTTTACTACGTATATTATTGGATTAAATTCTGTGCTCCGAGTCAAAGAACGGGTCTGTCCTTTATTGTTGCTTATATACTGTTAATCTTCTTGGCATATAACTGATAAAAATAAGAAAAAAATCAAGATTGTTATAATTTAATTTTCTTTATATACTATTTAAAAATTATGAAATTAAAACTAGATAATGTGAATTGCTTGATAGTTTATCAGGGGGTTATTTTTTAATGTAACAAATGGATGAGATATACATTTCATTTTTTATTATACTTAAGGCAAATACAGTAATAACTTAATTACTTATTAATTTCCTGAATTTGTAGACTATATATTTTTTTTATTTATTTTATTTTATTTTACATTTGTTGACCGGGCTAGTCTAGCTGGATATATGTCCATTTTCAGTAGAGGCCCGGGGAGAAAAGCTCCAAGCAAAGGCATCAGTATTATATATAGTAATAGTTGACAGAAATACAGTAGATGGTTTATAATTGAGGTTCAGTTAGACTTGAAACAAAGCAGTATAGTAGGATATACTAAAACAAAATACATTTAGTGAGCATTTGAGAGATAACAATTAATAAAATTATTGACTAATATACTTTCATAACTACAAGGACTGATAGTGCAGTAGATCAGGAGAATAGAGAGAGCAGCAAGGGGAAGGAGGTGTTAGTCAGGGTTAGAGCAGGGACAGAGCCAGTGAGTTTTAAGGTATTCTTTAAGTAGTGTTTTGAAAAGAAGAGTGGAAGTGAGGGTGGTAAGTTCATTAGGAAGCTGGTTCCAACTTTTTCCTATTGTGTTGGAGAAAAGAGAGTCCCCTGCTTTGTTGTTGGATTTAATAGTGGAAACTAGTAGCTTATTAGCTGATTGAAGTGTAGTAAGATATTTGTAGGGGGTGATCAGATTATTGAGGATTGGGGTATTGTTAGGATGATAGAAAATCTTATGGGAGATGACAAGTTGTTGGCAAAGCAGTTGGTTCTGCAGTTCTAACCATCCCAGTTGTTTGATGTTGTGACAGTGGTGGGTTCTAAAGGGGGTGCCAGTGGCAAATCTGGCTATATTATTGTAACATGCTGAGAGTTTGGAGAGGTTGCTTTTAGAAAGATTGGTATATCTTGCAGAGGCATAGAATAGGGTAGAAATCAGATGGGTCTGGGAAATGGTTATCCTGGCAGAAGGGGTTAGGAAGGGTTTGATTCTGTAAAGGGTGCCAAGTTTTTTGTTAACAGACTTTATTGTAGAGTTAATACGGTGATCATAGCTAAGGTGGTTATCAATTGTTACTCCCAGTAGACGGGTAGTAGTGTCAGGGGATATGTTAGTACCATTGTTAGAGGTTACAGTGAAGTACAATTGAGATGACTTAAGAGTAGGAGCAAAGAGCAATAATTTCGTTTTTTGGGGGTTCAGTAGGAGACCACGTTGCAAGAACCAGTTTTCAGCACTGTTAAATACAGATTGGGTGATTGGCTGGAAAGAGGTTATAGACTTGGCTGAACAAATTAAGGTAGAATCGTCTGCATATTGTATGCAGGTGGCTTGTGGAATTGTGGTGTGTAGGTTATTTATAAATAAAGAGAAGAGGACCTAAAATAGAGCCTTGAGGTACTCCTATGTTCACAGGGAGTGGTGTGGAAAGATTATTATCCCAGAGTACGGCTTGATGTCGGTTTTCCAGATAGGATTTAAACCATTGTAATGCCTGTGCATCAAGTGATTGGACCTTTAGTATGTCAATAAGCAAGTTATGATTCACAATATTGAAGGCCTTTGAAAGGTCAATAAAAAGTGTAGATGAAAAAGTGTTATTGTTTTGGTTTTTGTTTATGGTGTCAGAGAAGGATAGCAGATCAGTTGTTGTGCTATGGAATGGTCTAAAACCGTGTTGGCAGCTTGCAAGTAAACAAGCCCAAAAACAATGCTGCAAAAGTAACGAACCTCACAAAGGAAAAGCAGCCACACCAGTCCAGTAGCTTGGGGCAAAAAGAGCTCACAATCAGGCAAAATGTTCCACAAACCGATTTATTAACGTGTAAAAGAACTCCTGCAATAGGCAACACACACGTTTTCATCTCTCAGGAAGACTTCATCAGATACACCAATTTCCTGTTTGCACTCAGGTTAAATACTTTGTTACAAGACACTAATTAATTAATTAATCCATTTGACTAGAATAGGTCAGGAAACCTAGTTTCAAAAAAACATTTTCCTAAAAGGTGTGTGAATGCACAAACACAAATACTTAAAATACATATATCTTAGTTCCACAACTTAAGTAAAAAGCTAAAAACATGAGATTAATTGAAAATCTTATTAAAAACGAAACAAATTCAACTAACTTATTAAATTACTAAATATACAAATGTATTTACATTTACAAAAAATATATATATATATGAATATATTCTAGAAGTAAAACACATTAGGCACATTTTACTTAATATACTGTGCCCTAATTTTCAAATATGGAGCAATCGAGATGGATTCATTTAGGCCAGGGGATTTATTGGCTTCCAACAAAATCTGCCAGTATGTTTCTTTGTGGGCAAGACGAGCCTCCCATGGACCCCCCCTAATGTCCTTTGGAACTACCTCAAGGACAAAAAACAAAAATTTTGCATTTTCACATAAGGTGGTATGCTTATATAATGCGCTGGTGTTTTTACACTTAGAGATGTCGTATATGTGTTCATATATGCGTCTGTGAAATAGCCAGCTTGCAAGTAAGTTATTCTGGAGAAGGTGGTCACGTAGTTGTCTGTGACTGCATTTCTCCATTATTTTAGCTGTTGGAGAGAGTAAGGCAATGGGGCGAAAGTTGGAAAGTTCAGTAGATGGGCCACCTTTGTGTAGAGGGATGATATGTGATACTTTCCATATGGATGGGAGTTTGCTTTCTGAGATTGTTCTATTTATAAGTATGGAGATGGGATAGGCAATGGCTTTAGCTGCAATTTGCAGGAATTCAGCAGGAAGACAATCAGCAGAAGGGGTGCAGGGCTTAACTTTTAAGAGGAGGTTGCATATGAAGGATGTGGGTACTGGTTTTATATGAAAGGTAGGAGATGGAGTATTAGTGGTATCTAACTGGGAAGAGGTGACAGGTGGCAAAGTATTAGCTAGGGTTAGAATGGCTTTGGTAAAGTAGTTATTAAAGGCATCTGGAATCTGGTTGGCATTATTATGGTTGTAACCTGAGGGGGCAGGAGTTGTAGAGTGGCCTGGCTTAAGAAGATTGTTTTTGCCTGACCAGAATCTTTGTGTTTTTTGTTGGTGGGTTTGTTGGAGGTGAAGGTAATAGTCTTTTTCTGTCTTAGAGAATTTGTTTTTTGGTGGCATTTCTTAATTGTTTGAAGTGGAGGTGATCTGATGGGTTTTCTGTGGCTCGCTATTTGGCCCAGATTTTATTTCTGAGGAGGATCTTTTGTTTGGTTAGTTTTGAGGGCCAGGGGGCAGTTTTGGTCCTTATTCAGGAAGTGTGATATGGGGCATGGAAATCTAGGATTTGAAGGAATCTGGTATTGAAATAGTTATTAACTTCTACTTAGAGCAGAACAGGTTAAATTAGATCAAACAGGAAAGGTAGGCAATTATAGTAAACGCAGCTTTATACGGCTATTTGTGCTTGACAGGTATGTTAAAACATAAGGGTTATAGAAAGTGCTTTGTTACTACCAGACAAATGATTTGATTATAGTAAAAAAAAAACTGATCCTTTGTTCATTACTGCTGATAGACGCACTACCCAAGACGACTGAATGCTGTAATTAAATCAAAAGGTGCTTCAACATAGTACTAGTTTAAGGATGTGCACACTTATACAACCAGCTTATTGTACATTTATTTTTTATTGTTTTCCCCTAAAAGATTTGTTTTTCAATTGAATTGTATAGGTTATAGGTCACATTAAAGGTGGGAAAAGTTTTGAAATGATTTATTGTGGTCTCATTTTTTATATCACAAAAAAATGGCATCTTAACAGGGGTGTGTACACATTTTATATCCACTGTATAGTTATTATAGCAGTGTTTAGACTAACAATATGTATTTGAATTATTTAACTGTCATACTTTATAATATTAGAAGTTTGAACATATATAGATAATCTGTCATAGCATTTATTTAGTGCATATGTTTGTGACTATATAGCAGCTATAAGTTGTATTTACTGTTTCCTTTTTTGACAAGCAAGGATATAGATAGAACATATAGAAAAAGTAGTGAAGCTTTTATATAATTTTGTATTAAGGAAAAGCATGTATAACTAAACATATAGCAGCTGTATACTTCAATTCAAGTTACAGTTTTTATGCAATATGCAAGAGGCTACAACAGAGAATACTAGTGCTTGTATGTAGTAGTGTTTCAGATACTTTATAATTAATAAGGGATCTCTCTATGAAATTATATTTATCAAGTAGTAGTTGCATTGGATTGCTTTTAGATTAACTAATGGGGTTGTCGAGTAGCAGTTTGTGTCAACAAGCTAGGAAAAACATATTCCATGAAAAAGTGTTTTAATATTAATATTTTAGTGTGTTTAATACACATTAGTAGTTTTGTTCATTAATGAATGTTTTAAATCTCTGTTTTAACTATATATACTAGTTTCTCATCTATTTTAGTTCTAGTTTTATGCTATAGATGATGTATTTCAAATGTTTATCTGTAAATATTAATGGATTAAATACTCTTTTAAAGAGGGGTCATTTACTTAAATATTTAAAGTTACATATAGCTCATATAGTATTCTTACAAGAAGCTCATTTGATTAATAATAATGCTAGCAGACATTTTTAAAGATCATTCAATCTTAGCTAGTTCTTATTTCAAAGCTGAGAGGCAATCATTTTATGGAAGAAATCATCTGTAATGCCTAAAGTAATTAACACTGACTTAGATAAAAAATGGCATAAGTCTCGTTGTAGTTGAATTAAATAAAAAAGAAATTATACATTTGTAAGCTACTGGATTCCATGCATTGGAGCTAAAGTTTCAAACAAGTGTTTGAACATTGTAACTTATATTCAGGGTGAAGTTATTATAGCTGGTGATTTTAATTGTATTTTGTCTAAAAAATACTACAGCCAATAAGAAACCTAGAACACCATTGTATGCTAAACACTTACTATATTTTGTCAACTCAATTAACTTTAAAGTCATTTGTGATTTGAAATCCTCTCTGCATTTCACTCATTTTTACATATATGGAAATCAAACATTAAGATTTTTATCAATACATTGCTTCCAAATATTAAAGTATCGATAGTGTTTTGCCTGACCATAATGCAATTACATTGGACCTTATGTTGAAATCTAATAATTTAATGCATCATAATAGATTTCCAGCATACATTGCTAAAGTTAAAGGTTTTAAAGATTTTTTTTTAAATGAGATGCATACTTTTTTTTAGAAATAAATATTAATGTTGAAGTTTTAGATGTTATTCTATGGAATCATTAAAAGCTTACCTTAATGGTAGATTTACAAAATCGGTACGTATGTAAAAGAAGAGAATGGGATAAGGAAGTAAATACACTACAATCTAAAATAGATCGTCTAAAGTTATATTCAAAGCCTAACAATATTCCCAATCAATCAGAATCAAAACATCTCAATACAAAATGTCAAAATCTTAAATCATCCATTAATTTAGAAAACCAAACTTCAAACATATTTATCAAGTCCCTCAAATTTACTTAAACTAGGTAAGATCTAAAAGAATGAATAAATTACGTCAAAGAAATATCTTGTCAAATTGCTAATAGGCATGAGAGAAAGACATATAAAAGACATGGAGTGCTTTAAGAAACTATTAGAATATAAATACAATAATGATTTAGTTAGTGACAATATAGTTAAAGAATAATATGCAAACATTAACAAATGAGCAAACTAAAATATTGATAGACCACTTTTGCTAAAAGAAATTAAAGATCAAATTAAAATATTAAAAAATAATAAAGAACCGGGGTTAGATGGAACTATTCGAGTTTTTGTAATTATTACCAGATAATGTAATTAATATTGGCAGAAACTTTTAAAGAAATTAAAAATACATCTGAAGATTCCCCCCATCATGGAGATTTTCTCTTAAGTCACCTACATTAAACCCTACAAGATAAGGATCCTTCACAATGTTCTTCTTACCATCCTATTTCTCTCCTTAATGTTGATTATAAGTTGTGTCCATTTTTGCTAATAGAACTAATTTAATCTTTCTTAAAATAATCAACTATTATCAAACTGGGTTTATTTTAAAAGATAAATACATTACAAGATAATGCACCTTAATGGAGTATGGAAATAAAAATAAGAACTTTCCATTATTAGTTTAGGTTTTGATAAAGTATTTGATTTAGTAAATTGGTTGCACCTTTTTAAAGTACTTAACTAATGCAATTTCTCAACTGAGTTTGTCTCTTAAATCGACAAGAATTACCACAATTCTTGTTCCTTTGTTAAAATAGGTTCTTTTCTCTCTAGCTTTTTTAAAATAGAAAAAGATAAGAAACATGTTTTCCCATTATCACCACTATTTGCTCTAGTTATTGAGCCTTTCACAAATTATATCAGATTAATTGAAAATATTATAGGCATATCATTAGCAGATAATTGTTTTTAATATTCAACTTTTTACAGATGATTTTCTTCGCACAATAGGTACTATAGAAACTTCATTAGAGAATGTAGTTAGTTCCATGAAACATTTTGAGGTAATTTCCAGTTTAATATTTAATCATAAAACTAACACGGTATTAATTAATAACTTAAATAACTTTTGTAAAAAGTAGTCATTTTAATTGGGAGAATACTCAAATACCTCAATATCATTATAACCTCAAATTGCAAAGATATGGTGTCAGTTAATTTTAAACATATTTTAGATAAAGTTATGCAAATAATTATTACTTGGAATAATTTTTTTACCATGGAAGATTGACTTTAAGATGGTAATTCTTCCAAAAATTGTCATTCAGTCATTAATTCTAACTCCAAACCAAATCTTTTTAAAAGAAGATAAATAGTATTCTTCTCATATTTCTTTGGTATCCAAATAAGCCAAATATTTATTACAATTAGCATAGGAATTGGAAAGATGGAGGCATATGATTTCCAGATATTGAATTATATACTACTTAAATTATCATTAAAGTCATTGCATTATGGCTTAATACAACATATAAATTAAAATGGAAATCAATTCATGAAAAAAACATTTATATATTAGTATGCATCATACACACATTGTTCCTAATAGCTGTGATCATTGTTTTAAAAGATTAGTGTATAGATGGGAATAATATTGCATATTCATTTCCTTATATTAGTTATATTGCGTATTTTTAGGAAGTTACTTACTGTTTATTAAATTATTACCAATGATATATAGAATTCTTAGAGCTTATTCTTTATTTTCTGACAACATATTTTGGAATTACTCTACAAAAATTCACAATGATTTTTTTTCGGATGAAAATAAGTTTGTTCTAAATTAGCAGATAAAACTACATCTTTGTTATTTTTTATTTTTTTCATGGAAATTTCTGCATAAAGCTTATACTACACAGAATAAAATTACGTTAATATCTCCAGCATTTAATTTTAACAGTTTTGTATGTAGAAGTTAAATAGGTGCATATGGTATGTGAGTAAAATATCATCCCGCTTTTAGAAAGAAATCAATAACTGTACTCAACCATTAAGTCATTGATTTTATTTAGTGCTCCAATTCGTGAAGTTATACCCAAGACTCAAGTCTCTCTTCTTTGGTCTTTTGTGGCAATAGATAGGAAAATAACTAAGAAATGGAAAAATAAAATTACTCCCTCATAATGAGTTTACTAACTTAATAGGCTCATAGGTGTTTACTAGGCTAATGACCACAAGGGCCTTTTTAAGCCTAGCCATGCATCCCATATCTCTGACAAGTTCCAATACCCTTGATAAGTATAAGCATGGGCCTGGGAGATGAACCACTTACAAGTTACCTGTTTGCATAAGAGACATAGGTGCCAAATCAGGGATGAATTTCTCATTTCCCATCCAATTGTCTGAGTAGCACTTGAATTGGATTAGGGAGGAACTCTACTTCACATGGATGGGGACAGAGCCTGTTCCATAGATGGAGTAGACTCTGGGATACATACCAATCTCTCCAGCTGGTCCTATTTATATCACAGGCAAGGTTTAAGTCTTTTGAATGGGTAATTCTGGTACTGCTTGTTTTGTGGATATGCAGGAGGTCCATCAGAGTGGGGTCTCACAATGCCCTGTATACCAGGCATAGATCTCCCATCAAAAGCCTCTAGGAGACAGAATACAGGGATAGGGCCTTTAGGTGGTCTGCATAGGACATATTACTTATGCCCTGCATTCTTTTAGTGAGGAACCTCTGTGGACGCTCCAGTTGTTGGATATGCCTGGTTAGGTACGGACCAAAGGGGCCACTGTACTCAATGATAGGTCTGATGAATGCCGAATATAGTGGAACAATGACTTCCTTGTACTTAGATGCCATACCTTTGTTTATAAGTTGCGCAACATAGAATGATTTCCTCACCACTGTAAACACATGCTGATCAAAGGCTAGATTACTATCTGTGTGCCCCTATGTCCCTGATTACTGGGTCAACCCCAAGGGGTGTTTTGTCAACATGATAGTTACCAGGGATGGATGACTTCCCAAAGGATACTATTATGCATTTCTTGGCATTTAGTTTTAGTCCATGACTCTAACACCAGTTGTTTGTCTGTGTCACCCCCTTCTGGAGAACATTTGTGCCAGTGTGAAATTCAATGATGGCTCCTAATTTGCTATCATCTGCAAATTTAGTCAGCCAGAGACCACTGACATCGGCCTTGACTTATGAGAAGTAAATGCCAAAAAGGAGTGTTCCAAGGTGGACTCCCCATTTCTAACTTCCTGGGTCCTGTCTGTGAGCCAGTTGGCTATCCACTGGGTGACATACGAGTTTATACCTA
Source organism: Protopterus annectens (assembly GCF_019279795.1). NCBI lineage: Eukaryota > Metazoa > Chordata > Ceratodontiformes > Protopteridae > Protopterus > Protopterus annectens. The sequence goes on along the minus strand of NC_056748.1, from coordinate 1,136,993,735 downwards.
ATCTCTTGAGTTCATCAACAATTCCATAGTGGGGTATTGTGTCAAATGCCATGGCCAGGTCAAGGTAGGCAGTGTGAACGATTTTGCCCTCATCCATTGCTTTGGTGACCTTCTCAAAGAAGTCCACCAGGTTGAGTAGGCATGATCTGCCCTTGATGAAACCGAAATGGGTTGGGTCCAGTGTCTGGAGGTTTACTGTATCTCTGTTGATCATCTTCATGATAATTCTTTCCATGACTTTACATATAAGACAAGTGAGACTTATGGGTCTGTAGTTTCCAGGGTCTGTAGATGGCCCACCTTTGTGCAGAGAGAAGACTGTTGCCTTTCTCCATTCATTAGGCATGAAGCCTGTTTGGAGGCTACAGTTAAATATTAATGCCAGAGGCAAAGATAGGTGATATTTTGTGCTATTTAGAAGGCACCCTGGGATACTGTCTGAGCCCACTGATGTAGTGTTCTTCGTCTTGGAGAGATTAAGGACTTGTTCCCTAGTGATAGTAGGGGGAAGTTATATTTGATGATATTTCCTGAGGGAAGGTTGAGGAGGGGCAGAGGAGTAGAGCTGAAGCTGGATTTGTCAGCCAGGATGTTTGCTAAATCTTCTGGCTCAGTATAGATGGTTCCATTTACAATGAGCTCTTCACACAATTGTGTATTGCCTTTGAGGTTGCAGACATAGCTAAAGAATGCTTTGTAGTTGTCCTTGGCCTGGAAGGCCAAACCTACCTCAAATTTGGCTTTGGTAGACTTTTTTGTCCTCAAGGTTGTTTGTTTAATTTAATGAGGGTGTGTTTATCCTGCTCGGTACTGCACCTCCTAATTTTTGCCATGATTTTCTTCCTCCTGTTATACATCCAATTGATTTTCTGATTCCACCAAGGTGGCTTGTTTTTTGAGTTAGTTCTGTACTTCTTCCGAGTGGGTACAACTGCATCTATTAACATGTTTGTGCATTTTCTGTGAACAGTTCTGCACAGGCGTCAGTGTTCTCAGGGTTTATAGGGGCTTGATATTTTGTCAGGTTCTCACTTAATAGCAGGAGGTTAGCCTTAGAATAGTTCCTGAATATGACCAGTTTAGCTGGAGGTCCGGATTTTATTTTTATTTCAAAGGAGAACATTTTGTGGTCTGACTTTACCAGGGAAGGCATTCCAGTAGGGGGTGTGCAGCACTCTCCCATATTAGTGAGGACCAGATCCAGTATGGTTGCACCCTTTGTTGGTGTACTGACTATTCGGTCCAGAGAGTTTGTTTTTACAAAATCCAGGAATCTGTGCATTTATGTTTGAAGTTGTACAGGATTCCCAGTTAATAGTGAGGTAATTAAAGTCACCCATAAATATGGTGTTGGGTTGAATAGTTAGTGTTTCTAATAATTATAAATACATGGTATGGGTTCTGGGTCATAGAGGGGGACCTATAGCTTGCAAGGAAGTGGTATTGGATTTTACCTCTGGTAATTTGAACAAGGAGCAGCTCAAGTGCATTGCCCTGTTTGACCAGCCTTGAAGTATATTTATTTTTGATGTAAATAGAGACACCTCCATCTTTAGTCCCTGCCTGTGAAGTAGCTTATCTAATTGTGTGGAAGGCATTATAACCCTGCACTGTTGGTGTGCTGTCCGTGGTTTTAAACCATGTCTCAGAGACCACACAGACATCAGCATTCTCTAGGGTAAAGAGAGCTTCCAGGGAGTGGAGTTTTTTTGTTTAGGCTCCTAGCACTGAGCAGTAATACCTTTACATTTTCTTGGTTTTGATCTGCTATGTCGGTAGTACTTTCAGTTTGGCATTGCCTAAAAAAGGCACTATGGGGAAGACAATGTTTTACCTAATATTCGAAAGCCTAGAGGGGAGAGTTGCAGACCATCCCTGGCAAAGCAGCATGGTCTGTTAACCATCTCCTTCCATGCTGACAAATATTGCACCGCCTTAGAATGACACCAGAAACTAAGCCAATTTTTAAAGTCAATTATCTTTTGTTCATATTGTAGCATCATCCTTGGAGAAGACAAAATGCTGTCAAATGCTAGGCTGATACCAGCCTCAGACACACATTCTGAGAGCTCCATGTCTCTTCATTAGTCTAGGGAGGTACATCTCAGGTAATTTATTCCCACAAGGACTATAACTGAGTCATATCACAATACAGGAAGTATTGCTGCTCCAGACCACCACACAGACAACTTAAAATACAAAAAAAATGGAAAAATAAGAAAACCACTGCCTGTGGTAAAGAAAAAGCACTCACTTTAATGTAGCCACACTATTAAAATATAAAAAAAATAACATAAATATTTCACGGACTAAGCACTTTTGCCTGATAAAATATTAAGGCATCATCAGAGTCAGTGAAAACATCTTTAAGTACTATTTAAATAGCACCAGATCTTAAAGTCAATCATTACATCATTTCCTGCCATGTCAAATTATGTAATATGAACAATAAAATATCTACTAAATAAATAGCAAAAATGTTAAAACAGTTAAAAGTTAAAAATAAAATATCTGGAATGCAACTTTAGCCTGTTATAAAACTGGTAAATGAAACAAAACTTTAAACCAGATAAAACATAAAACATATCCATCAAGTGTAAACTTCATGGAAAAAAATCAAACATCTTTCCTCTCCTTTCTAGAACACACAACAGAGATGCACTGTCATTAATGCCTGGCTTCTCTTTGGCATTTAATCAAAGCTGCCATTCTAACTCTTTGTTTAAAAGTTCTAATTCAGGGTCACCCCCTCTCATTCCTGCTTGTCTATCACAAAAAATATATTTTTTTGTACTCATTGCATTCTCTAGTGTGCATATATAAAGCACTAGTCTCTCTTCTTTCTCTTACATCCCTATTGTGCTCCAGAATTCTGTCATGTAACTTCCTGGTGGTCAAGTATTTGTAGAACTCAGGGCATGACACACATGTAGCAATGTATACAACTCCTTTTGTATTCCAGTTGCAGTGTCCTGTTGTATGTTTCAATAGTCACATAAGGACTATCATTAATAAACCTACAACTATTGCATGTCCCACATTTGCTCTTCCTAGAGATGTATGTCTTTTTAAACTTTTCATTGGTCATGTTCAAGTATTTCCTTGATATTTCTGCTCCTGCTGTATACAACTTTAGGTTTTGCACCTAATTTGATTTTCAATTCAGCGTTAGGCATACTGTCCCATATCCTACATAAACTTGTTGCCAAATCTGGAGCCAAATGATTGTACTGCAAGACCATAACATCATTCTTGGGTATTTCTACATTCACCATTACAGTACTCATCCCATCTCTTAAAATGGGGCTAAATCTCATAGAACAATTTTTTATAACTTCTTTCTTAAGTGATGTCAGAAGCTTAATGGGATAACCCCTTTCTTTGAACATTCCAATCAAAATGTACATTTCACGTACAAATTCATCATCATTACTGACCAACATGGAGACTAACAATTTGTAACGACACTCAGTCTTTGATGAAAAGGATAGTAACTATGATATTCTAGGAGTGAGTTTGTGTATGTTCTTTTCCTAAAAATGTTAGAAGAGAGTTCTCCACTAAAACTGTTTTTGCTCAAAAAAAATCTAAGAAATCAATATTTTTGCTGTTGATCTTATATGTAAATCTTAAAAAAATCAGTCGTGTTCAAATAATTTATAAATTCTAACAGCTCTTCAGAACCCCCTGTCCTCAGAATAAGGATATTATCCAAAAACCTATGGTAAGATAAAATTTTGTTCATGTAAACTGAGGTTCCCTTTTCTCTGATTCACCAAGAACAAGGTTGGCAAAAATTGGGGCACACTTTGCACCCATAGCCACACCTGTTTTTTGCCTGAAGTATTCACCCTCAAAACATAGAAAATTGTTTGTAAGCACCATTTCAACCAGGTCTGCCAGAAAGTTAATCCTGGTTTGGTTAAACAACTCACTCCGTGTCAGGCTTTGAGTGAAATATTCCAAGCCTACCTCATGGGGTGTAACAGAAAAAAGATTGATTACATCAATTGTGATGTACACAAAGTCCTTGTCACTAGGTATTGTTCTCAGTAAATCTAGGCAATGTCATGAGTCCTTCAAGATATGAGTAAGGGACTTGGGAGCTGTCAGAGTGATGATCCACAAAGGCTGCTATTGATTCTGTCTTGGAGCCCTTTGCTGCCACAGTTGGTCAAAAAGGGGGGGTCACCCTGTTTTTTATGTATCTTGGGGATCCCAAAATTATTGGGATGATTGGTGTCTCCACCCTAAGGTACTCAAATTCATCAAGTTTCAATGAGTCTTGATATAGGGCATCAATCAACATGTCCACTTTCATATATGCCCTATTAATCTCATTTATTGTTGCCCTTTCATAGGTCTCTTCATTATTTAAAAGCTCATACATTTTGCAAACATAGTCAAATTGCTTCATTAGTACTACCCCCCCACACCCACACCCTTGTCTGGCTTCATCACTCTATATTCTTTATTTCTGGCTAAATCATTCAGGCACAGTCTCTCTTCCTTTGTTAAATTATTAAAATTTGATTTGTCCATTTTTAATCTTTGTCTAAAATCATTTTCTACCAACCTCTCAAAAATATTGATCAGGGAGTGGCTAGGAGGTATAAAAGTACTTTTGTGTTTAAAGCTGTTTGAGCTATTATCAACCACATTGTGTCATAAAAATACAGTGTTAAATTCAACTGTCTTGTAAATAGTTTAGGATCAATAAACAATTTTGCTATCTCTACCTTGAATTCAGGAACAAACTAAAGCCTTTCCTTAAAACATGAACATGTTCATTTTTCAAAGTAAAATCTGTTAAATTGTAAATCGCACCTCTACTGATACCTGCTAAGTTCACTTCTAAGCTTGCACTAGGTATTAAACCTGCATCATTAAATGCTGTTTCTGCTTGTGCCTGTACATTCATAATGTCATCCTCATAAACATAAAAAATATCAGCTTGTAAAACACATGCATCAGCTTCAACAAAATCAGTCATTTCAGTGTCACATATCATTTGTGAAGAAACAGTGCTATTTTCTGTAACATCCAAGTTAACTGATAACTCAGTTAATACCGAGCTCTCCCCCTTGACCATTGTCTCCCCCTGTATGGTATTCCTTCTTGGCCTCCCCAGTGGGAGCCTTGTTGTTTTCTTTCCTCTTAATATTTACTGAAATTAACTTGTCCATATCATTAAGTATTTTATTATAATTTATTTCAACTTGGAACAATAAGTCACTGGTTATGCTTTGATTTAAAGTTTTTATCTCTTGTTCCAGTTTCCTCAACTTCACCTCATTGTCTTTTCTCAAAATATCCATTAATTCTAAACCAGTTCTGTCAAATAGGTCTAAAAGCTCTCTGTGCATATTTGAATCTTTAACTGTAGCCACCAGGAATTTCCAGAGGTGAAGACCTTTGGGGACCTGCTTTATTGCAATTGATTTAGTCAGGAATTCATTATCTGGCTGCAGGGTCTTGTATTTCTTGCTTAAACGTTCAAATAAATTGAGCTGTATTTTAGGAAGCCATATTCAGCATGCTGTTCCCTCTGTTTTGAAAATTGCAGTGCAGGCACCTGGAACAAACCAAGTACTCTATCTCCACTGGGGGGGTGTTGCATTCACATTAACTGGTCTGGTGCTGACAACACTTGCTGGAGGAGTGTGCAATGTTAATAGAGCTTCTTGTGTATTTGTAGTATTAATTCCATCTGTTTCACCATATTGTTGAATTTTGTTAATATTGGAAGTTAATTGCTTTACTGCTGATGTTAATTCACCCACCAGCATTTCAAGCATTTTGGGCCCTTCCATTACACACAGGCTAGGTTCCTTCTCAAAACCAGGAAGTATACCTGCTCCAGACCGCCACACAGACAACTTAAAACACAAACAATTGGAAAAATAAGAAAACCACTGCCTGTGATAAAGAAAAAGCACTGTCTTTAATGTATCCACACTATTAAAATATAAAATAAATTAACATACACATTTCATGGACTAAGCGTTTTCGCCTGATAAAATATTAAGGCATCATCAGAGTCAGTTAAAACATCTTTAAGCTCTATTTAAATAGCACCAGATATTAAAGAAATACAAGACCCTGCAGCTAGAAGCCTTTGTGGATCATCACTGTAAGGCAGCTCTCAAGTCCTTCACTTATATCTTGAAAGACTCGTGGCATTGCCTAGATTTATTGAGAGCAATACCTAGTGACAAGGACTTTGTGTTTATCACAATTGATGTAATCAATCTGTTATACCCCATGAGGTAGGCTTGGAGTATTTCACTCAAAGCCTGACATGGAGTGAGTTGTTGGACCAAACTAGGATTAACTTACTGGCGGACCTGTTTGAAATGGTGCTTACCAACAATCTTCTATGCTTTGAGGGTGAATACTTCAGGCAAAATTCAGGTGTGGCTATGGGTGCAAAGTGTGCACCAATTTTTGCCAACCTTGTTCTAGCTGAATGGGAATAAAGAGAGGTTTTCACCTCAGTTTACATGAGCAAAATTTTATGTTACCATAGATTTTTGGATGATATCCTCATTCTGTGGACAGGGGATTCTGAAGAGCTGTTGGAATTTATAAATTATTTGAACACGACTGATTTATTTTAAGATTTACATATAAGACCAACAGCAAAAATATTGATTTCTTAGATATTTTTTGGAGCAAAAACAGTTTTAGTGGAGAACTCTTTTCTAACATTTTTAGGAAAAGAACGTACACAAATGCACTCCTAGAATATTATAGTTACCGTCCTTTTCATCAAAGATGGAGTGTCGTTACAAATGGTTAGTCTCTCCATGTTGGTCAGTAATGAAAAAGAAAGGGGTTATCCCATTAAGCTTCTGACATCAGTTAAGAAAGAACTTATAAAAAATCGTTCTACGAGACTTAGCCCCATTTTAAGAGGTGGGATGAGTGCTGTAATGATGGTGAATGTAGAAATACGCAATAATGATGTTATGGTCTTGCAGTTCAATCATTTAGCTCCAGATTTGTCAAAAAAGTTCATGTAGGATATGGGAGTGTGCTTGACGCTGAATTGAAAATCAAATTAGGTGCAAAACCTAAAGTTGTATACAGCAGGGGCAGAAATATCAAGGAAATACTTAACTGTGACAATGACAATGAAAGGTTTAAAAATATATACATCTCTAGGATGAGCAAATGCAGGGCATGTAGTAGTTGAAGGTTTATTAATGATAGTCCTTATGTGACTATTGAAACACACAACAGGACACTGGAGTGTCCTGGACACTCCAACTGCAATACAAAAGGAATTGTATAAGTAGAAGTAGGGAGTAGATTAGTGGTGGCAAGTGCAGTTTTAGTTCTGTCTGTAAGAATGTTTTTGGGTCTGTAAAGCATCCCTAGCTTTTGATAAGTGTTTCTTATGCAATTTTGTATATGCAGGTCAAATGCAAGATTATCAGCCACTATCAGCCCTACTAATTTGCTATGAGAAGTGACATCAATGGTTGTATTGTCAAGAGAGAAGACATTAAATTTTGTGTTTTCATGAGAGAGGGATTTGGGGAAAGTACTACATTTTTCTATTTTGGATTGAGCATGAGTTGTGAGTTACAAAACCAGGTTTCAGTGGCTGATACAGCTTCCTGAGTAAGCTGAAGAGCAGTATGGTTTAAGTTTAAGAGCAGTTTTATATAAGATGTGGGAACAGGTTCGAAGGTGAAAGTGGATGTGGTGAAATGTGGCTGTTGGGCAGGGCTGGGATAAGATGTTCAGGAATGCTTGGTTAGAAATGCAATACTATCTACAAAAATAAAAGTTGAACTGTATTGCAGTTTCAAGTGGTAAGTTATCGGGAAAGGGGTTGGGTTGAAATTTTGGCTAGGATCTAAGATTTCATTAATGTTGTTGTTTGTCTTTCGGCTTTGCCCGGTTAGGAGTCACCACAGCGGAACTCCGGTCCACTAATGATTGGCAGTAGATTTTTACAGTGCCGAGTTGCCAGCTTGACGCCTAACCTTCAGCGAAGATTTCTTTAATGGACATTCAAACATGTTTAGTTATATTTCGTACTGTTCTGAAAGTTATTACTGTTTTTTTGTTTTCATTTGTTTGTTTTTAGTATGATTGCAAAGCATTCTTACGTTTAAGATCCTGAGGTGTTTTATATTTTTGACATTCTATCCATGCTTTTTTTCTCTATCCTGCATTAACATTCTACTCTTTTTGGATAGCAAAATTTAATTGTTTTCAGTCTCTTCCTTCTAGGAAGTGCAAGGCTACTTAGGATATTTAAAAAAAGTTGTATTGAATTGAAATACAGCATAATCTAAAGGGGAGGATTTCTAGGAAGTTCAGGTTAATAGATGATAATGCAGTAATTAATATTTCTGGGTTAAACATGGAAAGGCTGCATGTTGTTTTATAAATATGCTGTTTGGATGTGTGAGATATCTGGTCGTATAGATTGGGAGATGAGCACCGAGACTGTCTGACATTGTACCTGTGGTGGTGTATTTGCTAAGGTCTGATACTAGGATCGAGTCAAATAGGGAATTTGATGTGTTGCTATAATGTGTGGGGCTAATAATTTGTTGTGTGAAACCATATAAGCTCGTGCTAGATGTAGGGGAGTTGTGGATATCCAGTGGCCAAGAGGGCCACCCTCAGGTAAAATTATAACTGAGAGCAATCAGTTTATAGCCGGTACAAAGCAATTACAGAGATACAAATTAGTCTCAGGAAATGACAGAAAACCTGTTTTAAATAACTAGCTTATGCAGTATGGAATACCAGTCAAGAAATAGGGGACAGTGACCAACTTAGTAAGAGGTCCTTAGAGTGCATGGACAATTTCACAGACACAATCACAGAGCAGGCATGTATTTGACTGATTAAAATTAATATACAGCCAGTTTCTTCATGTTAAATGTGTTTACAAATTCTCAGTAAACTTGTAGGAGTAGGGCCTTGTGTCAGAGATACTGCAGTATCAAGGTCAGATCTAGTGACTGCAGGCTGTGCTCTATGATGGAACATAAGGGACTGAGTGAGAATAATTTAGTGAAGATTCTCTTAGCAGTAAACAGAAAATCCTCCTCCTTTCAGGGAAATCTCCCCACAAGCAGTAGAGTAAACACATCTGTTCTCTCCAGTATTCCTTCACAAGTTGCAAGCCTGAGTAGTTACTGCACCACAAAAAATAAAAGGATTTTAACATCAGAATATTTTGGCACCAAAAGAGAGCAGTTATGGAGGCCAGTGTTAGATTTCTTATAGCTTTTTTAAAGTACCCAAATTCAAAATGCTCACCTTGAAGAAGGTCCTACCCATTCATCTGGACCACTGTTTCATGGTGACATCTAAAGGATGCTTTATCAACACATTCAAATTGCTCCCAATTTCATGTTGAACCTACAAAAGTCCTGTTTCACTTCCTCACAAAGAATTGCATGATGGACACAGAAAAATGTATGGCCTTTGCACTAGCAGACAACGTCCTGACTGTTCAGAGGATTTTCAGTGATTTTTCTCTTTAGAAAGTTGACTCCACAAGAGGGTTTCTCAAAATTCTAGGCTTTATGGCATTAGTGATCCTCATGACACCACTGTCCAAACTCCACATAAGAAAGATTCAATGGTACTTAAATTGCTGGAACCAGCAACTGCATCTCTTGGAGGTCCAGGTACCAGTGCTGGATTTCATGAAATGAGATTTACAGTGGTAGAAGAATCGGATGCCTCTCCATCCTGATCTGCTCTTCTCAATCCAGAAAAAATGTCAGATTTTTCATGGGAAGTAGTGCCCAGGAGAGTTCCAATGCAAGGCAACTGGTATCCTTTGAAACTTACAAAGCACATAAATGTCAAAGACATGATAACAGTGATTCAGACCTTAAAAGGTCTTCACCACATATGGTCTCTAGGCCCTCTTTTATTGGTCAGAGACAACACCAGAATTATGTGGTACCTGAACAAAATAAGGGGGTAAAAGATGCTCTCTTTACCAGTTACCAAATCATGGCCTAGAATCTAGCCTTATAGCATTTTCTGACACTTCAGGCTTCATGCATCCCATTAGAGCAAACCTTAGTGGCAGACAGACTAAGTAGATACCAGATTATGAATGAAAACCCAAGACAGAGGCCTGCTTGGATTTCATCCAGATGTGGGGAACACTTCAGTTAGTTCCCTTTGCCTCTTTTCAAAACAGGCAGTTGGAAAAAATCTATTTGAGATATCTGTGCAGTTGTGTGTGTTGGAAAGAAACATTTGTGTTCCCCTTGGACTGGAATACTCCTTTTTGCATTTCCACCCTTTGTAGCAATACCAAAGGTGCTTCTTTACCAAAGATCAATGTCATGACCCCCTTTTGGTCCAGGCAAAGTTTATTCTCCCTTTTTAACAGAAATGGCCATGTGCAAATGCCACAACATACTTACACGCCGGATCTGCTAAAGTGCAAAAACGGTGACCATTACAATTAAGTAGCAACTATACTTTCTATTGCAGATAGAAAAGAAATGTTCAAATAGCCATATACCAATCGTGTCTCATAATTTACTCTTCTCCAGTGCTTTTCATCATTCCTTCCTGTGCTAAAATATCTCTCACACACTTCTGAATCCATTATTCCCAACATCTGCCATACACGTATCACCCGACTTTTAGTCAGACTACCACTTCGTTGCTGATCTCAGTCTCATTATCACGATCTCTTACTTGTACCATTTCTCCAATACTAAAAAAACAAACACGCATTTCTTTATTGTAGCGAAACGTGCTATTTTCTATTAAGACAATTAGTAATGAAGCTCTTACATCACTGCCACACAATACAACAGGCCACAGTGCCACGGCACCCTTACCTTTACTCTCATTACATCGCATGCTGCGTTGTGTGCTTTATTCCTCCATTCTGGCCACACAATATAACAGGCCACAGTGCCACGGCACCCTTACCTTTACTCTCATTACATCGCATGCTGTGTTGTGTGCTTTATTCCTCCATTCTGGCCACACAATATAACAGGCCACAGTGCCACGGCACCCTTACCTTTACTCTCATTACATCGCATGCTGCGTTGTGTGCTTTATTCCTCCATTCTGTCTTAGTATTATGACTGCTTCTTGCAGAAAACTACCTGAGCTACACCTGTACTTCTCATTTCATGCATCTTGCCAGTTATCTACCCACTTGTCCTCAAGCTAAAACATTCTCTGAAAGGTCTAACATGCTGGTCAACATCCTGTCAATGTTTTACCCTATTACTGTAATACAAGATGATGCTCCTTGCATCTTGTTCTTATTTCTAAACGGTGTGATAAACCAGTATACAAATCAGGTGGTTTTGTTAAGCTACTTGTTAAAAATTATCTACTTTCTGTACTCATTGGGAACAGGCCTTTATAGAACAAATTTAGGGTCCCATTGTTTCACAGCTTCTTACTTTATATTTCAATGAATCTGGATCCAGTGGGATCACCATTTCACACAGCTGAAGTGCAGTTTTGAAAATAAAAATATGCTTTGTAAGATGGAAAACAGATGTCTACTATTTCAAATGTAAAACCGTGCATTTGGATTATTCTGGTGAGCTGGTATGCCTATAAACGACGTCCTTTCTTCAATTTAGTAGAAAGTCATAGGCTTAATTTTTTTTTTTTTTTTTTGTAAAATAAAAAGTTTAGGTATCATTTATTATTTCTCTGCCTACCATAGCAGCAGTAACTGCCCTTGCTTCAAAAACATCTAAAGACTCCCATTAGATTCAGCATGACCCCAGGTTTCAAGCATAATTCCCGACCCACTTCTATATTATTAGCAGTTACCTCCCACATAGTCTGTGCTTCACAAACAGAAAGGAGTCCTGAAATTACACAACCAATTTAAGGTGCCCTTTACTGGAGTTTTGTGTCTGTTACTAACATGCATGCCTTGCACAAAAAAAAATTCCACAATGGTGAACATGTGCATGCCGCTCACTTGTACTAGAGTCCTCTCATCACTGCAGCTTGTGCATGCTTGGGGAAGGTCAAACTGAAAACTGCCCAGGCTGTGCCCCCCAACTATATACACTAACTCCAGGATCGCACTACAGTGGGGAAAAGGGCATATACCTTTTACTTGCCTTACAGTACTCTGCACAGTGCCATATATACTATATATATATATATATATATATATATATATATATATATATATATATATATACACACACACACACACACACACACGGGCGTATGTCATAACATTGAAACTCATAACGTTGAACCCATTTCACTGAAAACTCAATGTTGAAAAGTAATTTCACTGAAAAGTGTAGAACTGTCCAGAATTTTATAGAAAGTCTGCAATGGTGTCATTTCTTATAGCAGTTATTAGGGAAGTGTCTCACACAGTACATGCGAATTGCAATGGTCAGCATCATGGTACCCCCAGACCTGTAGAGGTCTGCATTCATTGTTGAGCACAATTCACTGTGTATGGTGTTTTTTTTTTTTCTTTTCTCCTTGGTTGTGGAATCATAGACTTAGTATAAGTAAGTAAGAGGAGTTTGTGGGGTGCAGGGAGGCTTGCCTCCTGCGCAAAAAACACGTTTTTAGGTTATATTTTTTGTGGAGAATGTTTTTAGTGAAATGAGTTTGAACTTTATGACACTGACCCACACACATTTATGCATATAGCTACACACATACATATATAAACACATAGCAAAGACTGTCATGTGCGTTTTGTATTCTTAACCAACATCATTCCTTACTGAATTATATAAACATGAATTACTGTCATAAAATTATTCTATATATGTTTAACAGTGTCAAGTAAGGACATCACGATTATTTAAAAATAAGCACTTTTCAATCACAAGACCACATTTATATCAGACTGTCATTCATTATTGTTTTTTTAGGAGTCTGTTTATATATCTGATGATCAACTGACAACCACATTCATCTGAAGTGAGCAGAATGAAAGGAATTTTTATCAATTTCATCTTTATTCATAAATGGTAAAATGGTACTTTACATTATATTGTATTATTTGACAGCAGATGATAGTTAGCTTATGCTGTCTGCCCTTTAAGAACATTTCACATCTACTCCCTTACATCTATGCCTCCCCCTCACCCTTTCTCAATCTGTCCCTTACATTTTTGACCCCTTTTGCATTCCCTACATCCCTATAGTTGACTTATCAGCTGCTCTAGTTTTGATCCTTAGTTTTATGGGTAACAGATACTTAGCACTGGGACTGCTTCAGCAGCAGGTTGTCATGGGGAAGTAGGTCAGACCAGAGCTGCCAGCAGTTCATAGCTTTCACAAGTCCCTAATTTTGCATCATACTTTGGACTGTTTCTCGTAAAAATGTATGGCTTTCTGGAACATCACTGATGAGTATAGTCTTTGAATAATGACAGACATTTGAGTTTCAGACTTCGGAAAATACATGCCACTGCAAAATCTGTTATTTTGCAACTTTCTAAGTGTATAAGAGCAATATTTAAAATCTGTCCTTGATTTTGGACATTTGTCACCATTACTTTTTTTTTTTTGGGGGGGGGGGGTGATTCTTGAGCTATGCAGTAGAGAAGTTTGCAGAGCATTACATATTCTGTACTGAATGGCAGGAGGTCAAGTCCTAACTGGGTGGAGCTAATGAGATCATCCTCATAACTGCATGCAGCATGAGTTAACTCCAGACCTCCCTAATGATAGACTTTTTGCAGTAATTTGTTCAGTTCCGGCACTGCCCTACTCTATCACTGGGAATTTGAAAACATTCAGAAACTCCAACCTGTAAATTTCTCTTATCAGCCACCTGTTTGGAGACTGCTTGCCTTGGATGTAGTGCATGGTGATGTTAACCCTGTGTCATTTATTAAGTATATTTTGTACTTAAATGAATATTTTTATAACTGAGTGTGGTGTGCTACATCTTATTGGGAGCATGGTGTGAAGTTTCACTAAGGTTGAGAAAAAATGCATTGTCACTCTCTAAGGATTGTGAACATCATGTGCCAAAGAAATAAATGTGTGTGTGTGTGTCTACTACAGGGCAACCAGAGAACATGACCTGGTGAATGTCCATGGCTTTCAGAGACATTGATGGTGGCAGTGCATTTTCTGTGAGTCACATATGTACTTCAGTTTCTGAGGGTAGTGGGTTTGACATTTATTTCATCACATCATGGACTAATATTACTTGTATTGATCCCATGAATGATAATATTCGCATACATATGCCAACCACATCTACCTATTCTTAATGCTTTCACATAACACACACAACTTTGTATTCGTGTGTGTAAATTTCAGGAACATTGCTGCATAATGCTATATCATGTGTTGGTTGTATGGGACCATGGATACAATATTCAACAGAGAAGTTGTGTCTTTGTAGGTTCAGCCCTACACATTTGCCCAGTGTCCTGCAGCACAACTGTACACCCCTCCCCCAGTACGGCTAGCTGTGTCACTGCTCACCTCCTTGTACAACTCAGCAAAAAGCCATAACAAAATGCATGTAGGCAGTAGCTTGGGGTGCGCCATTGTGTAATAGTTTCTGCTTGCCTGTTACATATCTCTGTTATGACCTTATATGTAATATCTGCCTTATGTAGAGGAATTACCGTTTTCCTCAGACCCTTGCCTTTGTTACCTTTCTTTGCTTTTTTATAAATTTTTTTTTACTTGCTGTTTTTTTTCTCTGCATGTAAGTTGGCATTTTTTTTACAGCATCTCCCATGGTTATTTCAGTGCAGTGGCCCAGGTTACCATCCCCACATTGGTCCCATACACTCCCTGCCACCCCTCCACCTTTGTGTGTATTGGAGGATGCAAAAGGCCTTTGCTGTGACCCCTGATGCTCACTCTCCAAAGTGATTATAACCGAGACCTCCAACAAGACTACCAGGTATCAACAGTTTGTCACCCTCAAGGAGTTTGTGGAAGTTGTGAGGGTTTTGATTGACCAGTGGATGGAAGCCTATATCAGCCACCTGCATAGGGTCGTCTTGGATCTCCCAGTTGCATTGTTGTACTTCCCTGCCTTTGCAGCCACACACAGGGCCAAGGAAGGCAAGTGGTCAGGGTGCTGACTGAAATCTCCCTGGCTGAGCATAGCACAGGCAGTGCAATAAAGAAGGGCATGCCCACCCTACACCCCATTCTAGTATTGCCTTCCTGTGTATGTCATCTCCTCCCATTCCTCATCCATTCTGTAATCCCATCCCCCCCATTACCAGTGTCCTCCCTTTGTCTCTGTCTATAATTCCAGTGTCACCCCCACTGTATCAGCATATCTATTGTCAGTCTTTTATATTTGCCCACATGCCCCTGTTTCTAAACCTCACCCTCTTACCATACCATGTCTTTTGCTCAATTCCTCATATTTAGTGTCTGCAAGAGAAAAAAGTATTTTATATATCTATGCGCACACACATACATACATATATATATATATATATATATATATATATAAATCCCCCTCCCTGTGGCTTATCTTCCCTTTTTCAATTGCGTATGTTCCTCTGCTTGCTGTAAACCTTTTTCCTACTTTCATATACACCCATTTCCACCCCTTATATAGTCTGGAAATTAGAAAAACATTCTAAAAACAATAAAAATCTTCAAACAAAACAAAAACATTTGCAGTTTAATTATAACAAATTAGACATAATATAAAAACATTGGTTAAAAATCGATACAAGGTATACGATATTCATACCTCTTAACTGTACAGATTTTCACAGAATGTTCAGATTTTTGCCACATATTTTTGGCCTTTTTCTCCTACAATTGTGTTTTTCTGGCAAATCATTGAGGGTTGAAGTCAGAAAATGATGACAGTCATTTAAGTTTCTGACTTCATACCCTTCAGACAACTCATGTTAATGCAAAACCTGTTATTCTATCAACTTTCTAAGTTTGTAAGATCAATATTTAAAAAGCGTCCCTATTTTTGGGACTTTGTCCCCCTATTTGTTATCACTTTGTCCAGATTTTGTGCTCTAAGAGGATGAGAGATATGGACATTACATCACAATATGACTGTAGCCATTAGTGTCACTGCTTCCTGTTTCTGGGCACAAGCTGCCATCTGGCGCAAACTAAATGGTACCACTGGGTGATATATCACAGTTTTACTAACGGGACATTTACTGATCAGTTCTAAGTGGACTGGTACATAATCTAGTGGTGTGTGTGGTCTTTCCATAGGTCCCATCTGGCCTACAGTCATGAAGGTTTGTAAACAGACCATTCCATTAAGTATCAGATAGTGTATGATGGACATGGAATCACAAATGTTTACACAGCATGCAGGCGGTCGCTGTCTATCGCACATGTCAGTTGTATTGTCATTTCTTCAAGCTGAATTTACACAGGGCCATCTAGCTGCCAAGTGCAGATACTGTGAACAGCAATGTATATGACTTAATTTACAGTGTGTGTCAATTTGTCTGTCACGTGTTGGTACTGTGTTGCAGGTGATGCTAGATACCTCCTAGAGCACTTGCTAGTGATGTCTATATAGAACCCAAGGTGCATAGGTGAACCCCAGTACAAAACTGCAAATTCACAAACCCAAAATGTCATTGAGCATCTGTTAGGCCTACTCAAAGACTACGTCCACTGCCTTGACATATTGGAAGGGGGAGCACTCTATTATGACCTAACTATAGCCTAATGAAATACAATAAGGTTTTGCCATAAGTGAAGCTTTCCTGATAATTGAATAAAAATATGTAAAGCACCTGTCAGCACATGTAAATTGAACTCACAGTGTTTAGCCACAAAGTCTCTCCTGCCATCAGTGGTAGGAGATACTGTCATTCTTGCAATACTGAAAGAGAAAGGGCACATCAGAGAACTGTTACAACTCTAAGGAAATGTGCTTAAACAAAATATACAACTCGGTTTCCTATATGTGTCCCCTTAGCTAGGAGATGGGCAGCATGCAAGTGTGTAGTCACTGCACGTGGCCATCCCCTTAGCTAGGAAATGGGCAGCATGCAAGTGTGTGGTCACTGCACGTGGCCATCCCCTTAGCTAGGAGATGGGCAGCATGTAAGTGTGTGGTCACTGCACGTGGCCATCCCCTTAGCTAGGAGATGGGCAGCATGCAAGTGTGTGGTCACTGCACGTGGCCATCCCCTTAGCTAGGAGATGGGCAGCATGCAAGTGTGTGGTCACTGCACGTGGCCATCCCCTTAGCTAGGAGATGGGCAACATGCAAGTGTGGGGTCACTGCACGTGGCCATACACAAATAGAAAATAGCAAAGGTACATAGAGGGACAACCCAAACAGTGTGTATGCAGTCTGGCATGGTAAAATCTAACCTATTCTAAACCAGACCCCCTGCATACATGAATATTACAGTGGTCATGTCAGATCAAGTGTCACCACAACCACCTGACATTAAACATCTAGACAGCAGCGCACATTTCCCTGTGCTGACCTTCAGAAACATGTGCCAGTAACAACAGGCTCAAAAATTTAACAGGATAATGGAGAAGAAAAAAATATAATGCTGTGAACTTACTATATCATCCAGGGTGATATAGTTTAACTTCATCATCTGGGATTCTGTACAGAAGGAAGGAAATAAATCAAATTCTGTAATGGAAGTATCATATAAAGAAAACTAAAAAGCCATTAAGACAAGAAGTGTCACTGTAGAAGGACAGACGTGATAAAATCAATATGCAGTGTTAGAGCTGACGAGGTTCTATAGTGCACTACTGCAAATAATAAACCGACGACACTAGTACCCGCAGAAAAAACGATATGCGTGTAATATAAAGGCAAAGTACAAAATAAGCAAGAAAAACGTAGAAGATACGCGTGTAATATAAAGGCAAAGTACAAAATAAGCAAGAAAAACGTAGAAGATACGCATGTAATATAAAGGCAAAGTACAAAATAAGCAAGAAAAACGTAGAAGATACGCCTGTAATATAAAGGCAAAGTACAAAATAAGCAAGAAAAACGTAGAAGATACGCATGTAATATAAAGGCAAAGTACAAAATAAGCAATTCATTGATGATCCAAAAAAAGTTTTATAAAAAACTGGGAAAAGTAAAAGGGATAGAAACACCACTAAAGAGAAGAAATAGACACACTTTGGAGAAGTATCTACGAAGACCCTGCAGGACATCAAGAGGCTAAATGGGTAAACAAAAAAAAAAGTTCAAATGTCCAGGATATTAAATGGGATGGAATAATGACCAGAGAAATTCAAACAAAATTAAGAAAAGCCCTGAGCCCAGATGCAGTACCTAAATTCCAACTAAAAGTATTAACATTATCACAAGAAGATTTAGCCCCAAGTAAAAATTACCTATATGCACTCCCCGAATACACCAACCTGGTTAACAGGAAAAATGATACCCTCCTTCAGAATGAACCTACAAGCCATCCTAAAAACGATAGACCAATAATTTGCCTTCCAACAATGTATAAATTATATACTAGAAATGATACCCTCAGAGATTATAGTAATTTAGAAGAAAACTCAGTCATGACAACAGAACAAAAGGGTAACAAAACGTCATATGGAACACAGAATAATCTGCTGTTATAAAGTTCATAATGGAGAATCGTAAAAATGGTAGAGTTTAAGTATGGCATCTACAGATTACCAAAAAAAAAAAAACATTTGACTGTATCCCACATACTTAGATAAAGGTCTGCTTACAGATGTACAAGATACTCCCTACATTGATCTATTACATTTCATTGACCATGAAACAATGGCAAACCACTGGGCAGCTACACTATGATAGAGGACAAATTATCCTAGGGATAAAAATTCAAAGGGGGATATTCCATGGTGACTCTCAACACTGCAATTTTGTCTTGCCCTTAACCCAACAAAAACAGCAAAATGGAAATAGGTCTCATCTTTTTGTGGATGAATTAAAACTGTATAATTCACCAGATAAGAAGATGAAGCACAAGTGGAACTGGTCAAAGCGTTGTCATATGATATAAAAATGTCATTTGGTCTTGATAAATATCAAACGCAACATTTAAAGCAGGAAAGTTGCAGCACCCAGAAAATATCAGTCTGGGACAGGAATGTGATTTAAAGAAACTTGAGCAGGAGGGAGTGTAGAAATATTTGGGAATTGATCATGGATCAACAATAAAACATGAACAAATGCAAACAAAACTTAGTAAAGAATATCTTAGAAGACTTACATTAATCCTGAAAACAGCCCTGACATCTAAGAACAAAGTCAAAGCTATAAACCAATTTGTTCCTCCTTTTCTGACTTACAGTTTTGGGATGATTAACTGGTCCATAAAAAATATTGGATCAGTTGGACAGAAAAACAAGAAAAATGCTTCATGTTTATCAAACGATACATAAAAATCAATGTATACCAAAATTATATATCCCTTGTTCTGGATGAGGTGTGGACCTACTTGAAACTGATTATACGTATACATCTGCAATCCAAAGACTACATACATATCTGCTGACCTCATCAGATCCAAATGTAGAGAAAGTTTTAAAACATGAAGAGAACAAATGAAAGATTACTTCCCTGCTTAGTTTAGCACAAGCATATCAGTGTCAAACATGAATGCAAATCAAACCAGTAGCCAAAAACGCAGCAACTGAATGTGCCAAAAAAATGTATAAGGAGGAGGATCAGATAAAGCAAGATGTGGAAAAAGCATAAATATAGATGCAAGTACAGAAAATTCCTGGAACAACGTTCATGTCAATTAGGATCTGATGCAGGAATGGTTAAGGAAAGGCGAATTTAAACCAAAAGATGAAAGGTTAATATTAGTGGCCCAGCATAGTAGACTACATGTATGTTGGTTTAAAAGGTCCATTGAGCATGTAGGAGGAACAGACAAATGCAGGTTCTGTATATAAAAAAGATTGGGAACAGTCACACGCCATGTTGCTGGGTATGAAACGTTAATGGCAGAGGACCTGTATACTGCAAGGCATAATAATGTGGCAAGACTACTGCTTTGGGAATCATGAAAACTTACAATACTGAAGTGAAATTTGTATCACATAGGATTCCCCCATTACAAACAGTTCAAAAAATGCAGACACACACAAAGTCATAAAATTCCAGGATATGCAGACAAAAATTAGGTCAATGTGGACTGAGGATACCCAGACAGTTCTAACAGTAGTAGTACGAGCAACAAGTCTCATAAAAAATAATTTATAGTCGTAGTTACATACGCTACTAATACATGCAGCACCATACAAGTTAGAGGAGCAGGTCAGTTGTGGGCACATTGCAGGTGCTGCACAGAGCTCTTTTGGCTAACATCAAAGACTGGAACAATACTAATTTTATGAACTTTAATCATACTTTGACTTAAGTGTGGGGCCAGTTCCAGTTATGGTATGCAAAGGACTTTGATGACATGTTGAATTTCTCCAATTAATTATTTATTTATTGCAGTTTGTTAACTGGGAAAGTCCACTGGGCCTAAATGAGCCCATTTTCAATGGAAGCCTGGGGAGAAAAGCTCCAGACAGAAAAACAATATTTTCAATATTCAGAAGTAAATAACACAAGTACAGCATTTTAAGATATTTACAGTAATAACTAATGTTCATGAAGTACAATTCATGTGCAAGTAGTACATCATATATGGAGACAACAGAAATATACATCCAATTCCTAAGTTTGAATAAGAAAGGATAAAATGGTGTAAGGCTTCAGGAAGGGTGAAAGCAGGAGCATTCCCCAGAGAGAGGAGAGATGAGAGTGGAGTAAGATTTTAAAGTAAGGGTGATTCTGGGTAGTTCTAATGTGAGGGGGAAGCGAGTTCCATGATCTAGCCAAGGAGAAGGATAGTAAGAGTTTCCCTGGGGAAGTGAAGGTTTGTAAAGTTCAAGCACTTGGGCTTAAGGCCAGTCCTTTTACATTAAGAAAGTTTGTGGTCTGCACTCTTCTGGGAGGAGAGGCTGGACTCTGCCCTTCTGATCTGGGAATTTCTTGTTACAGGCTTATAGTGCCTGCATATTTTAACTGTTTCTTACTGAAATTGGTGTGCCTTGTTTGCTGTTGCATAAACTAGATTCAGGCCTGCTGAATCTAGCTTTGTTTGTATAATTTGAGCACTAATCCAAGCCTTCTTTTTTGGAGCAGGTTCCCCTGCACCCCAGTGGCAGGAGTGTGCAGTTAGAACTTGTCTGATTGAAGACGACAGGAACAGGGCTCAGTTTTGAGATTTTTTTACTGGTTAATTGGGTAATTTGTTTAAAAGCCTTTTCTGTTTGTTTGTTGTCATCTAAAGTGGTTTTAAGTGTATTTTTTACTGTTTGTAGTCATTTAAAGCTGTTTTAAGTGTATTTTTTTACTGTTTTTGCCTTATCTTTTCAACAAAGTTTTCCTTGTTTCCCACCTTTCTAACCTAGTATAGTCCAGTTTTCAGGCTAGTGCTGAATTCAGAGCTGTGTTACAATTTTCTGAGTTGCCTATACCTTACTTGGATAGAGGGAGGTTTCTCTGTTCACCTGAGAGAGAGGGAGTTTTGAGTAGCCATCTGTCCCTGGAAGAGTGGTTCCAGCCCAGACGTTAGTAGTTTATAGGCCATTTTGGGTTAATTTCTATCTCTTTCATTTCCCTGCTGTAAAAACCACGTTTGCATGGTTTTGCACGTCTGGGCAGAGCCGGTTAGCTAGGGCTAAATTATTCCTGGCTCCACCAAGTCTCCTCTTCAGTTTTTCCCTTGAAAGTAGTCTAACTCTCAACCTAAGCACTTAAAAAGCATCCTACAGTCCAGCACTTGCTCAGACCTAATAGCAAGCACTAATATACCCCGACACTTGATTGCCCAGCAGGGCAAGGCTCATTATACACCCCTCACCAACCAAGCGACTAAGCAGCTCACCCTACTATTCAGGCATGACCAAAGGGCAAGTTCAGGTGTACTCTCCAGTCCAGCTGGTGAACCTGGGTATCCTGAGGCAATGTTACAACTGCCTCATGTACACAGACAGCCCTCTCCTCCTACCACAAAACAATAACATATGTGAGAGATGCAATTATACAGCCAAACTGGAGGCTAAGGTCTCTCCACCCAAGACTGGAACAGGCAGTCATGAGGAGAAGGTTAACACTTGCACCACAGCTCCAGCCTCACATAGACCTACTAAACCAGCACTGGCAAAAAATACACATAAATACACAAAATCATACTTGGAGGCTCTAAATAAAAACCTGCAAAAGCATCAGAGAGCTCCAAAGCAGACAACCAAAAAACCTATACCTCCCGTCACAAACCAGACAACACATAAAACACAAAATTAGTGTGCCGCACAATCACAGCCCTTAAGGCGAAATAACATACCTAACACACTAGTAATAGGCGACTCAATATTCAGGCACACTGACGCCCCACTCACTAGGCTGGACAAGGAGAAGGTTACTGTTAGCTGCCTGTCGGGAGCCAAAATCCACCACATAACACAAGCACTCAGGTCACTCCAGAACAAGTACAAATATGACTCTGTCATTGTTCATGTTGGTGTGAATGACCTGAGCCGTACCTCCCTGGACTACATGAAGAGAGACATGGAAGAGCTCTCTGATCATGTAGCCCAGGCAGGTATGACCCTGACCCTGAGTAGCATCCTGCCCTCACCAAGAATGATACCGCAGTATAAAGAAAAAATTTATCAATTTCAACAATTGGCTAAGCTTCTGGTATCATTCAAAGGGGATCCAGTGTCAGTCAGCCTGGGACGACATGCACGACAAGCTTCATTGCTTCACAAGAGACAGCTTGCACCTGTCACCCCTAGGCTTTCAAATACTGGCCAAGGCTCTTGCTGCCCCCATAATGCCTTTTTTAGGCAAGGCTCAAAAGTCAATTGCACCTCCGTAAACAGCACAAATAAAAAAATGAGGGTTATGCTACTCAACGCCAGGAGTTTAAATCTCAAAATGCATGCGCTCAAAGCACTCCTCAGTATGGAGAACGTTGACATCTGTGCAGTAACTGAAACCTGGTTCAAGGCTCCACAGAGCACCCCAGCACTACTGGGCTACAACTCATACCACACACTTCAGCCCGAGAAAATGGACCAAAACACAAAAAATCCATATTCATCAAGGATACCTACACCTCCAGGTTAGTGGCGCAGCATGATACCTCTGAGATCAACCATGTGCAACTAACATTGGGCAAATCTTCATTGCAAATTGTGGCCTGCTACAGATTACCCTCCATGACCCAGGACCACCACTCCACCTTTCTGGGGACACTGGAAAACATGAAGGTCCTACCGAACAACCTGATATTGGGTGATTTCAATTATCCTACCGTTAACTGGGAAAACTAC
This sequence comes from Protopterus annectens, assembly GCF_019279795.1. Lineage (NCBI taxonomy): Eukaryota > Metazoa > Chordata > Ceratodontiformes > Protopteridae > Protopterus > Protopterus annectens. The sequence goes on along the minus strand of NC_056748.1, from coordinate 1,136,970,416 downwards.
TGAAGTACAAACTCCCAGGTCCACCGCTTCCTGGAATTTATCAACTCAAATGCTGTGGATCAGCTGGTAAACTCCCCTACCAGAGGTGAAAACATATTGGACCTGGTCATCACCAACATGGGCGACAGGTGTTTCGCACCGGACGTCAACCCATCACTGGTTAGATCAGACCATAAACTAATCACTCTGGATGTCCAAACAACACCACCCCAACTAAGGAAACCACAGTGAAAAACTTTTCTATAGCAAACTTCACCTTACTTAAGACAGAGGTGGTAAGTTTCACAGCCCCCACAGTTAAAGGATAACAGTGTCCAAGATGCAGGAACCTTTACAAATGCACTCTATGAGCACCTACAAGGATGCATGGATTGTGCCATCCTTAGCAAAACCAAGACTCACTCCCCTAAGAGAAGGAAACCAGTCTGGTAAACAGGCTATACAATAGGAGGAGGAAACTAGTTCAGAAAAAAAGCAAATCCCAAGAAGGAAAGACATCCCTGATCAGTATCAGTAAGAAACTAAGGTCCCCCATAAAATCATCCAAGGCTAACTTCGAAAGAAAAATAGACCAGGATTCGAAAGATAACCACAAAGCCTTCTTTAGCTATGTGAAGAATCTAAGTGGTAACTCACAGATATGATCTGAGCTAGTGCAGAATAGCACAAAATATACTGAACCTACTGATATTGTCAACATCCTGGCAGATAGATTCAGTGCAAACTTCATCCCCCTTTCTCACCCCCAAAATGGCCCACAACAATACCATCAAAGTGTAGTGTCCCAGAAATCACAGACGCACAGGTGAAAACAGCCCTTTCAAAAGCGCAGTGTCAATGGGGCCAGATGGTGTCCCAGGCTGCGTCTTGCTAGAACTAACCCCCCCCCACCTAAACACACTGTTCAACCTCAGCCTCTCCACAGGCTACGTGCCCATAGAATGGTGCACAGCAACGGCTATTCCACAAAGGAGGGGCCACAACTGACCCTGGTAACTATCGCCCCATAAGCCTGACTAGCCTGGTCTGCAAGGCTATGGAGCGCATCATCATGGAACTCATTAACAAAGACATTGGGAATCTCCAAACACTTCAACTAACCCAGTTCGGCTTTAAGGGCAGATCATGCCTACTAAACCTGGTTGACTTCTTTGAGACGGTCACCAAGGCCATAGATGGGGGGAAGGTGGTTCACACAGCCTACCTTGACCTCGCCAAGACATTTGACACCATTCCCCACTCGGAAATTATAGAAAAACTCACCAGCATGAACATAAACCCCTGCGTCACAAGATGGGTTGCCAACTGGCTTACAGACAGAACTCAGATGGTAAGAATAGCAGGCTCCAGGTCCCACAAGGCTCGGTCCTGGGACCCCTACTGTTTGACATATACTTCTCAGAAGTACAGGCAAACACAGGAGGACTATGGCTAACCAAGTTTGCCAATGACTACAAACTGGGAGCCATAATTGACTCTCCGGCTGACATGGATATTCTCCAAAAGGGCCTTACCGAGATGGACACCTGGTGTCAAAGTTATGGTCTCAAGCTAAATGCCAAAAAATGCATAGTCAGCCCATTTGGAAAAAACAAAACACCCATGAATTACCGCATAGGTGGTAGCCCCCTTAATACAGAAGAGGTAATAAGAGATCTGGGGACCCAGGTAGATAGTAATCTCTCCTTTGAAAATCATATTGCCAAAGTAGTTAGGAAATCCTTTTATGTAGCCCATCTAATTACTAAAAGGTTCGCATCTAGAAATAAAGAGGTTATAGTGCCCTTCTACTCGTCACTCATCAGACGCATCATAGAGTACAATTCCCCATTTGGGATGTACCTCACAAGACACTTTCAACAGCTGGAAAGACCACAAAAGTACCTCAACAAGAGGATTACTGGCCTCAAATATATGTCCTATGCAGCCCGACTGGAAAAACTCTGGCTGTACTCAGCGTCATATTGCTTACTCAGAGGTGATCTCTGCCTGACTTACAAAGCCATGTCCATCTCAGAATTGATGGACATGCTCCACCTAAAGAAATCCAAGTCACTGCAAGCCACTTGCTCTAGTGAGCTAAACCTCACCACAACAATAAATAGAACATGCTGGAGGGATAAATTCCTGTCACAGAGACTCCCCATGCTTTGGAACAAAATTCCTAACTACATTAGGCAGAGCCCCTCACTAACACTCAAGAGAAACCTTGACGAGTGGATGAGTAACAGAAAATACACCCCTGGGATCACTTCATTGGCTCTTCTTGACATATGCTCAGTTAATTAATCAATGGGGCAGTGAAAGCTGACATACTCTGGCTAGGCTTATAAATGCCCTCGGGCAGATAGCCTAGTACCTACCTGTAAACCTGAGGAGATTTTGATTAGTGGATCTTAGTGTTCTGTGCGGCTGGCGGATTTTTAAGGTACAGCAGAGAGAAGGACAGTTAGAGGGTTTAAAGATGAGGTTATGTGCTGCTGTCAAGTTGAATGAGAGTTAGGTAGTTTGGGAGTTCTAACCAGTTTAGGGCATGGAGGGAGTTGCAATGATGAGTGGAGGATTTGGATCCTGTGGCAAACTTGGAAATGTTATTATAGCATGAAGACAATTTTGATTTCAGGGTTGACTGGAGATTAGTAAGTAGTGGAACTACATAAAGAAGAGAGGGGATGAGGTAAGTGGTGGATAGGAGTTGTTTAGATGAAAGAGAAAGGTAGTGTCTGTAACGATAAAGCATTCCAAGCTTTTGATGTTTTTTTTAATATTAGTTTGTAGATGGATGTCGAATTTTAGCTGGTCGTCAATAAGGACGCCCAGCAGTTTTGCATGGGGAACTATTTCAATAGATGTCTTGTTTCGACTGAGTATAGAGAATGATGTTTTGTCCTTAACAGTATGTCTAGAAGGGGTGAAAATCATTATTTTGGATTTGGATACATTAAGGGCTAGGTGGTTGTCTAGCACCCAGGATTCGGATACAGGAGAAGGCCTCGAGTTAGGTTCATTACTTTGTGGAGAGTTTTGGCAGAGCAGATGATAGTAGAGTCATCTGTGTATTGGACAAGTTTAGCATTAGGGATATTTTGGAAGAAGTCATTAATAAAAATATTGAATAGTAAGGGACCCAGTATAGAGCCTTCAGGAACCCCTGTTGGAGTGTGCAGGAAAGAAGAAGTACAGTTGTTCACTAGCTGATAGGTAGCTGGTGAACCAGTTAATGGAAGAAGAGGAAAGGATGAGATGAGAGTTTGGAAAGGATGGGTTTATGGGAGACAGTATCGAAGGCCTTAGATAAGTCAAGGAGGAGGGTAGAAACTATGTTGCCAGAATCCTGGGCAGAGTTGATGATATCAAGGAAGGAGAAAGGGGCAGTGGTGGTGCTATGTCCTGGTCTAAACCCATGTTGTGCTGGAGTCAATAGTTGGTTGCCAAGTAAGTAGGGTAAAAGTTGCAGGTGGATACATTTTTCAAGAATCTTAGCGATAGGGGACAGGATAGCTATTGGGCAAAAGTTGGAGATTGTAGTTACCCGCTTTGCGGAGGGGATGATGAAGGCTTTTTTTCCAGAGGAGTGGTAGATAGGACTCTTGGATGGAGTGATTAAGACGGAGATGGGTAGAGCTATGCCATCGGCAGCTAATTTGAGAAAGCTGGATGGAATGTTATCTGGGGCATTAGAACAAGGTTTTAGTTTTAATAGTTTTTTTTTTTTTTTTAATAGTATGGGTAGGAATAGATTTGAGAGTGAAAGGAGAGGACGGAGAGTTATTACATGTTGAAGCTGTAGTTTTGGATGTGTTGGAGGAGATATTATTTGGGAAAGATGAGGTTAGTTTAACTATAGAATTAATGAAAAAGGAGTTGAATTGCGTAGCTAGGACAAGGTCAGGAGAGTGTGGGTCAGAGCAGGAGAATTGATGAGATGCTTCTCCAGAGCCAGAGAAAGGGGAGTGGGAATTGAGGGCAGGGTAGGGAAGTGGAGTGGAGTGAACCCACAGGGTGAATGGAGTGGGTAGAGCCAGAGAAAGGGGAACAGGGGAATAGTGAAGTGTAAGGAACAATCAGCCACACAGTCTTCAAAAGAACTGTGTAGAGCAGTTGGCTTGCTTGGTGGTAAGTTCATAACAGTGCACTGTAGATCTGTGTGTTCCTACTGTGTTAGGTGAGGGAGTAAGTGGAGTACAACAGGTGCTACTACAGGGAAACTAGTATTAAAATCTAGATGTTTATAAGGGAATGTAGTTCTCAGTGTTTCACTGTAGAGAAATAGAAGAGCTTATAGTGCCACCTGGTGGCAATATATATAGGAATTGCGTTAGAATAGGAGAAGAATGTAGAGGGAGCGTCTATTTCTTTTCTTTACTGCAATTTCTAGTACTCTGAATGACACAGTGGGAAGCTAACAGGGAGACAGTAATTAACTAGAAAAATGTCCGTTGTAGGCTGCAAACGAGAACACTGCATGGATTACAAGTAAACAACAGAAATAAGTAAGCACATACACACTGAGGTGAGTCACAGGTGATAGGCTTAAAATGTCTTCCTTAGGGTGAGAAGGTTAGCATGCAACTTTTCTGAAGGTTGAGGAAGCACAATTGGACCTGGGCGAGCAATGAGCGCATATACAGCCTACAGCAGTAGCAATCAGGACAGGGAAGAGTAAATCTAATGCCCACACTGTTTCCCCATCCTGATGAAGTCTTTTTCTGAGGACAACTCCTCTGTCAGATCATGCAGGCATCAACTTTGCTGGAGGTACTATGACTGTGACTCATAAGGTGTTCTCTGTAATGGCCATAAATAAAATAAAACTTAACCTTGTTCTCTTTCATGCACCATTCAGATGCTGTCTAGTGGACACTATCAGAAGTTGAATGTACTTGGAAAATGGTGTCATTATATGAAGGATAAAATGGTAGCCATTGAATCATAGTCACAGAGTGACATCAGGATTCCAGGTAGTGCAATGCAGAGCTGTACACTAATGCAATGCACATACTTGTATAGGTCTCCAGTATGAGCTTGTAGACGCAAGATGTCAGGGATAAACAGTCAGCCAGCTACACTTTGAATTGAAGATATGTAGAAGAGAAATAAACCATCAGACATTCATGCAATCTGGCTTAATTTGCCTGTGTACCACTCAAACAGGCATAAACAAGAATTGTCTTACAGACATACCATGGTTTTATATGCTAAACTGCAAAGAATTTAACTGTATTGCATATATTGTCGACAATATTAAGATACATTCCAGCAATTTCCTGACTCATAAGCAGCCCTGAAGAGGGACAAAACCACACTGAGGTTGTGTGGTAAGCTAGATTTCTCTTCTCTTACAAGAATATCCAGCCTTTTATTAGAATTCATTTTAAAGTGAGAGCATGACAATGTGTGCCTCACATGCTTCCTATTAGATTTTACTGCCAACAAGGTAGTCCACAGTATCAGAATAACCTGTCTCCGTACTTTGCTATCAATTGTGTTACGACTATCCCTTGCCTACTCTGTATGGTAGCCTATATTGATAAATACATCAAGGCTATACCTATATTCAGTTATCCCCCAAGTTTATAAGATAGGACTTTGTCACAGTAACTTCCCAAAATGTCAGCAACAGAGATGACTGCCATGCCCTATACCTACCCACTAGTTCTAACAGGTGTGATGAGCCTATGGGGATTGCATATGCAACAGTGCGTGATATGTATACCAGCTTTACATATCATCACATGGCATAACTCCATAGCTTTCACTGTAATGGCAGCATGGCTTAAATTTAATCCCTTTGTCTTTAGTTGCCTTTATACAAGCCCCAGGAGTATACAAAATCTGTGTCATGTGTTCAAACGCATAAGCATCTCTGCAGGATGAAATGGTGGGCAGCAGCTGGGCAATTCGTTAAGACACAAGGACACTGACTGCTGTGGAAACAGTTGAATAGCATTTATAGGAACACGTGCGGCTGACAGCAGGCCATGATATAAATTACACAGGAGAGGGACAAAGTCTTACATTATAGTAGATTCATAGGCATGTTACGGACATGCTGTACTGTCCAATGCAAAGGACAGAATTCATCAAATTGTAATGCTACAAACTTAATGCAACATCCAGTGTGATGTAGTCTAGCTTCGGTATCAGGGATTCTGTAGTGCAGATCATCAAACTAGAGCATATTCCACAGCAGTGGAGAGGTAAGCCATTATAAGGACACTAATAGCTGGCAAAGCTTGGAGAGTGGGGGGGTATGCTGATCCTACAGGAGGAAATGGCTCTGGAAAAAGCTTGAGTATTGGTCCACCCCCATTTCCCCTTAGTGGATGATTCACCAGGTTAGTACCATATTCAGCAAATTTTTGTACAGTAGCAACAGACAGACTTTAGACTGACCAAAGCATATATATTTGCCTATGTGTTGTTAGAGGGGCATCAGGTATCCAATCATTTTGGGACAGCAGTAGAAGTAGATTGCAAAAAAAATCCTTGTTTCCCGCCTTTCCTGACTAGAATAGTCCACTATACAGGCTTTGCTGTATTCTGGACTTTGGGATAGTTCCTGTGTTGCCCATTTCCTTACTTGGATAGAAGGAAGTTTCTTTGCTCACCAGTGGGAGTGGGGAGCCTTGAGCAGCCTATCTGTCCCTGAAGGAGTGCCCTCAGCACAAGAATCTTGTAGTAATTGGCCATTTTGGGCCATTTGTAGCTCTTTGAAGTTCCCTGCATAAAAATCCGCTTTAGCGCGGCTTTGTGCGATTGTGCACATAGCGCAGCATTGGGCAGTGCCGCTTAATCGGGTTTAAACTATTCCCAGCTCCACAAAGTCTGCTCTTCACTTTTTCCCTTAGAACTGCTCTATCTCTCAAATTAAACACCTTAATCTCCATCTAAGACCCTGCACTTGCCCAAATAAGCAATCTTACAATCTTGCACTAATAAACTAAAAGCACTACATCCTCATATACTCTCCACAATTACCTTGTCCCCTATTGGTCCTTTGTAATTAAGTGATAAAAGAGTTCCCTTTACTAATTTAGCATGTCCAAAGGTCACTTAATGGTTTCCTCTCCAGTCCAGCTAGTGAATCTGGGAATCTAGAGGCAATGTTACAACTGCCTCATGTACATGGACAACCCTCTCCTCCTCCAAACAGGTTCAAACATATGTGAGAGATGCAACCATATAGCCAAACTGGAGGCTGAGCTCTCTCTCCTTAGAACTGGTGTAACCAGTCAGGAGGAGAAGGTAACCTCACATAACTCTAATCCAGTCTCACATAGTCCTACCACAACAGCAAACCAAACACATAAACACACAAAAACATACTCAGAGGCTCTAATTAAAAATCTACCTAAGCAGCAGAGACCTCCAAAGCAGACATCCAAGCAAACGCTACCCCACAGCAAAACATGTGCAACACATAGCTCACAAAGTCAGTGTGCCAAACAGTCACAGCCCTTAAGGTTGAATAACACACCTGATACACTTGTAATAAGTGATTCTATAGTCAGACACACTGACGTCCCGCTCACCAGGCTGAACAAGGAGAAGGTCACAGTGAGCTGCCTGTCGGGTGCTAGGATCCGCCACATAATGCAAGCACTTAGGTCACTCCAAAGCAAGTACAAATATGACTCTGTCATAGTACATGCTGGTGTGAATGACCTGAGACGTACCTCCCTCGACTACATGAAAAGAGATATAGTGGAGCTCTCCGATCATGTAGCCCAGGCCAGTATGACCCTGACCTTGAGCAGCATCTTACCCTCACCTAGAATGATGCCGCAGTATAAAGACAAAATGATCGATTTTAATAATTGGCTAAAATTTTGGTGTCATTCAAAGGGGATCGCTAGGGACGGCTTGCACCTGTCACCCCTGGGCTTTTGGATACTGGCAAAGGCTCTTGCCACCCCCATAGTGCCTTTTTTAGGCAAGGCTCAAAAGACAAACCCACCTCCATAGAAAACACAAAGAACAAGAAACTAAGGGTAATGCTGCTAAACGCCAGAAGTCTAAACCTCAAAATGCACGCACTCGAAGCTCTCCTCAGTATGGAGAACATCGATATCTGCGCAGTGACAGAAACCTGGTTCAAGGCTCCACAGAGCACCCCAGCACTACCAGGTTATACCTCATATCATGCTTTTCGGCCCCAAAACTTGGACCGAACCACAAAAGGAGGGGGAGTATCCATATTTATCAAGGATACCCACACCTCCAGGTTAGTGGTGTTGCACGAAGCATCAGAAACCATCCATGTGCAACTAACAGTGGGCAAAACTGCCTTTCAGTTTATAGCATGCTACAGACCACCGTCTCAAAATCAGGAATCCCACTTGGCTTTCCTGAAAATATTGGAGAACATGAAGATCTCTCCAAACACCATTATATTGGGTGACTTCAACTACCCAAACATAGACTGGGAGCATTACTCAAGCCCCAACACCCTAGCCCAAAGGTTCCTGGAATTTATAAACTCAAATGCCATGGAACAACTAGTCATAACTCCCACAAGAGGGGAAAACATACTTGACCTGATCATCACCAACATGGGGACCCTATGCTCCACACCAGAAGTATATCCCTCATTGGTAAGATCAGACCATAAATTAATTTCACTGGATATCCAAAAAACCTGACCCCACCCCCAGCCCAGAAAACCACAGTGAAAAACTTCTCAAAAGCGAACTTCACACTTCTCAAAATTGAGGTGGAATCCTTCAAGGCCCCCGGGCCAGTGGAAACTACGGCCCAAACCACAGAATCCTATATAAATTCATTCTATGGACTCCTCCAGGAATGCATGGATCATGCTATCCCAAACAAAACCAAGACCCAATCGTCCAAAGGCAGGTGTCCAGTCTGGTGGACCCCAGCCATAAATAAGTTGTACAACAGAAGGAGGAAGCTACTACATGATAGAGCAAAATCCCTAAAAGGGAAGGCATCTCTGATCAGTACTAGCAAAAAATTACGATCCCTCATAAAATCCTCCAAGGCCAGCTTCGAGAGAAAAATTGCACAGGACACTAAAGACAATCACAAGGCTTTCTTTAGCTATGTTAGGAACCTGGGATGCAACTCCCAGATATGCTCAGAGTTGATTCTAAACAACAAAAAATACACTGAACCCACAGACATTGCCAACATCCTGGCAGACAGGTTCAGTGCAAACTTCTCCCCCCTTCTCCCCCAAAAGAGCAAATATCTATCCCAGCAGAGTGCAGCCTCCCTAACATCTCAGATGCTCAGGTGAAAGCCACCCTCTCCAAAGCAAAAAACACTGCTTCAATGGAACCAGACGGTGTCCCGGGTTGCATCCTACATGAACTCCAAGAAGAACTAAACCCTCACGTAAAACTGCTGTACAATCTCAGCCTCACTACAGGATATGTACCCAAAGAATGGCGTACAGCAACAGTGGTCCCACTCCACAAAGGTGGTGCCTCAACGGACCCTGGTAACTATCGCCCCATAAGCCTAACTAGCCTTATCTGCAAGGCCATGGAGAGGATCATCATGGAACTCATAAACAAAGACATTGGGGACCTACAGACACTAGATCCTACCCAATTCAGCTTTGTCAAGGGCATATCCTGCCTCTTGAACCTGGTCAACTTTTTCGAAACAGTCACCGAGGCCATAGATGAAGGGAAGGTAGTCCACACAGCCTATCTGGACCTCGCAAAGGCATTTGACACAATACCCCACTTGGGCATCATAGATAAGCTATCCAGCTTAAATATAAACCCCTATGTCACAAGATGGGTTGCTAACTGGCTCAAAGACAGAACCCACAGAGTCAGAATTGCCGGAGCCATGTCAGACTCAAAACCAGTTACAAGTGGTGTCCCACAAGGCTCTGTCCTGGGACCTCTCTTATTTGGCATATACTTCTCCGAGGTACAGGCCAACACGGGAGGACTATGGCAGACCAAGTTCGCAGATGACTGCAAACTGGGCGCCATAATTGACTCTCCAGCTGACACGAACATCCTCCAAAAAGGTCTCACAGAGATGGATAACTGGTGCCAGAGCCATGGCCTAAAGCTAAATGCCAAAAAGTGTATAGTCATACCCTTTGGCAAAAACAAAGTGCCCAGAAATTACCACATAGGTGGTAACCCATTAAGTACGAAGAAGTAATTAGGGACCTGGGGACCCAAGTTGATAGCAATCTCTCCTTTGACAACCACATTGCCAAAATGGTTAGAAAGACCTTCTACATAGCCCACCTTATCACGAAAGGTTCACATCTAGATCAAGTGAGGTAATAGTGCCCCTTTATTCATCCCTCATCAGGCCCATCATAGAATACAATGCCCCTTTTGGGATGTACCTTACCCGACACCTGCAGCAACTAGAAAGACCCCAAAAGTACCCCACAAAGAGGATCAAGGGACTCAAACAGATCCCTTATGCTGCCCGGTTAAAAAAACTCCAGCTCTACTCAGTTGCATACCGCCTACTTCGAGGCGATCTATGCCTGACATACAAAGCTATGTCCAACCCAGAATTAATGGACATGTTCCACCTCAGAAAATCTAAATCCCTTAGAACCACGTGCTCGAGGGACTCAAACCTCAGCACAGAAATAAATAGAACATGCTGGAGGGACAGATTCATAACCCAGAGGCTCCCTTCACTCTGGAATAGAATCCCAGTCCATGTTAGACAGAGCACCTCATTGACTCTCTCCAAGAGGAATCTTGATGAGTGGATGGGAGATCGTAAGTTTACCCTGGGGATTACTTCTGTGTCACTACTAGACAGAGGCACAGTAAACTAACCTTAAAAAGGGCACAGCAAACTCAAATCAAAGGGTGGCGAAAGCCAAACACACTCGGGCTAGGCTTATAAATGCCCCAGGGCAGATAGCCTAGTATGAACCTATGAACCTAATTGTATGGTACAGCCTGCATAGACTCGCTTAGCATACATGCCTCAGAGATGTGGATTTGGAACAGGTACTCATTCACTCCAGTGAGTCTTTTAACATGTATTCTCTGTGCAGACCACTGCTATACTGACACCTATAGAATCTGTGGCAGGACAACAGGCTCTTGGTGACACTCATGGAAGTATTAATAATAAGAGCTAAATACCAAAGTTACAGTCTGATGACACAGCGACTCCATCCTGTGTGGCATACCTGTCAACCTCTTAGCACAAAAAATTTACCCAAACCTTAAAGTAATGGGGCAACAAAGGCCTAATAATAAGAACATATTTTGAATATTGCTCTTATAAACTTAGAAATCTGGTGGAACAATAGGATTTGTGTTAGCATGCCTTTTCTGAAGGACATGAAAACTGAAATGCATATGTATGCCCTTATTTAGCAACTTCAATCCTCCATGATATACCAGAAGACCACACATTTTATGAAGTGTGAATGCTTACTGTCCTCACTGGGGAGGACATACCTGGTGGTTCCAACCCTAAGTGATAATGCCCCCAGTGACTAGGGCAGCAGACAAGCACACTGCATTAGAGTTGTTTACAACCACCATTCAGTAGCTTTACTGGGGGGCCTCGCACTGCCGCATGCCATGCGATTAATCAACAGACTTTCTGCAGTAGCAGCCAGGCACAACCTGCTCATGTGTCTGGTTGACTTCAGTTGCAACATGGAATCCAGTAATCATTGGTCTTACAGCACTATGGGGGCACACGCTGGGTCTGTCTCCACCCCTATGCAGAGGACTACCAGTGCCAATGTCACTGCCCACATTGGTAGTGTTAGCCAAGCTAGAGCTAGCATATCTACGTAGGGTGGTCATTTGGATAAAGCTTTCAATAGGAACGTAGTCAATGATTTATAGTGCTATGCTGGCACACACTGCTTCCATCTGCACCCCAACTCCACTGTCACTGCTCACACTGGCTATCACAGGTTGAGGTGCAGTATGTACTCGGGGTGGCAATTTGAAGAAGGCTATCATAGGGAACAGTCCTCATCTGGACATTTACAACACTCTGCCAACTCTTACTGTGTGCATTCATGACAATCAGCTTTTCAGAGCAGGGCACCTCATGAACAGACTCCAGACAAGTCGTAGCCCCACAGTCCCATATCAACCCTCTCACAGAGGGGCCCCAATGTCCTTGTTTACCAAACCAGTCATATGGCCACAGACCATGGCCTTTTTGAGGCAACCCCACCCCATCATAGAAAGAAATTCATTGTGCCAGGGCTCCTCTTCTCCACCTCAGGTCACCTGTTCCCCACATTAAGCCACAGTCTCATAGTGGCACTCCATTCCATTACAGGATGGTAATGTCTGTGACACTGAATACTCAGTACTCTGAGACCCCAGTTCAAGTGATACGCACATACTAAATATGTAAAGACAGACATCTGCCATTGTGTCCCTAGCCAACTGTGCAGAGGATGATGAATGTGACCACCATTCTGAAGGTAAATGTAGAATATCTGATGCACAGTTTGGCTTAACCATACCCTGACCACTAAAGACTGATTGTAAGAATTGATAAGACTTTAGTATACTGGAATTAACTGGAAAGAACTGAAATGAGACTGAAAGGAAAGTATATTTCTTAATTACCCAAACTCATGCTAAACAGGTGCCAGTCTTTCCTTTATGGGTCAAGTCTTGTGTACTTTTCAAAATGAATTTTCCCAACACTATAGTTCATTTAATAAGGCTTTATTAGATGTTTACAATATCTGAATAATGTCTTCATTAACAGTGCTGATGATAACAGTCTGTAGAAATGCCGAGATGCTGGTTATTAGTAACGAAGCTGCTAAATATATCCAAAGTTACTGCCAGTCATATTCTGATTATCCTGAACAACAAAATTAAATAGTTTTTATCTGACCTGTCTTCTGTACTCAGGCTTGAGTGTGTGTATTGTAGCTTAATCTTCTCTGTAATGTCAGGTCAAATGAACTAACTGACTGACTTTTCTAACTGTATCTGAAGTATATTTAATAATACCAAAACCCTATAATGCTTTACACGCCTTCTTAAACTTGGTTCTCAGGTCTTGTCTTGTTTTGCAGTCTTTAAGGGGCCTAGCTCTCCCATTATCTAAGATTTCCTTGATTCTTCCCTTGAGAAAGGGACCAGAAAAAGAACAGTTTGTAGCTTTCCCTTGGGAACTGTTATCTCTCATGTTTGACCAGCTAGGTTATTCTTTCTTTCTGCTTAACTGTCTTTTATGCATAAATGAAACAATTTCTAGGCCTATTTTACCCTTTAGCCTGTCTAATGTCTAATCATTACTATAAATGGAAGTCCCTAATCTAACACTGATATTACCACATGGATCATATTTCTTCGTGTGACAACGCACTGTCACTGTCTTCATCAGGACTCGTATGTCTGGACTGGATGTTGCTGCTCCATATGTTCTACCATTTATTCGGTTCATTGCCATCAGGGGGTCATTTTACAGCTGGCACTTGCTATTGTTCCACTATAATTTCATCAGATGATGAAGTTGATGTGCCTTCTCTGCTACCCCTTAATGTGCACAGTCTGATAACACCAGCATCCTCGACCCACACTGCCCATCTCCTCGACAACGTATTAAGGAGCATTCTAAGAACATCCTGCAAACTGTGCAGGATCATACCGGAGTGTTCCCTGGCCATGTCAAGGCAGCAAAAGTGGACAATGTGCAGGCTGCTAAACATACATTGTACAGTATTACAGGTTTGTGTACATGTCGTGTTATACGTGTGTTTGACCACGGTCTGGGGTTTCCAAAGAGGTGTCATAAGCCAGGGTTCCAGTGGGTATCTAGTATAACCTTAAACACAGTATAACAATTGGGGTGGGAGATAAAATATTTGTAAACCTAACAGTTGTAGCTATATACCTTAACAAAAGCTATGGTGCCTGCAATTACTGACTAAATTACCCTATGGCATTTGGTGACAGAATAGAGATTTGTGACACATCTGCATCAGGCCAAATGCCTTGGTGCTGCATGGACACACTGGTTATAAACCGATGTCCATTACATGACCATTCATGGCACCCCCTCAGTGTATGAATGTGTTTTACTGATGGCCAAGAAATCAGTTTATTGTTGCATATGTATGCAACCTATGGCACCTAGTATCTCGGGTAGATGGACTAGTTTGTAGGAGACAGCCATGGTAGTAGCTTTCTTCTGAACTATGCTAAGAGGTTATATTGTGTTCCTCCACAAACTGAGGAACATGCTGTGAATTCTACAGGTGGAGACCTCCAAAATAGCCAGTGATTCCCTGTAACTTGAAGAGGAAGAGCTACACATACTTTGGTCTCTACAGAGACGGGAAGCCACACAGTCCTATTGATTCTGTGTGCGGGTGACATGATCAATGCTTTGATTAACTGTAAAGTGATGGAAGATTTCTTAATTGGTGAAATTATAGTGGGCACTCATAGTCAAAGGCTGCGTCAGATATACTAATGAGCTGGCAGCAGTAAATATTACATTACACTGCTGTACAACTGCTACTGCTCCAATAATTTTTACTGTCGGCATCTGTGATATTATTGCAGCACTTCGTCTTTTTATCATCAATTACACTTTAGTTCACTATTTATTTTAACTATGAGTCATAGCTATGTGAACTTGGCACACATTTGTATATCATTAGGACCTCATTTACAGGTTCAAAGTATGTACTAGGCTAGCTGCCTTTGCAGGCCATTTATGAATGGCCAGTTTCCCCAATGGTGTTTGAGTTAACCTATCCAATTTGTTGTTAGATTGGCTTTACCCATCCCATGGCTGATAATTAAATATTTCTACCTATTCTCACTTGCATTGTCATTAGGGGGGTATTTGCATAAATCCTCTGTTGTGCAATTCCTCTGTTCATATTTGTGAATCCAAGCCAAGTTAGCCTGATGTGACTGACATGTAAGGATAATTCATTTGAATATAGTATTTCATTGAACATTATTTCACATGGACGTAGATATGACAAGTATTTGGATTAAGTAACAAATGTACAAAGATTCGTCTTTTTAGAAAGCAATATAGTTAATGAAATTACCTATGCCAATGGACATAACTTATGAGGTTTGTTAAATGTGTAATACAAATAGAACTCAAAATGTGTCAGTTATAATATCTTTTGCAGAGATTTGAAACCATCACTGCCATAGAAAACATTTGTGAAAAGATCCCAAGTGGTATCACTATCTTAAAAGGATTTGATGTAATAATGAAAGACGCATTTCAGCTGCAGGACTGAAAGAAAGGCTGATTTAGTGAAAAAGGCCCTATCTATTAAAATGTAATCAATCCACAGCTGACAAAAACATTACTGAATCCAGTGGTCTTCATATTTCAAATAAGGGACAACACAGTGCTTTTTAGTAAACAAAAAGGTGACAGTACTCATATGTTGCATTTGGGTCAGCCCCCCTCCAATACGTCCCATTATTTGACTATTTCTGTGCCCAGTTGCCTTAAACACTGTTCAAAACTCTCAGTGTGTGTTCTGTTTTCCGCTTAACTTCTAAGATTGCAGATATTTGGATTTAATTTAAAACGTATTTCAAATTTTATAGCACAAACACTGATAGACATTTGCTAAACAAAGCAATACAGTCTCACAATGAAAACATGCTTGGCATTAAAACCTCTCTGCCTTTGAAACTCGCATTCACCAAAACATTGAAACCCACATTCAAAGAAAATGCATCTGGCCAGTGATGGATTAAGTTTAGCTTTGGGCTGTTTTCAAATCATAGGCCCCTTGCACACATTTTAGGACCATGCAAAAGTTCTGATTCACCTTCCTGATTGTATTAAATTATAATATATAATTAAATTATATCCCTTGTATAATGCAGCACCACTTGTTAGAGCATGTTTTAAATTTATAGTTTTGAACATTCTTCCAGTAAGCAATTAAACAAAACATATGAACCACTAATGACAAAGCTGCCCAATTTAGAACATTTCAAACCTAAAGGACCACTCAAACTTCTCATTACAATCGACCAATATCAATCAATATGCACAATATCTGCAGAAGTAAAAGTTATCTGAATAATTCCACATTAAAGAGATCTGTAATTAATGAAAATGTTGCTGCTAGCAAACAACTTTATATTTCAGTGTTTCATCTATAAATCCAGTGCCTGCTGCCCTTGAAGAATAAATTGCCTGTGTTGTTAAAAAAAACTGGAAAGCTGTTAATATTGCAATAGGGAATGGGTGGCAAACTGTTAATTTTCATAGTTTCTAGGTATCTCATCCAAAGGAGGACATTCTCAGGACTGCAACACCACACTCCCTTAAAGTACAACACAGTATTAGCAATCCATCTACATGTTGTGGGAGTAGAAACCACAGCCTTCCGCATTAAAACGTAAGTATGCTACTATTGTGCTACTAACACTGCTTTAAAATGCTATACCACAATAGTGATACCATTTGCTAAACAAAACAGTTGCACATTGTAACAGACTTAGCATGAGCAGCAGTAAACTTCTTTTTCCTTGAAGTTCACAATTCCTTGAAAATGCACTTGAAACAAATTCCTTGAAAAATGCACCTGAATCTCAGTTCCTTGAAAAATGCAGTTTGGTAGTTGGGGTAGGACTCAGGCACTTGTTTCCTGTAGTGACGGTACAGGGTTTGAGCCTAAGCAAATTACTAACCACCTGCTAAGCAAATTACTAACCACCTGCTAACCCTAACTAGGACACACACACACACACACACACACACACACACACACACACACACACACACACACACACACACACCTCAAACTCTTAGTGCAAGAAATCTGGACAAAGCCTAAAATAAATAGTGACAGATTATAAATATTGTTGTCATGAACTTAGAAAGTTGCTATAACAGGATTTTTGTTAGTATGCACTTTTCTAAAGGATATGAAGTCAAACTCAAATGTCTGTCATTAACAACTTCAATCCTTTTTATGCGGTGGCTGCGGTGGTGCAGTGGTTAGTGTTGTTGCCTCACAGCAAAAGGCTCTCCAGTTCGATTCTCAGCTGGGATACCATCTGTGTAGAGTCTGCATGCCCTCCCTGTACTCATGTGAGTTTCCTCCCACATTCCAAAGGCATGCAGTAGGTGGAATGTACACTCTAAATTGGCCATAGGTAAGAGTATGTACGCAAGTGAGTGGTATGAATGAACTACCGCGTTATGGCTAGTCACCTAGTGGTTTAAACCTTGGCTCGAGATGATTGTCACTGCTGAAGTGACACCCCAACCCCATGTGCAAAATGGGAAAAAGGAGATGAGGATGGATGGATTGATGAATCCTTTTTATGAGGAATAGACAAAAATATGGGGCAAACATCTGGACATTCTGCAAAAATCTGGACAGTTGGGGGGTATGCTACCTACCTGTTACACACACACACACACACACACACACACACACACACACACACACACACACACACACACACACACACACACACACACCTCCCTCCTAAACACACACACAATTACCTACCCCCCTCCCTCTTATATGCACACAGACACCATACCTCTCATAGGATCATAGGAAGTTACTAGGCTATTGGCCCTGAGGCCCTTACAAGCCTAGCCAAGAATTTAGTCCATGTTCTGACAAGTCAGCACCAGATGCCCCTGTCTAGCAGGGACACAGTTGGAATCCCAAGGGTGTATTTTCTGTTCACCATCCAGTTATCCAGGTTGCACTTAGAGTTGATGAGGTACTCTGGTTGACATGGAGAGGGAGTCTAGTCCACAGGAGGAGAAGTTTCTGGGACATAAATCTGTCCTTCCAACAAGTCTTATTGATGTCACAGACCAGGTTGAGATCTCTCATGTGGGTAACTCAAGTGGAGCTTGACTTGCGGATATGCAGCAGTCTCATCAAGGCAGGGTCTTAGATTGATTTGTATGCCAGACAGAGGTCACCTCTGAGGAGTCTGTATGAGGCTGAATAGAGGGACAGGGCCTTTAGCCTATCTGTGTAGGGTAGATGTTTGAGGCCATGGATTCTCCTGGTGAGGAACCTCTGTGGTTTCTCCAGCTGCTGCATGTGCTTTGTGAAGTACATGCTGAAAGGGGAATTGTACTAAATAATGGGTCTTAAGGGAAGAATACAGGGATGTTATGACCCCCTTGTCCCTGAATGAGATACCTTTACTAATGAGCTGGGCCATGTAGAAAGCTTTCTGTACAATGGAGGCAATATGGTGGCCAAAAGTCAGTTCACTATTAACCTGGGTGCCCATGTCCTGCACTACTGATTGTGTACTTAGGACTTCATTATTAATGCGATAATTCATGGGGATGTCACTCTGCCCAAGGGAGATGATGATGCATTTTTTGGCATTCAGTTTGAGGCTACGTTTCTGGCACCAGTCATTTGTTTGGGTGAGATCCTCTTGGAGGATGTCCACATCAGTAGTGGAACTGATGACAGTGCCCAGCTTGCAGTCATCTGCAAACTTGGTCAGTCATAGCCCACTGGTTTTGGCCTACACCTCAGAAAGTTTATCCCAAACAACAGAGGCCCCAAGACCTATCCCTGCGGTATACCACTCGTTACGGGTCTACTGCTTAAGGTGGCTTCCCCTAGACTAGGTGGGTTCTATCACTGAGCCAGTTTACTACTCCTCTGATAACACATGGATTGATGCCTAGTTGAGAGAGTTTATTATACCTGAATGGGGAATAGTATCAAAGGCTTTGGCCAGGTCAAGGTAGGTGGTGTGCACAGTCTTCCCATTGTCCATGGCTTTGGTGATGGTCTCAACAAAGTTGACCAGATTTAAAATGCATGACCTCCCCTTGATGAAACCAAACTGTGTGGGTTCTGAGTGTTTCAAGGTTGCCAATGTTCTTGTTAATGAGGTCCATGATAATCTACTCCATGGCCTTGCAGATCAGGCTAGTTAGACTGATGGATCTATAATTTCCTGGATCGGTGGGCGCGCCATCTTTGTGCAAAGCGATGACAGTGGCTGTCCTCCATTCAGCTGGGATGAAGCCGGTACTCAGGCTTTGGTTGAATAGGATGCCTAATGGTGCTGCAAGTTCCTGCCAGAGTTCATGTAGGATGCAGCCTGGGATGTTTTTGGGTCCGATGGAGGCTGTATTTTTGCCTTTTTGAGGGAAGTGATGACTTGCTCTCTGGTGATAAGGGGAGGGGACGCAGGTGCTGGTGATGTCCTGATTTATGATGGAAGGGGGACACAGGGGTGAGGTTTTCACTGAACCTGTCTGTCAGCAGGTTGGATACATCTATGGCATTTGTGTATGTTGTGTTCTTGACCACCAGTTCTGAGCAGATCAGAGTGCTGCTGACATATGTGAAGAAGGCCTTATGGCTGTCTTTTGTAGATCTGGCCAGTTTGGACTCTCAGTTTAGTTTGGAGGATTTCATTAGTGCTCTTATTTGCTTGTTCAGGCTAAGGAGAGACTGCTTCCAATTAGGCACCTACTCCTTCTTGGTCTTGGACAGCATTTTTTTCCCTTTTATTATAGAGTTTATTTATTGCAGATGTCCACCAGATGGGTTTACTCTTCCTTGAGGAGGAGGATTTTGTCCTTTCAAGTATTCCTGATTCCATGCAGCTATATAAATGCTCATATAGTACTTTGGTGTAGGTTTGGACATATGTGCCAGTTCCTATGGAGGAGTAGGGGGCTGTGAAGCTGTTTATACCTTCCCTCACCCATTCTGAAAAAGCCTGCCATAATGGGTGGGAGAAAGACCCAAAACTAGGGACACATTTTAAATATTGCTCTTATAAACATAGAAAGTTGCTAGAACAACAGGATTTGTGTTAGAATGCATTTTCTGAAGGATATGAAGTCATACTCAAATGCAAGCCATTATTTAGTCCTTGGATCATCCCAGTGATTTGTCAAAAAAAATTTTAATAAGGAATAGACCAAAAATATAAGGAAAACTCTGGACATTCTGTGAAAATCTGTACAGTTAAAAATTATGACAAACGTATACACCCTCTACCTCCCCCCTATACCTCTCAACTTCTTAGAGCAAGAAATCTGGACAAATCCACAAATAATAACAATGTGCATGAAAGAGGTGGCTGAGAATATATTATTTAGGAGTGTAATGAGCTGGCAGACTTTAGGGATTCCCTGCAGACCACTCTGCCGGATATGCTGGGTAAGTGGATTGGACTGACTGGGGAGATTTTTTTGAGTTATGATACAGATTCAGAAATGCCTAGACATAGTAAAGCCTTGCTAATTATGGTGGCTGCCAAAAAAATTGCTAGAAAATAGAAATCAAAGTGTAGACCAACTTTACTAGAAGTAATGAATATAGTAACAGAAATAGAACAACTAGAATTGAGATCTTTAGGGAGGGAGCAAACTACATAGGAAGAAATGAACCTATGAACATAGGAAAAAATGGAAATTGTGATAATATATGCAGAGCAGGAACAAGGTTTAAGAGGCAGGATTTGAATGAGCCATATAATGATTAACTGACCATGACTGTTTAGATTATAAGTGATGTATAATGTTTGCAATTACAATTGTTTCTATGGTGTCTGTGATGTACACTGTTTGCAACTGAAGTGGTGTCATGTTTGTTTTTCATTTGTATAAATGTAAGATTGCCTATGTCATGCGTGAAAATTTAATAAAGATGTTTGTTGGAAAAAAAAATAGGGACACCCTTTAAATATTGCTCTTACAAAGTTAGGAAGTAGATTGAACAAGTTTTACATTAGTTTGAATTTTCTGAAGGATATGAAGTCTAAAGTTCAAATGTCTGCCATTATTTTCTGACTTCAGTCCCCAATGATTTGCTAGAAACACACAATTTTATGAGAAACAGCCCAAAAATATGAGGCGAATATCTGGACAGTTGACAGGCATGACCCCCCCCCCCACCTCCCTCTTACACACAAACACACACCTCCCTCTTACACACAAACACACACACCTACCTCCCTATTACACTCACGCACACACATCCACATGCATGCATGATAGGAACCTCTGCAAACCGGCACACAGTCTCTCAGAACCTCTGCAAACTGCCTGCTCATGGACTAATAAATCTATCACTACTGCAAACATGCAAAGTAAAGAAATCAATTGGAACCTCTCACAAAGTGTAAAGAAATCCATCAAAATCCTGCTGCCTGTTTATGCCTACTTGATAACGTCTGCAAACTGTCTGCTTGGAAACTTGTAAATCCATCACTCCTGGTGAAAATTAAATCTTGGGAACATCTGCCAGCTCATAAATTCTGACTTTCTCCTAGCAAAGTAAAGAAATCTTATCTCACTTCAAATCACTGCTGCTTGCACACACCTGCTACTTACACACACACACACACACACACACACACACACACACACACACACACACACCTCTATTCTCTACAAACACACACACACCTACCTCTCACTTGTCCAATCATAGTCTGTAGTCCAAACATCTTCAGGAACGCTAATTCCACACAGAAGAGGAAGAAAAAAAACTATCAGTTGCACAGACACAACAGGTCATCTTTGCAACCGGACTCAAAAGGCGTTCTAAAAAAAATGCATTTTTTTTAATTAAAAGAATATTAATTTCCCAGCCAGTGTGGGCAGTTGACACCACCACCGGTTCTTGCGGCTGAGGTGCCGGTATGCCATACCGGCATGTACCATCCCAAAAAAAGACCCTGGAGGACATAAGGTTTCTCAACAAAAGCAGCAATACGTATGAAGACCAGTTCAATAATATGAGCCATGTTGAATTAAAAAAAAAAAAAATCACAAGAAAGCACAGAATATGAAGACTAAATTAGCTAAGAAAGGTAATTCCATTATTTCTCAAGATATTGTCAATACTAAGAGAAAGAATTGTATAACTACCTTCCAAGTTCATACTTCATGTCTCAATGTGCTGACAGAGAAGTCTTCATTTATGTATCATCTCAGGAGAGAGATAACATGCAAAGTCCCAATGGGACAGATAAGTCTGTGTGATTTACAGGGTGAAACACGATGTTCTCATTAAACAGAAATAAAGTGTCTGTTCATAGGTTCTCCACTGCTGTTGAAAGGCTGCAGCTACTTCAGTATTAGAAAGGATTTATTCACTAAAAATGGTTATCCTGTGTTCTAGCAAAAATGTTTGTAGCCTTTTGCAGCCTAATGGTCTCAGGATCTGAAGCGCTTCTCTATCGTCGTCTGCGGCTTTTCTCATGATGAGGGACAAACTTTTGTCATCTAAAAACTGTATTAGTTCTGCATAGGCCTCCTCATTTTTCTCATCATCACCTTCCTCCTCATTCTTGTCGTCCTCTGCGTCCTGCTACACATTCCACAAAATGGCATCTTTCAGCCCTAGCAAGCACAGGTGTCCCAGAAACTTTGTCTCCCACAACTCGTAATTCTTTTCATCTCCGTCAAAACAGTCTATGCCATCGGCTTCATACTTCCCTCCTGGGCCCATAACCTGTTGGCGCTGATATCTTAAGGGCAGGAAAGCCAGGTTAAACATACATTTAGACAGGAAAATAAACACACGTGAAGGCAATCAAACTGGCTAAAACAGAAGAGGGGAACAACCCTTGCTTCCTCCTTTTATTGTAAAGTACATGATCACATGACCTCTCAACCTCTCTACACCAACGTCAGTTTAGGAGCACACATACAATCATTCACTCTCTTTTATTATTATAAGACAACAACAGACAACACAACCTACATATATACAAACACACACATGGACCATTCCCTCACTCACACACACACTTTCATCCAGACGTACACACATGCCTACCTGTCAGGCGCACACACATAGGCCTCTCTCAGACAGACATGCCCGCACATAGACATCATTTGCTGACGTTCACTACCACAATGTGGAAGGAGATGTTCCGCTCATCTACATAGTCTAGCAATGCTGTGACTCACATGATGCATAGATGCCTTCTCCCAGAGGCAGTTCCAAGGCACAATACACATGGCTAATTAACATATGCCTCTCTTCTGGAGTGTCTCATTAACATATCACGGCTGCAAAGATAGCTGGATATAGCGCTGAAGGTCTTTGTGCAAAAGCACCACCTTAGGACTTTCTCTGAATACAAATTGGTTACATCTTGAGGTAGCCTTTATGAATCTATCCCTATGTTTTATGGAGTTATATTAATGTAAAACTAAACTAAGAACTTTAATGGTTTGCAATCAATCAAATAGGGTGCATATTTCTAAATACTGCAAGTTAAAAAAAAAAGTGAATCAACCAACTTAGACAAGCAAAGTAATCAAAATAAAAGAACTATTTTGAAATGTTTGTAAATAATAGGCATCCTAATTAGTTAACATGACCAGAGTTACTGGAAGCCTATTTTTTTCTTGGGGGGGTTGCATTTATCTTTTTTATATTCCACCTCATAAATTCATAAATTCTTCAGACTGCAGTACCATATATCATAACATAGGAACTAAAACACCACAACTCACAATATAGGTACAAATACGTTAGAGTAATGCCAAGACTGATCGAGCATCTGTTCCTATTATACTCCTCTAATACCCTAATACCCTACTCTACCCTTTATGTGCACACATGTTGGTCTATTATCTTTGAGAAGAAATTGCCTAATGTGTGTTTCAGTTCCCTCTGATAGCTGCTTATAAAGTCAGTCTATAAAGCCTCCTGTTCTGGAAATGTAAACACAAAGGCATTCAAATACCATGCCATACTCGGGTATCACAGATAAGCTTTTTTACTGAGTTACGAAGAGTTTTGTAGTCATTAAGAGTAGTGGGAGATTTGTGCTTCAGATAGCATGCTCACTTCCTGAGATCTTTTTAAAACAAAAACGTATGGTAGAGCGTTAATGCGCTGTGTTTCTGTGGAATAAAATGAACTGAAGTATGCTGAGCCATACGTGGGTTTTTTTCACAATTTTCTAAGCTTGCCCTGCTCAGGGCTTTATTGTTTTCCCTGAACAGCTGCTTCATTTTGTGGATTACAAGTTTTATTTGGAAGCTGCTGTGAATTTTGTTTTGTTTTTACATGTTTAAATATACAGTAGGTGTAGTGTGATTGCACGACACTTAAACTCAGCTGTATGTCCATGTTCACACGTCTCGAAATAATGTTAGGGGTTTCTGCAGCTATACAAAATGCTTATCTCCAGTAGGTTTTTATTACATCAGCTATACCCGTTGGTGAGCAACACCACATCTGACTGAGCTTAATATTTCATGACATCCAAACCATTGACCAGAACTGTGATGATAGGGACAACATCTAACAAATTGTTGAAACTGTTAGTCTCTTACCCAGGCAGTTATCTCAAGTCCCACATATGGCACACCTGTGACCTGTACCAAGAGTTTGCGAGGGGTGACTTCCCATAGGGGCATCTGGTCATTGATGCCACATATGCCCTGTAACCCACACATACAACATCCATAAGAAATTCAAAAAGTGAAACAGACCATAGGTACAAATGTGCACTATCACAAACCAGAAACATTACTGAGCATGTGTCTGGACTGCTGAAAGCATGCTTTCATTGTCTGGATTCGTCTGTTGGTGTCCTGCCACATACGCAAAAATAGTGTGTTTGTGTCTATGCATGCATGTATCTATGTGTACACATGCATATAAGCGAGAATGCGGTATTACACAAATACTATAGTTGGGAAGAAGTTACAGCAGGGTTGCCTCTCACAGGATCAAAAGCTTCCATCACAAAAAGGCAATAAAGACAGACAGACAAGGAGTCAGTGGACACCAGGGGATGATGCTGTGGCACTAGGAACAAGATAGTGGATTACACATAGGTTTACAATATGACTATACGTGAATTAAGTAAATACTGTAGTAAAAATGGTATAAGCCGCAGTGGTACGGCGGTAGCGTTGTTACCTCACAGCAAGAGGTTCTCCCATTTGATTCTCGGTTGGGCTTGGGAGAGCCTTCTGTGTGGAGTCTGCATGTCCTCCCCGCGGTTGGGTAGCGTTCGAAAGGCATGTGTGAGTAAATGGGTGTGCCTTCATTGAAGGTTGGGCATCGAGCTGGCACCTCGGCATTTCGTAAAAAAATCTACTGACAGTCAGTGGACCAGAGTGGCTGTGGTGACCCCTTACTGGGAAAAGCCAAAGACAAACAACAATAACTGTAGTAAAAATGGTGGAGGCAAAACCAATACCCTGCTGTGCTTACTCATGCATAGATGGGTCACACTGTGCATCAGACATAGGCAACCCAAGTAACAATTTACAGAAGGTATGGCATAGTTATCACTTGCACAGGTGGGCAAGGAAGTACTGTAATGCACATGTTTTACAGAGAAATGTGAGACTATTTAAAAATGTGTTTACCAGTAAAGTCCGATTGGGACGGAACCCATTTTCATCAGAGACCGGAGAGAAATGCTCCAGATGCACGTCTTTGAAATGCAGAAGGAAACCAGACCACCCAGAGGAAACCCACACAAATGCAGGGGAGGACATGCAGACTCCACACAGAAGGCACCTTAGCCAAGAATCAAACTGAATCTTACCATAAAAAAGGTTCACAAAACACTAGCTTCATTGTACAGAAAAACAATTTCTCACCAAGACAGCCAGAATTTCTGCTGCCAATTCCCACCTCATCTCCACTTTACTCTATGCCTCTGCTTTACTTAACTACCTTAGACAAACAGACCTAAACAAGCTCAAGGCTTGCTACAATAAAATTGTTAAGTGTGCCACTGGTGCATCTTATCGCAGCCACCACTGTATCTCACTTAGAGAACTTGACTGGCTTGAACTCCCACAACTTCTTCACCTGAATCAAATCTCTCTTGCCCACAAGTTAGTAAACCATCCTGTTAAAGTTCCATTCCTTCAAAATCTTCTCCAGCCCTACTGCTCCACTAGACCTCTACAGTCCAGCAGCAAAAGTCTTCTAGTGACCAAACCCAAGAACTCAGCGGGAGAAGCACTTTTCTCCTGCATCATACCCAAATTATGGAACAATCTCACCCTCTCTATAACCACACTACCTTCTCGCAATCACTTCAAGACTGGACTAAAAACTCACTTAAAAGGTCTCTGGTTATGCCCATGCACCAATCCTGACTAGTCACCCTCCTTTTACCTCCCCGTAGTCTCCCCTCCCCTAGCCACCATGCCTCACGCCGTCTGATCATTGCATTCCTTCCTCTGCAGGCTCTGGCCCACCCTTTACCCTCCCCTTCCCTCCTCAATCTCTCAGACCTGTTATAACATGTTTAATCACCTCACTTCATCTCAACTCCAAATACATATCCAACTGACTTACACCTAGCTTCCTCTCACTACCACATATACTACTCACTCAGTCTCCTCTCTTACTCCTCTACCTTCTCCCTCCATCCCATTACCCTTCTAGCTTGTTCCACCTTCGTGTGGAGCTTCTGCTTTACATCTGCTTGAGTTTAGTGCAATATTTGTATAGAAGATTTAGGTATATGAGTTTAGAACAGTATCCGTTTGAGCTTAGTACTATCTGTATATACATCCTACCTTTATTCCTAGCCTCTAGCTAGATATTGGTATATCTGTTAATTACAATGTTTCATACTGTATGTATATCTAATGTTTGATGCAGTATGTATTATTTGCTATTGTATGTATATTCAATTATTCTTCATGTACTCTGCTGCTCATTTATTGTTCTGTGGAGCTTTTCTCCCTGGGCCTCCACTGGAAAAGTACCTGTGTCCAGTTGGAATTTTCCGACAAAAGTAAATAAATAAATAAATATTATTTTGTAAACTTACAATATCCCTGCAACCACTCAAGTTACACACATACTGTTAGCAGCATTTTATTCATCCAACTGAAAGCTTTCATATGAGTCCAGAGTTCTGTTTGTGGTACTCGGTTGTCAAGATATTTAGAAAACCATTACATTTATGACAATATAAATATGATCAACAATCTCTCTTTCCCAACACTAAACAGAGGTCAGATATCAACACAGTTGTGTTTGCTATTGTGTAAGCTTTAAGATGAAATCTTAATACTTTGTATGGAGCATGCTTTTGAAATTATTAGTGCAAATATGTAACACGAAGAAGCACCAATAAAGATGCAGCTGCAGAAACACCTACAGGTGTTACCAGGCTGTAATGAGTTAACTCACGATTTATGTCAATGATTAGGATTTGCTGCTTATCACAAGACAAGAGCTTAAAATATCCCTGTGTTATGGTGTTACTTTAGAACACCAGAAGAAGCGCCAAGCATGAAAGAGGTTTGTTTTTAAAGCATTTTAAATAAAAGCTCCCTTCTACACGGTTCCCAGTTTGTTTCCTTGTTTTCCTGTTGCCTCCAATTTTAACACTTAGTGCAGGTTCATAGGTATGTACTAGGCTAATGGCCCTGAAGCCTTTACAAGTCTAGCCCATAGAATTGCCCTGGCATCGTGCCGCCCGACATTAGCTCACAGTGGCTCTATAGAGTAGAGTCACCGGAGTTATCCCCGGTGTGAACTTTCTATTTCCCATCCACTCATCAAGATTTCTCTTGAAGAGGGCCAGTAAGATGCTCTGCTTGACATGTATGGGAAGTCTATTTCAGAGCGTGGGCGTTCTGTGGGTTATGAACCTGTCGCTCCAGCATGTCCTGTTGATTGTGGTAATGAGGTTAAGGTCTCTAGAGCGTGTGGTGCGCAGGGATTGGAATTTCTTTACATTTAGTATTTCTAACAGAGCTGGACATGGCTTTGTAAGTCAAGCAGAGATCACCTCTTAACAGATATGAGACTGAGAAAAGCTGGACTTTTTTTGAGTCTGTCTATGTAGGACATGTGTTTAAGGCCTAGGATCCTGTTTGTGAGGTACTTTTGTGGTCTCGCCACCTGTTGCAGGTGTATAGTGAGGTAACATGCCAAATGGGGCATTATACTCTATGATTGGTCTAATGAGGGAAGAGTAGAGGAGACAATGACCTCTTTCTTCCTGAATGAAAACCCTTAATAATGAGATGTGCCACATAGAAGGATTTTCTGACTGCAATGGCAATGTGGTGATCGAAGGAGAGGTTACTGTCAACCTGTGTTCCCGGATCTCTTATAACACCTTCAGTGTTCAGTGGGCTACCATTGATGTGGCAATTTGTGGGAACTGAGTTTTTCCCATAGGGGATGATGATGCATTTTTTGGCACTGAGCTTAAGGCCATGGCTTTGACACCAGTCGTCTGTCTCAGTGAGGCCTTTCTGTACAATGCCTGCATCATTTGGGGAGTTAATAATGGCTCCCAGCTTGCAATCATCTGTGAACTTGGTCAGCCAGAGTTCCCCTGTGTTGGCATGGACTTCTGAGAAGTAGATACCAAACAGGAGAGGACCCAGGACCAATCTTTGTGGGACTCCACTCGTGACTGGTCGGCAGTCTAACTTGAAGTCTGCTACTTTCACACTGTGGGATCTATCTGTGAGCCAATTTGCAACCCATCTACTGATATAGGGGTTGATACAAAGTTTGGTGAGTCTATAATTCCTGAGTGGGGAATGGTATCAAAGGCCTTGGTCAGATCAAGGTAGGCTGTATGAACTACTGTGCCTTCATCCACAGCTCTGGTGACTGACTCAAGGAAGTCCACCAGGTTGAGTAGACATGATCTACCCTTCACAAAACCAAACTGCATTGGGTCCAGAGTTTGGAGGTTCCCTATATCCTTATTAATTAGGTACATGATGATGCGCTCCATAGCCTTACATATCAGACTCGTCAGGCTAATGGGATAATTCCCATGGTCTGTAGTTGCTCCCCCTTTATGGAGAGAGTTGACTGTAGCAGTGTGCCATTCGGAAGGGACAAAGCCTGAGGCAAGGCTGTGATTGAACAGGGCACACAAGTGTGATGCCAGTTCACTTTGTAGTTCATATAGAACACAGCCAGGGATATTGTGGGTACCATGGAAGCTGTATTCTTGGCCTTGGACAATGCAGCTTTAACCTGTACTGCAGTAATGCTGGGTACCTGGCATTCTTCCAGTATTGTGATTGGTCGTTTGTGGGGGGGTAATTCTGGCACTGAATCTGTCAGCCAGTATGTTGGCTCAGTATATGAGGTACCATTGTGCAGTAACTCAGAGCAAATCTGGGTATTGCCGTGGAGATTCTTGACATAACTATAGAAAACCTTGTGCTTGTTTTTAGTATCTGCTGCAATTCTACCTTCGTAGCTAGCTTTAGAGGATTTTATGAGGGATCTCAACGTTTTGTTGAAGTTCATAAGGGAGGTTTTTTGGGACTTCACCTTCTTCTGCAACAGTTTCTTCCTTCTGTTGTAGAGTTTGTTAATGGCAGGGGACCACCACACAGGCTTCCTTTTTTTGGAGGAGAGCGTTTTGGTTCTGTTGGTTATGCCTAGTTCCATGCATTTATGTACATGTTCATACAGTCCACTGGTGTATGATTTGGCAGTCAAGCAACTATTCTCCATTTGCACCTCTGTTTTTAGGAGCCCAAAGTTAGCTTTGAAGAAGTTTTTCATGGTGGTTACTTTTGTGGGGGGAGTGGGTGGGATGTGGATTTCCATAGTGATTAGTTTGTGGTCAGATCTAACCAGGGAGGAATTGACTATTGCTGTAGAGCAACATTCCCTCATGTTGGTAATAACCAGGTCAAGGATGTTGGGGCCTTGGGGGGGGGGGGTTTGGGGGCAAGAGTGAGCTAGTCCAGATCATTGGAATTAATGAATTCCAGGAAACATTGGGCAAGCATATTGGTGCATGAATACTTTTTCCCAGTTAATGGAGGGATAGTTAAAGTCACCCAGATTGAGGGTGTTGGGTTGTACTCTATTTTCCAGGGTGCTTAGGAATGTGGACTGAGTCTTGGGACATGGTTGGGGACCTATAGCAGGCTACAACTTGAATCAATGTCTTGCCCAATGTTAGTTGTACCTGAAGTATCTCTGATGCATTATGCTGTGCTACTAGTCTGGAGGTGTGCATATCCTTAATGAATATGGAGACACCACTGCCTTTGGAGCTTTGGTCCAAGTTCTGGGACTGAAAGGTGTGAAATGAGTTATAACCTGGTAGTGCAGGGGTACTTTCTGCTGCTTTAAACCAGGTCTTCATTACAGCACAAATATCGATGTTCTCCATTTTAAGGAGGGCTTTAAGCGAGTGCATCTTGAGATTTAGACTTCTAGCATTGAGCAGCATGACCTTCATTATTTGATTTATTTATAGCTGCTACAGTATTAACTTGGTCTTTGGACCACCACCTAAAAAAGGCACTATAGGGGTGGTAAGATCCTTCGCCAGTATCTGGAAACCCAGGGGTGACAGATGCAGGCCATTTCTGGCAAAGCATCTAGGTCTGTCAATCATGTCACCCCAAACAGACAGATCCTGGATCCCCTAAGAATGACACCAGAAACTTAGCCAACTGTTGAAGTCAATCATTTTCTGTTTGTACTGCAGTATCATTCTAGGTGACTGTAATATGCTGCTCAGGGCTAGGGACATACCTGCCTGGGTTACATAATCTGAGAGCTCCTCCATGTCTCTTTTCATGTAGTCCGGGGAGGTATGTCTCAGGTCATTCACACCCACATGGACAATGACAGAGTCATACTTGTACTTGTGGAGTGACCTGAGTGCATGTGTTATGTGTCGGATCCTGACATCCAACAGGCAGCTGACTGTTACCTTCTCCTTATTCAATCTAGTAAGTGGGACATCAGTGTGCCTCACTATCGAGTCACCTATGATTAGTGTATTGGGTAAGCTGTTTTGCCTTAGGGGCTTAGGTTGAGAGGCATAGTGTGTGGATCAGCTGTCTCTCTTGTGATTTGTGCTGTGTTGTGGTGGTCTGCCTTGGAGGTCTCTGCTGCTTGGGTAGATTTCTATTGAGAGCCTCCATGAAGGTGAGTGTGTGGTTTGTGTTTTTATGTTAAGGCAGTGCTGGTGTGTGTTCTGGAGGGCTATGTGTTCCATGTGGTGTGGTGCAGATGTTAACCTTCGCCTCCTGATCAGCTATTCTGGTCTTGGCTGGAGAGTGCATGACTTCCAATTTGGATATTCAAGTTAATCTCTCACAAGTCAGTGTTGGGAGTTAAGAGGAGAGGGTTGTCTGTGTACGAGGCAGTTGCTACACTGCTTCAGGATGCCCATGTTTACCAGGTTAATAGGAGAAAGCACAGGGAATTGACCTTTAAAAACATGCCTGGAGGGATGGGCATTAATAATAAGTACTGGAGCCATTTCCTTATAGGATGGTTAGTGCTAATAACACTTGTATGCTACAGTAATTGCTACAAAAGTGCTAAACAAATAAGCTAAAGTGCAAGAGAAAAGAATACTATAGCAAGATCTAAGGGAAAAATTGAAGAGCAGACTAGACTTTCTGGCATCGGTAATGGTTTACCCTAGCTTATCGGAGCTGTGCGGCAAGCAAACCCGCGCACACATGGCTTTTTAAAGCAGAAAGTTAAAAGGGATAGAAAAGCTGCCCAAACAGCCAATAAGGTACAATTTCAGAGCAGGAAACCACTCCTCTTGTGGTAGATAGGCTACCTATGATTAGCACTCCCACTGATAAGCTAAAAGGCTTCCCTCTAACACAGAAAGGTCTGGGGAACTCAGAAACTGCAATATAATCCTGAATACACCAAATCTGTATCTGGACTAGGAAAGATGGGAAAATAAACTGGAACAACAGGATTAAGTGTTTCTGCAGCATAGAGCCAACAGACACAGACATTCACACAGACTAACAGTACTCACTTGCTGTAGCACTAAAATCCTCATTCCTGGCTAAGACACCAGTAGGTGTTCAATGCAGACAGTGTATGTTCCCCTTTTCCACACACTAACAGCACAGCGTGGCTTGCATGAGTCATTGCAGTACACCCTGAATGACGTTGTACAACTCCAGGATGAAGCACATGGTTAATTTACAATTGCCATGCCTCTGAACTGCTGCATTTGCATGCTGTGATAGCCACCAAGGCTGCTGTAGCTCTCCTTACTGGAACCTTCCATCCCACTGTATCGCAACAGTCATCTTTGAATTACTCCTTCATAAAACACTATACTTACCTTATTACCTTCCATATTATGTTTACAGCATCTCACTTAAAGGAATTTGAAACAAATTCAGACGAAAAAAGTTAAAAGCTCCAAAACTCAGCAAACTTGTCAAACTGCTGAACCAAAATAAACCAATAATAAAAAGAGAAGCGACTGCACTCAGAGAACAAAATTTAATTTTAATTAAGTACATCTCTCTACATACTGAAGAGAGTTCATTAGAAAATAAAGATAAATAAAATATACAAGGGTCAGATCTGTACATCATAAGCCTTTCATCACAAATATCCCATACATTTTAAAATTCATCTTTTCATCATCATCATCATCATCATCTTATTCAAATACTTAAAATCCAAATTTATAACTCACCAAAGGAAATTTTACCAAGTTACAAAACCATGAAATTAAATCACTAAATCACACTTTTCAGTGAACTTTAAAGGATGTTTTGCAAGAGGGCAAGTCCCTCTTGCACCCCCATATTAGATGATATACGAGTCTGCTTTACATACCCAAAATTTCACATAACCGAAGACCATATAACCAAGCCGAGAACACCAAAACTTCACATGAACAATCACAAGGCTGAACTGTTTCCCAGGGTAAGTAACCACTGGGCCAAAAACTCATGGAGAGCACATCAAACCTGCTACAATCTACCCAAGCACAGTTATATGAAATTTTGGGTATGTAAAGTACATAAAAAAATATATATATATATATATATATATATATATATATATATATATATATATATGTACACACGCACATACACATATATATATATATATATATATATGTACACACGCACACACACACACACACACACACACACACACACACACACACATAGGTTCATAGGTTTATACTAGGCTATCTGCCCTAGGGCATTTATAAGCCTAGCCCAAATAAGTTTGAAAGGTACTATGCCCATTAGTTTACCGTGCCTCTGTCCAGCAGTGACACTGAGGTGATCCCCAGGGTAAACCTGCATTTTGAAAGCTTGAAATACTGAAATGTCAAATTTCAGTATCTCAAGACCATAACGTCGGAACTCCGGAATCTGTTACTTAGAATGTCAAAAGTCAGTATGTGACTTTTTTTTTAATCCCCTCACCAGTTGTGGAACCATCGAATGCAGTTTTGCAAAGTCCAATCTGTCATTATGTGGTAATCAAACACAAAGTCAAACTCCAATCTTCAGTTAAAGGAACACTCCCCCATTTAAACTCAGGCTACACTAAATCAGTCTCAGAGGATTTAAATGGAGATCGTGGTACAGTGAGGATTGGGAAATGTACACTTTTCTCACTGTATTGCGATCTCAGAGTTGGCATATGTAATTTGAGGGGGGGGCCCTGAAGAACCGCTAAAACTGATTTAGTATAGCAGAGTTTAAATGGAGGAGTGCTTCTTTAAGTGAAGATCAGACTTCTGATTTTCGATATTTGGAACTTTCAATGTAGTGGCTTTCAACACTGTAAGCAATTGAGATTTTGGAGTTCCAACATTATGGTCTTGAGATACTGAAATTCAACATTTCAGTATTTTGAGCTTTCAAAGTGTGTGTGTGTGTGTATATATATATATATATATATATACATACACACACACACACACACATATATATATATATATATATATATATACACACACACACACACACATATATATATATATATATATATATATATATACACACACACACACACACACACACACATATATATATATATATATATATATATATATATATATATACACACACACACACATATATATATATATATATATATATATATATATATATATATATATATTTATTCTGTTTGCATTTGACTTTTTCTAGATCCGCCGAGGAGAAAAACTCAATACAAAATGAAAGTACATGGAAAAAATATAAAGTTCAAAGAAATTAATTTAAATTACAAGAATTACAAAGATAATTACTACAAAATGAAATAAGCATGGTGCACCATATAAGACAAGGACAGACAGGAGGTTATACACAAAACATTGATTTTGTTATATTACTGGAAAATAGACTGAAAAATTGTTATATGGAAAGAGAGATTTTAAGAGATCTGCAATTAAAGAAAGATATTTAGGAAGAGGCTTTATTAGAAATGGGCAGGGATGTGGGACTAGAAGGTCAGGGACATGGGCACGGGCACTGTGGAAGTTGAGATTTTAATATTAAGTAAGGTTAAACTGATTTTGATTGTAGTAGCGGAAGTAATTTTAACTGATTGAGTTCCACTGCTTGCCAATGGAATTGGCAGGAGATCATCACCCACCTAAGTTTTTTAGTTTTAGTAGTTAGGATCTGGATTTTGTTTGATGATCGGAGACTGTTGAGCTGTTATATGATGGGAGTCAGTGAGTGAGACAGTGAGGGAGTTCTATCAGGTTGGGTATTGGATTGTTTGAGATTGGCTAAGTTTGAGGAGATTGAGATTTCGAGTTCCCACCATTCAAGTTTCCTCAGGTTAAATGAAAGCGATGATGGGTTTAATAAGTAATGATAATAAATCTGGCAGGAATGGTTGTAGGCAAGAGTGCAATGTCATGTTATGTTGAAGAGAGGATCGGGGGAAGGAAGGGGGAGAAAAGAGAGGAGGAGAGAAGCAATGGATTAATTGAGAATGGTAGTTTAGGAGTTTTTAATTTAGTTCTGGGAGTTAGTACATTAGTTTTTTGTTAAGTGTTTTTTTTTTTTTGTGTATGTGTGTTTGAGCTTATGATCATTAGTAACACCTAGCAGTTTTATACTTTGGTAGTACCTGTAAGGGGGTTATGAAGTGGGATTTTTGGAATTAATTAAGGTTATTTTGTAGGTGTTTGTGAGTTCTTTACTGTAGAGGTTACCTAGAGGTGAGAAGAAAGTGGGTATTTTAGATTTTTAGCTGGGTTAAGTAGGAGTGGGTGTCAGTGAACCATTTTCAACTAGTGAAAAACAATGTTGTGTGAAAAGTTTCGAGAGAGAGAGGAGGGAGGACAGATTAAGGTGGGATGGCAGCATTCGGGATGCAGGTGGTGGGGTGGGACTGACGACTGATCATTGGTGAATGATATGAAGATGGAACAGAAGTGGGGGCAGCCTGAGGAACAGGGATACCTAATGAGGACCAGTCCTGATATTCCTGATTGCCTGTTTTGCCACAGGACAGCTTGTTGCCTACCAGAAGTGGCATTGAACTTAGGCATTGAACAGAGGAGTGGCGTGAGGGTTTCAAGGATGTTAAGAAGGAATTGATGATTGATGACCATGTCGAATAGGTCCAGAAGAGTCCAGGCAGAGCAGAGTTTATTATTATTGTTGTTGTTGATTTTGTGATTGAGTCAATAAAAAGGAGGAGGGCAGTAGTTGTACTATGGTGTGGTAACTGTGCTGGGCATTGGACAAGAGAGAGTTAGAGAGGTCAGATAGTGAAGAAGTTGTTTGTGGATGCATCTTTCCATGATTTTCGCTATTGGGGACAGGATGGCTATTGGTCTATAGGTTCAGTAGGTACGGTTTCATCTCAGTTATAGTTCTATTGATAAGAGTTGATATGGGGTAGGCTATTTCTAGAGGAAGAGACTGGCTTTATTGAAGGGGGTAGGGGTGTCAAGATGCAGTTTCAGCAGGGCAGGGAAGAAGTGAGGATTGACTGGCTAGGGGTTTTTGATAGTCTCAGTGAAGAAGGAGTTAAAGGTGTTGGCTACTTCTTCTTGGCCTTTCTTGCCTGCAAAACCTGTTTAAAAATGCAGGGTTGTGTTCTTCTGTGTGTTGTTCTGGAGGTTGTTGTGGTGTTTTTTTTTTTTTGGGTGAGTAATGTTTTAGTTTAGGGCGTTTTAGTTGTATTGATTTTTATAACGTCTTGGGGGTTTTTGTGGCTCTCCATCCAGTTCCATTCTTGGAGGCTGGTTTGATTTTTAGTTTGGTATCACTAGTAAGGTGCTATGCGAGTTTGGTTCTAATTTGTCTATGTGTGGCATGGGGTGAGTCAAGTATCTTAAGGAATGTGTCATTGAAGTGGGACACACTGTCTGAAAGAGAAAGAAATTTTTTTATGGTCCAGTTGCAGGATTTCACAAGCAATAGGAAAATAGTTGAGGGACGAATTTTTTTTTTGGCCCTAGGGCCTATATAAGCCTGGCCAAAAATGTACCCTGGCTTTCGCCACCCAAGAAAATTATTTTCCAGTGCCCCTGTCGAGCAGAGCCACAGAAGTGATCCCTGGGGTGAATTTCATATTTCCCATCCAGTCATCAAGATTTTTCTTGAAGAGTGCTAATAAGGAGCTTTGTTTGATATAGATAGGTAGTCTGTTCCAGAGTATGGGAAGTCTCTGGGACAGGAATCTATCCCTCCAGCATGTTCTGTTTATTGTGGTGACAAGGTTTAGCTCCCTAGAGCGTGTAGCTCAGAGGGATTGGGATTTTTTTAAGTGGAGCATGTCCAACAGCTCTGGGTTTGACATAGCTTTGTATGTTAGATAGAGATCGCCTCTGAGTAGGTGATATGCGACTGAGTAAAGCTGGAGTATTTTGAGACGGTCTGCGTAGGGCATCTGTTTGAGGCCAGTAATTCTCTTTGTGAGGTATTTCTGTGGTCTTTCCAGTTGTAGATGTCTTGTGAGGTACATACCAAAAGGGGCATTGTACTCTATAATGGGTCTAAAGAGTGATGAGTAGAGGGGAACAATGACCTCTTTTTCTGGATGAGAAACCTTTTGTGATGAGGTGAGCCACATAGAAGGATTTCCTGACCACTGTGGTGATGTGATTATCAAAGGAGAGACTACTGTCCACCTGTGTCCCAAGGTCTCATCACATTTTTGGCGTTAAGTTGACTACCATCTATGTGGTAGTTCATATGGATTGATTTACCTTTAATCGAATGGCACTAATATTGATGCTGACAGAAAATGATAAACGTCATGCACGTTGACATACTGCTAACCATACACGGAGCATCAATTTCAGCACATGCAAATACCTTAGAACAAAATTAAAAATAAAATACTGTTTGTAGCGGGGAACTCCTCCTGCCGCCCCACACCACCTGCTAATTATAGATTCTAACTCAGATTGCAGAATTCTCAGGAGGAAGACAAATTCCACAACCATGAGAATCATCCAATCTGCTTTTGTTGAAAGGTATCGACCATCTGTTTAATCAACCAAAATGTGTCAACTAAATAGATGAACAAAACTGCTGTTCGACAAAAGTAGTACTTTGTGTATTTATAGCAACTCCACAGTCATACTGCAGTGAGAAAAAGTAC
Organism: Protopterus annectens; assembly: GCF_019279795.1. Taxonomy (NCBI): domain Eukaryota; kingdom Metazoa; phylum Chordata; order Ceratodontiformes; family Protopteridae; genus Protopterus; species Protopterus annectens. The sequence goes on along the minus strand of NC_056748.1, from coordinate 1,136,933,113 downwards.
AAGCTCCATTACCACTAAAACTGTCTTCACTGAAATTACTTGATTGTATCAAAGGTCATTGAAAATGAGTTAGTACAGCAGTCTGTATGCTTAGCCTTCATACTTTTGGCTAGCAAACTGGAGCCTGAAATATGATTTAGAGCCTGCCTGTGTCCATTACAGATGTAGAGGCCAAACCAGGGGTTAATTTCTAGTTCCACATGCAGTTGTCCAAATTAGAGAGGAACTCTACTTATCATGGATGAGGAGTCTGTTCCAGAGAAGGGATAGCCTCTAGGAGTACCTCACCAAGAAGATTACTGGCCTCAAACATATGTCCTATGCAGCCCGACTGGAAAAACTCCAGCTGTACTCAGTCGCATATCGCTTACTCAGAGGTGATCTCTGCCTGACTTACAAAGCCACGTCCAACTCAGAATTGATGGACATGCTCCACCTAAAGAAATCCAAGTCACTGCGAGCCCCTTACTCTAGTGAGCTAAACCTCACCACAACAATAAATAGAACATGCTGGAGGGATAGATTCCTGTCACAGATACTCCCCATGCTTTGGAACAAAATTCCTAACTACATTAGGCAGAGCCCCTCACTAACGCTCTTCAAGAGAAACCTTGACGAGTGGATGGGTAACAGAAAATACACCCCTGGGATCACATCATTGGTTCTTCTTGACAGAGGCTCAGCAAAAGCTGACACACTCTGGCTAGGCTTATAAATGCCCTGGGGCAGATAGCCTAGTACCTACCTATGAACCTAAGACAGAGCTCTCTCTCTCTCTCTCTAGAGAGCGCAGAATATGTCTGCTGGTAGGTTTGCTACATCTTCTGACTCCATAATAATGAGCTCTGCACACAATTATGTATTGCCTTTGAGATTTTGGACATAAAGAACGTCTTGTGGTTGTCTTTAGCCTGGGAGGGCAGATTTGTCTCAGTTTTGGCTCTGGTAGACTATTTGTCCTTTGAGTTGTTTGTTCAGTTTGGAGTACCTGTATCCTGCTGGGCGCTACACTTCCTAATGTTCGCCATGATTTTCCTGCTGGGCGCTACACTTCCTAATGTTCGCCATGATTTTCCTGCTGGGCGCTACACTTCCTAATGTTCGCCATGATTTTCCTGCTGGGCGCTACGCTTCCTAATTTTCGCCATGATTTTCCTGCTGGGTGCTACGCCTCCTAATTTTCGCCATGATTTTCTTCCTTTTCATCCTTTTATTACATAGCCTATTGGATGTGGTGATTCCACAAGGGTGTTCTTTTTAAGTTGGTTCTGTATTTGTTCCTGAACATTCCAAGGTTAGCTGGGATTCTAGGTTTTAGCTTTACTTCAAAGGAGACTATTTTGTGGTCTGACCTTACGAGAGAGGGCATTACACTAGGAGGGTCTGCAGTGTTCTCCCATATTAGTGAGGACTAGATCCAATATGTTTTTGCCCTAGTCAAGAGTATTGACAATATTGTCCAGGGTGTTTATATTTGTTTGATCACAATATTATAATGAAAGTCAGGAAAAAGTCGTACTCTGTAGTGACTGAAGCTTAAATTACTTTTTCACACAATTACCAAATATACAAAGCAAACACATATAATGCATACCTTCTGAAATTGAATTAATCATTTTTTGTGCAGCAGAATGTGCCCCAGTTCTATAACAGACTAAATGAAAAAGGTGAAATGCATTTCGAAATGTGAGACGAGCATAGATATTTTTCCCATAAAATGCATATATTAAATTAAAGTTCATGCCCAGAGTTAAATTTTTAGGCAGAGTTGCCTTTATTAATACAAAATTGATGAGTGCTGAAATTACCTAATTCACTGAATAAAAATGTAATTCCTTTAAAAAGCATGGTGTATTAAATTACCTACAAGTACTAGCATAAATGGAATAAAAGCATATACTTTTTAAACAATGGAAAATATTTGTACATAAATGTCAAATTACACATTTAACAGATACAACTTCTCCTTGTATATAGATCTCTTACTTAGTAGATAGAAAGAATCTCTAAGAAGACAAGTTTAGCAGAATGAAACCTATCCACTTACTTTATCTTAATTGAGTGTTTAACCAAGCAATCAGTGGCCTATTCTGGTAAAGTACAGGTAGGAAGCTCTGACTACGGCCCAGGTGACCTGAGATGTAATCAAGAGTTGGGCAACTGATGATACAGGGAAGGAAGAAAGGCATTCCTATCTTGAGGAAGGGAAATAAGTAGGAAGATCTCCCACTGAGCCCTACTGATGGTCCGCCTGCTCTGGGTTCAGGGCAGGAACATCCTTGGGCCACTATTAATAGCCTGCGCAACCTGACAGTGTGTGCAAGACATCAGCAACTTGGGGGAAGGAGAGAATGAATTAACATAAAAAGTCCCCGTTGTGCACTGCAGGATAAACGTACAGTGACTAGCCCCTCTCTCTCCCTTCCTCCCATAGGTCCCAATTTCCTTACCAATCCAGTGGGAGACCCACCCATAGGATAGTACTGAGTGAGGAGGTTCACCATGCCTCCTCCTCAATGGATTCCTGATTCACTTCCCACTCTGTGGATGTCCCTCTTGAGGGAGTAGTATTGGACAGGAGATGGAGATTTAGAGGTTATCAAGCAAGCCAATGGTCAGCTCCAGCCAGAGACCAAAAAAATATGTAAATAGTTCAGAAAAACAAATACATCATTTTGCTTCTCTGTTATATTCAGGGAATACACACACAGTAAATTACTGCGGATTAGTAAGAGGTGGATGATGTCATAAGGGCTACATGATACAATGTTATGGAATCTTGGAGACTGAGCTACAAAATGAAGATGTGGGGGGAGTAAAAGTAAATGTGTACAGGAATATGGCAATTCATAGAGGTCCAGCTCTTCAAGAGGGAGTAAGGGTGTCTCTGCTTCACAAAAAAAACTGAAGTGAAATGGAGATTAATGTTGGGGAGTGATGTCATTGTGAACTTTACCAAGAATCATATTTAGTCCAGTGGTGACTGATGAGTTCAAAGTGAAAGGGGGGGGGGTGCACAAAGCAGCTGAATAGTTGGAGTTAATTGGAATGAGGTGGGGCTGTATCACAGGTTAACTAACATTATCTGTGATCAAACCAATGGAGTTCAGTCATTTCAATCTACAGGCTAACTCAGTATCGACTCACTGTATCTACTTTATTGATTATATGCAAATCAAATGTCTAGTTGTAATCAACAGGACCAACATTAAGATGAAACAGTGCCCTAGATAAAGAACTGCACAGGACCTCCCATATTACATACTGCTCCCCATTTTACCTCCCCAGTGCCCCTACCCCATTTCATCCATCATGACCCACACCATCCAGTTAGATTACTCCATTTTTCACACTGCGTTTTGCCTTTATTTCCTCCATCCTTGTCACACACACACAAAAAGAGAGAGATATGTTCTATGTACACTTTTGGTGTTATACTAGTATGAAAGTAAAAGCACAGATGACCACAGCTATATATTATACAGCTACTGTTCATGAGAAGGAAAACACAAAACACCTGGCTAATACCCACACAGAAAAAGGGAATATATTCAGACTCACAAAAGAAGGAATCTCAGCCAAAAACTCAGAGAATGAAGTATCATGAGATGGGAATACTGCTCACTATGCCACTCTGCCAATGATCAGGTGATATTATATAATCCTCTCCAGACTACCACTGATGCTTGACTGGGTTAGAAAGTCAAAAAATATGTGCCAAATTGCTTCTTTCAGATACACGCATACAGATCCAGATACAGATCCCATACACGCACAGTAGTTACCACAGACAGCCCCCATACCCATCAATTGCAGCCTTTTTGACTGTGCACTCCTCAGATGTCCATTTATTTTTAAAAACAGCCACAGTCATGTGTTTACTCTGGCTTCTCACAAATGCATACCAGTTCTGCAAAGTTAGAATGCTGACTGCTTAACTTCAACAAATGACAAAGATCAGCCACTTATATTCACCAACAAACATACTACATGATTACAAGCTTGACCATATTGTATCTAAGCAGTTATACCCACTTTTGTGACTGTACATCTCTCAGATGTCTACTTGTGATAAAATAATACTCACATAAAAAAACATTGTCTATTCACACAAACAGAAGCCACAGAAAAATATTTTGTCTATTCACACAAACAGTACCCACAGATAAGTATTATAAGTTGTTTCAAGCAAATACACATTAATCCTGCAAAAACAAAATAAGTATTTAACTTGAGAAAATTACAGAAGTATCAGTCGCTCTCAACCCCAAACTATCCTCATACCCAGAAATGAATGCCAAATTTGTTGACTGTGTTCACCTCAGATGCCACAGTGTAAGAAAAAAAAACAACTGGACCTAGAAATTTAATTTTAACCCCCCACACACACATACACAGATAGATGTCCCCATCAATTACAGCAAATTCTGTATTTTGCTTCTGTCAATCATGCAGTGTGCAAACCACAGCAAACCCCCTGCATGTGCACACGTGGATACATGTGCAAACACACACACACAGATATGCCCACCAATTACAGTAATCTGTATGGCTATGTTCCCTTCAGATGTCATAATGAGATCAACTGACTGAATAAATACATAATTGTAGTATGCATTTAAGCTTGCTACTATCACAACCAGAAAAAGCAAAAATTGCAGCCTTTCCCTTGCAGACTAATACACACAAATATGACTGTGACATCCAATTAATATCAGACCTGACTGCCACCAATGATATGACTTCATCCACTTGAAACCCAGGTCAGTAATTAAGGAGCCTCAATCCTCACAACAGACCCCAATGTGGGAGCATCATGGAAAACACCAAAGCACACAAGAGTAGAATTCCACAATTTCCATTAAAAGCACAACAGGAACACACTAATTTTCTGGTACTGGACTAAATATCTCTACACTACAAATGTAATCCCTTATCATATACTTCAGAGCAATGTGTTTCAGTTTAAGACCTCTAACTCATTTACACACAAAATAAATTCAAATCTCTCAAACTCAAACACTTATGGGAAGCCTGACAAAGATTTCCAGCTGTTCCCCCTCCCCAAATCAAATAGTAAATGTTACCATCAGAGTTAGACAGGTCTACATGCCCTTCAAAGGATGATCAGTTATTAAAAATTAAACATCAAGTTAAATGATAGCTATGACCAGAGGCAGCCAGGCATTTGAGGTGACCTGGGGAGCATCAAACAGGTATAAGCACTCAATTAAAGAATACACTGATTGCCCAGCCACAATGTAAAGTAATGAAAAACATTTAATAGGTAAAATGATTACAAGAATGTAAATGAATAATTTTCAATACATCAGAATTCAGTCACCAGAAATATACAATTAAACTGTAGGTTAGAAGTCCATCATCTTAGAAAACCTCTAAACTAAACTTTCCTAAACTATAAAATACTGTCCCTGATGTAATCTAAAACATAACAGCAAGGCAAAGGCAGGATTGCAGTTTTTGGTGAGTCCTTTTTCTTGGGTATAACTGCAAAGTACTGTAATTGTAACTCTTAGCTTACCTTCATCTGACTTCAGCAGTCTCTTTTATAGTCCAGGTTAACAGCCTCAACTGTCTTATTTTAAAAATAGCAATCAGCTGTTTGAGAAAGTTTTTTCCTGTCAGTCATCTGTTCAAATAATCACCTAGCAACCAGGAACATTCTAATGATATCACCTACTGATTAGCTGATTCTCCACAGACATTATGTACTTTAGAATCTGCTTCACAAACGTGCAATTAGAAATGTATCAAAATACTGACAGATTCTTGAAACATTTCGTATAAACAGGGAAATAAGTACTCAACAGTTTAAAAAACGTATGATTTCACAATTAGACATGCTCCCATACAAGTTAATCTAAATATACACAAATTTCCTGCTAGACATGCTAACACAGATGACCTAGTAATTCATTTTAAACCCCATACACAAGCACAGATGTCCCCATCAATTACAGCAAATTCTATATTTTGCTACTGTCAGAAGCATACAGTGTGTGCAAACCACAGAAAACCTCTTGCATGTGCACACATCGGTACATACGTAAAAACACACACACAGAGCTATACCTACCAATTACAGCAACCTGTATGGCTATGTTTCTTTCAGATGTCATAATGAGATCAAATGACTGAATAAATAATACATAATTGTAGTATGCATTTAAGATTGCTGCAGCCTCTCCCCTGAAAACAAACACAAACATACACAACTGTGACTATCAGGTACAGCCACTTCTATGACTGTCTATACCCCTCAGATGTATCACTGTAATCAAATGACTAAGTAAATACCTAAGTAATTACAAAACAGGAATGCAGATTTTCAGCTTACTGCTGTCAGAGTACAGTATGTAGCCCAGTAATATAGACACATTTCATACAAATATATATATATATATATATATATATATATATATATATATATATATATATATATATATATATATATATATATATATATATATATATATATATATATATATATATATATATATACACACACACACACACACACACATATATATATATATATATATATATATATATATATATATATATAGTTTACTATTGTTTATTTGAATGGAAATGTACCACGATCTCTGGGCAGATGGTCAGTTTCCACTTATGCGAATGCAGTTGTGCAATCGCATAAGTGGAGTCGACTATCTGGTGCAAAAGTGCTTGTGCATTTGATATTCTGTTTTTCAGCACATTGCAGCCGATAGAATGTCTTTCGCACAAACAATAGTAAACATATATATATATATATATATATATATATATATATATATACATATACACATACATACACACACACATGCATATACACACACACACACACACACACACGTCTCATGCAAATCATCATGTCATATATTTGGAAAACTGCTCTAATTTAACCTCTCACAAAACAGACCAACCCAAAACACATCTCTCATTTCTATTCAATATCCATCACCCCAATTCTGTGCAAATGTATTGAAAAGATGGGCTACACCAAACTTCCTATCATCCAAGCAGTACCACATTCTCTCCTCCAAACAGCACAGATTCTGGAGTAGTACTATTAGCGCTGTGGTTCTTAACAGATGACATCATTCATTTCACCCATAAAGTCATCCTTACAGGTATCCTATTTAAATTCCTGAAAAAGCCATTTCTCTGAGTTGACCACTATAGTCTCCTAAACAAGCTAATTGAATAGGTATCAGCTCAGACAGCACTCGCCAACATCAAAACTTCCTCACTCACAGATACTTTATAACTAAAATAGGCTCCTATCAGAATATTCACCCATTATCAAATTGTACCTCAACGATCTGTTCTTCCCCCAACAAATCATTCTCAACATAGATGGCAATCTTTTACCAGTTAAGGCAAAGAGATACAGAGTACACCACCACAATTAAAATGTTCCAACTTTAATAAATGAATTAAAAAACTGTCACAAAAGTTTAAAAGCAGATGAAGCATCAAATGATAAGCGCTTTCTGCAGGATTACCTTCTTCAGATCATAACTTCCTGTGCTTCATTCCACATCCTTAAAAAAAGATTCACCAATCAGGTTAATTCCTTCATTATTAGTTCCTCTTGACAGAGACTGTCAATCACTTGCCTAGAGGTAGGCAAGCCTCCATTTTTAGCCAATAGAAAGGTGTTTCTGCTTCAGAATAGGTTTCAATGGAACCATGGCATTTAAGCCTGGGGGCAGTTGGCTCTTAAGTTGTTTATCCATCCAATTTCATGAATTTCTGTGTTGTTGTGAACATCCCCAGCTCTATGTCCTATTGGCGCACATTTTATAGCTTTAAAGCTAAAGTAATGGGTTGGGTTCAAGTTGATGTGAGATGCCAGTGCAATTTTTATATTCTTCTGTCGAATATCTCATAAATGATGTAAAGCCCTGTCTTTCAAGTGTTGATCAGTTTTGCCTATGTAGAAACAAGGGCAAAGGTGACAGCATCCTAGATATACAAGATGTTCACTGTTGCAAGTAGCTTTGACATTAAATATATAGCTCTTGCCTGTAACTGGATGGATAAAAGTGTTACTATTATCTATGAATTGACCGGCTTTACATCTTCCACATTTGTGAGTACCTTGTCTCAAAATGTTGATGTTTTGCTGAGGAAAACCATCTTTATTACAAAGTCTTTTGATATTTTTCTTGTTTTTGAACGTAACCCTCGGTTATTCTCCTATGATGCTTTTTATTTTATCAACTTCAGTCAAGATATTCCAGAACCTTTTAATGACATCACATACCTTTTGATGGTCAGTGGTCAGTGCTTAAGCTAAGAACATAATTAAGTTTATTTCCTTCAAAATGCCTGTATCTTGATGTGTATTCAATGTCACATGGTCAGTACTGCACCTAAAGAAATAGGGTCGTCCTTTCATTCGCATTAAGGTTTCCAGATGGATTTTAGCTGTCAGGTCATCTCTGTTGTAGCCCCTGTTGGTCAGATTTACCTCTAGTTGCCTGGACTCCTTCTGGAATGTATGATCATCTGTACATAACCTGGAGATCCACATCAGTGGATTCTCATAGATGTTCCTGCGAACAAATCCAGGAAGCATGTTGCTCCTATGCAAGAAATGCTTCTTCCAAGTGCTTGTCCTATGGACACTTGCACTTATTCCATTAACTTGATCTAAATGTAGGCTTATGTCTAGAAAGTCATTTTGTCCCTAGAGTGCTGAAATGTAAATTTAAAAAATTCTGTAGTGGTTTCAAGGTACTCAGAGAAAGACTTAAACTGAACTTCATTCCTGCTCCAGAGAATAAAAATATTGTCCACAAAATGTCCATAATACGCAATATTGTTAAACCAAGGGTTCTTATCACACAAAGCCTACGTTGATTCCCATTGTGGCAATACTACGTTTGAATAACTATTGGCACATGGGGTGCCCATGGCTACATCCCATACTTGCCAATAATAAGTACTTCCATATGAGAACACATTGTTCTCCAAGATTAGTTTGAGTAGGGAACATACCAGGTTAGGGTTCAATCCCAGTGGGGTTAAAAAATCTCTGACTGCTTCAATCCCATAAGAATGTAGTATGACTGTAAATAAAGTATTTATGTCCATTGTAACTAATAGCAGGTTAGCCCCATTTTCCATGTCTTGCATTTTCCTGGAGAAATCTTTCAAGAAGCAGAGTCTTTCCAAACTGTTTTTGCTTCAGGTATAAATGTTTTCAGTTCTTTCTCAATGTACATAGACAAGGGCTCCATTACCTACCCTCTCCCTGTGACAATGGGTTATAGGGGAGGGTTGACAGAATCTTTGTATCTTTAGCAAGCCAATTATATCTGGAATGGTAGGGTGAGTTACTTCGAAGAAATCAAACAATTCTTTGGTGATGCATCTTTCTAAAAGCAAGTCATTCAGGGTATTCTGTACATTGCTGATCATCCTGTCAACTGTACTACTATTTACAATTTTGTACGTTCAAGTCGTTGAGCAGATCATGCATTTTGTTCCTATACCAGGTGGTCTCCATTACTACAATTGCTCCTCTTTATCAGCAGGTTTGATGACCAGATCGTCCCTTGATTTCATTTCAAATAAAGCTTTTCTTTCCTCACTGGTCAAGTTATGAAAATGACCACCTTCTTTGGTGTTTCCCCTCAATTTTTCAACCTCATTTTCACACATGCAAAAAAACAAATCCACAGCATGATGGCTGACAGATACAAATGTACTGGGTTTTTTCAATGTGGGCAAAAAGGGCTGATTGACATTGTTAAAAATAGTCTTTAGAGTAACATTCCTTGCAAAAAGTTTGATATCAGTTACAAACTCATTCAAATCCGACTTTATCAAAGAAATAAACATTAGACCTTTCTCCAAAAGCTGAATGGCTTGGTGACTCAAGAGGTTTCTGTGTTATATTAACCACTAAACTCAGTTGTAGGCCTTCTGATGGTTGAACTTTTTCCTTTTCCTGTCCTTTCTAATCTCACATTTTTGCTTTGGTTCTCCTTTATAAAAAATGGAAGCTGGTAAGGGGAAGGAGGAAAAAGTAACTCATTCTTTAGGTCGAGTATCTGCTGATGTGCCAAAAAACAATCCTGTGTTGGTAAGGGACATGATGTTCATGGGAACAAAAGATGCAGAGGTGCTAAGCACCAGTTACGTCACTCTCGTGCAAACATTCAATCACAATCCAGACATGAGTTCCACCAATCGCCCATAACCATAAGTAGTACTTAACCCCTCAAGAACAAGAATGTCTTTTATGAAACACACAGACAATTCACCAAGCATACGACTTGTTAATTATCTTTGACTCAACACCCATACTACAGAAGCAACCTTCCCCTTCAAATGACAAGGATACTGGCTTGATAGTTTGAGCAAAAAACTCCATCTTCTTCTGTGAAAAAAAAATTCTATTTTCCATCTCAACCAGCCACAGTAGTCATCAGTAATGTTCTGCTCTCTTAACAAGAATACAGACTACCCATTTTCAAATCTACCTCCAAAAAAAAAAAAAAACACGAAACTCCAGAAAATCTCCAACAGCAAATGCCAATTCATTATAAACTTACCCCAGTGTAAAGATCACTGAATCACCCTCCCCCTAAAAAAGCCAACACAAAGACATAATCGACAGGATCCCTACTCTACAAAAAATGCCATGAAAAAACTCCTGCAGCCTAAGACAAAACTCATAAGCCACGCTCACTCATTACCCATAAAACCAACCTCCACAGCACTGCATATGCATTCTCCCTCAGGCACTAAATCTTTGGCAAGCTCTCCCCATCAACCTAAAGGAAATCAACACTTAATCCACATTCAGAATGCAATTCAAAAAGTACTGCTTCATCTAACCCATATGCTCCTGCTTCAGCACAAGACGGATCAGACATTCTTCTTTCCTCTCCATTGTTTCTGCTCCTCCCACAGAATTACTGAAGTTTGAACCATTTTAGAAATTAATGTAAATATTGTATTTTACTGTTAACTATAATCGAACTATAAGATACATATACAGTTTTTATGCAATTAAACAAATACTCTTGCTGCTAAAATGTCTACCTTTTAGTCAGATGGTTTGTATTTCACTACATGTAAACCTTCTGACATTTCCTTGAATGTACTTATAAACTTTTTATAAAGCTACAGACATCAATCTGATAATTTGTAAAAATTTAAAACGCATGTGAAAACATCAGGTTCTGGTGTCTTTTTACTCTGATTACTAATCACTAATTGTTCAATTTTTATGTATCTGGGTGTTCAGATATTTTCCAGTCTCTCTCGGAAACAAAATACAATGTGGTATAAATAGTTACCAATTATAGTATCATGTTTTATAATACTTGAATCATTGTACATATTTATAAATGCTGACCATGTAAAATGTTCATTTTTCATTGTATGACTTATTAGTTTAAAAGATTTAAATAAAATCTGTTGGTTATTCCACCTTCACAACATTTTCCCAAGTATCATTACTAATCCAGATCATCATTATGTACATTTTCCCTGCTCATAACCTCCTTTATACAACATTTTAATTTTCTGACCAAATCTTCAGTGTGTTTTTTGATTCCTTTGTTAAAATTATTTTTTTAATTGCCTACAGTTTCTTTCATGATAGACTTTTCATGTATTAAACACTCCCTTAACAGTCCCTTTGCAGTTAGATCATCTAATATGGATGGCTTACTACTAAAGACCTTATTAAAAGATTTTCCTCCCAACAATCCTGACATGCCCCTCTCCTCAGACAGCAAACACCCCATACATCACCCTAAAGCTCATCCCAAACTCCTACTTTCAATCGTTACTTTTTAAACTGAAACCTTTTCCCCCTTCAGTAGATAATCTCCCAGCAGAATATTTCAAGCTGCTGCTAGTTCCATAGCCTGTCCTGTGTCTCTTCTCATTAAAAGGTCAAGAAATCATACATTCCTTCTCTATGGGAAATATACTTCATCCCCTTCATAAAGGAGGAGCTTCATCTGATATAACCAGTTTCAGACCTATTGCTTTATTATTATTCCCTTTGTCAAAAATTTTGATGAAATGCATTCACAAGCAATTTCAACATATTCTTCAGGAAAAACTCCTGACCCCTACACAGCATAGTTTTAGACCCACTTTAGCACTACCACATCTTAACTTTCGCAGATACTTTTAACAAAGCAAGAGATGAAGGCAGACTTATTTCCTCTGTTTTTCTTGACCTCTCTAAAGCTTTTGATCTAGTCTCTCGCCAAAATCTCTTCTACCAACTATCTTCCCCCGGGCTTTCTCAGCCGACACAATTATGATTTAACAACCACTTAACCAATAGATACCAGTCTGTTAAATTGCTCGCCATTTTTTCTTCCTTGTCAATATTGGTGTGCCATAGGGCTTCATTCTTGGTCCTCTAATATATTACCTAACAATTTATATAAATCCTCTCAGCAAGTTTCCCTTATACAATATGCTGATGATTCTATCCTTGTATGCATTTCCAACATCCTAAGATTTCTTCAGAAAATTACTTAAGAAGCCTTTAACTCTGTCAAAAGTTAGCTAAAGAATAGTGCCCTGCTACTAAATCCCAAAAAAAGTGAATTCCTTCTCTGTCTTTTTTCCCCAAGTTCCCATTTCAGTGAAAAAAAAAAAACTTTAAAATTTCTTCCTTAAATAATAAAGTGATTGAAGTTACCCCACATGCAAACATATTCGGCATGACAATCAACAACCATCTTAAATTTGATTTATACATCCACAGCAGCATCAGGAAAACCCATCAAAAACTAGGCACTTTACACAGAGAAAAGAAATGCCTTACAAACCCTACTAAGATAACTGTAGCTACCACTTACCTCTTACCCTGTCTCCTGTATGGAGCCCCTATACTGACCATCCTACAAGCCTCACTTAATTCTAAACTTGAACAGTGCTACAACAAATCTGCCAGATTAACTTGGAACAAACCTTGCTGAACCCATCACTGTTTAGCACTAAAACCACTTAACTGGCTCAAGCTTCCTCACCAGTTATCTTGTACTTAGCTTACCTTAACCCACTAAATCATCCATACCTCATCCGCTAGCCCAGCAATTAAGCCCTTACGCCAGTACTATCTTCCAAATCATCCCCTTTGGTCAAATAATAAACAGCTTACCATCTACAAACCACAGAGAGATGTTGGGTGCAGTCTTTATTCCAATAGTGTAGCTAGAACTTGGAATAAAAATCCTAGTGTAGCAAGAACTTGAAATAAAATTTCTGTATCAGTCAGGTCTATCACACAAGTTTGTCTTTTAAAACCATTATTAAAAGACTTCCTCTCTGCCTCCTGGCTTTGTCCCTCCTCCTCATCTGGGACATAGCTCTGTAACACCCTTCATCACCTTCATACACCTCCTTTTAAAGCACTAAATCACTTAACCTGCTTATCCCCCCTCTAAAACATCACTTTATTGTACTTCTTAAACTACTATACCTAATTCTAATTAGGATAACCAAATTACTATTCCATGACTTCTCTGTTAACACTCAGACTTGTATCTCTCTTCTAATAAGTCAATCTGTTATATTTCTTAAATTACTCCTACCTTTCTTATATACCCCTCTTCTATTTGTAAAGTCTCAATACAGTGCTTGTAAATTTAATGTTTGTGTTTATCAATACAAATTTTATTATACTGACTATTATGCTGTGTACTCAGTGAAACTACATTATAAAAGTTGGTGTTGTAAATACTGATTACATTAAATATGATACTTTGGAGTTTTTCTCCACAGGCCTACACTGAAAAAGAGCACCTGTGCCCAGTCAGACTTTCCCAGTAAACAAATGCTAGTAAATAAATTAATAATAAATAAGGTTAGCATAAGCTTCATCTGAATTATACAGTGCATTTAATTATTCATCAATCACACTTTTCAATTCCTGGAGTAAAACACGTTTTAAATGCTGCAGTGAATTCTTAATGCCCCCAATATTAACTGTAAACCAACACTCTAAACATGGAATTACAGTTATGCAGTTCTTAACAAATACACAGGCAAAAATAGTGTGTTCTGCATCAGGCATATGGTGTTCTTCACATCCCACAACCTTATTTTATTATGCTCAACCGGAGGTTGCTGCACCTTAGAGAAGAGGAAATCACTAACAGGGAAAGAATTCCTTTCTTTGAGAGACTAGAGTCTCAGGGAATTTAAAATAAAATATACTTTTTTCACTCAATACAACAAAAGCAAACTTTTTGTACTCAAAGATTCATGAGCAACTACAGCATAGCGCATGACACTAAATTAACTGCAATCTGTTTTTATGAGAGAAAATAGAATAATCTTTAACTAATAAAAACTGATAAGAATAAACTATATTTAATTTGTCCATTACATCTAATAATAGGCTACCCATTATTAGATGTAATGGAAAAATGTGCTGTGTAGATGTTAACTGCTGATCACTGCAAGCGCTTGCCGAATTTCCCAATGAAATTAGTGGCTAACCATTTCTTCTTCTACTCCACAACTAACAGGCATGCATCCTGAACCAGAACATTCTAACTTGGATTTTTACATAAAAGTTGGTGTTTCTATATCTTTAAATTTTCATTCTAAAAGAAAAATCCGCACGTACATTGTAAGCTCTGCATTTTACAAATAAAATGGTTGAAAGTTAAAGACTTTTTTCATTAAGGGATTTGCCCCCTTTGAGGCACACATCCAGATTCACAAGTAATACATTTGTTCATATAGAAAATAACAGACAAATGGTTTAGCTACCTCGTGTAGAGAACTGTATATCATAACAAAAGTATAGAAACCAGTTCCTAGTGTCCCACAAATCTCATCTCATACACTCCAATATTTTGGATAATCTTATAAGTTTATTCTATCCAGGTTGCAGTAATCCATGGATGGATAAATTTCTTCATTAATTTAACTTACTGCTTCAAAATATAGATACATCTCTTGTACATTTTTTATAGAAATTGAATATTAAATATACTATCTTGTTTTACTCACTTGTCTTTTAACATTCAAATTCTCTGTTATGATTCTTGAAGCCTTTTATTTAAATAGTACAGTTAAGTAAAAGGGTTAGAGATGCAGTGACAGTGAATTTTGCATAAAGATCAAGGGGCATGAAGAAAGTATAGTTGTTTAACTTACAGTAACAGTAGATGTTCAAATAATCACTGCTGCAGTAGCCTTACCTATATGGGTTACATCCTGCCAAGGATATAACAGGCGGCCAGCTTTCAAAGCATCAGGGCACCTTCCATTCACCAAATCCATTGGGCAGCTCAAACTAAAAGACATGTTTGGGGCACAAAGCCCTTCGGAGTTTTTGTGCTGACAGAGGGATGCAGAGTCCTGAAAGGACAGTGCTAGGAAGAGCAAAAAAACGCAGCTTGGTATAAACACCACACCAAAAAGGTGGCTACTACAACAGTAATCAAACATCTACTATGTTCATACTGATCACTAATGCAGTAGCCTTTAGCTATATGGGTAGATTACCCTAGTTTAGTATATTTGGGAGGTGGAAAGAACAGTCCAGTTGCCCCTAGAGAATGATCCTTGCAAGGCCTGATTTAGATCTAGAGAAGGAACAAAGCTTATAGTGCTTTGTACATTATGTTAAGGACCAAGTTGCAGCTTTAGAAATACTTCTAGAATTCAACCCTTTCCAAAAACCAATAGATGAAGCCAAGGCTGTGGCAGAGTAGGCCTAGAACATGCCTGGAATAATTCTGCTTGAGTGGATACTAAACTTAAGAGCTGTAGACAACTATTTGGAAATGGTATGTTTTGACAAAGGATGTCCCTTCTTTTTACCTTCACAAGCAATAAACAATTGACCCGAAGATCTGAAAGATTTAGTTCTGTCAAGATAGTACCAGAAGTGTCTGTGGATATCCAGGATATGAAGTATCTCCCTCATTTCTGGCTTCTGGAAAGAAGATGAGGAAAAGGATCGTTTGCATTAAAGGAAATTCCAATACCACTTTAGGCATAAAGGAATGAGAAACCCTGTCCCTGTGGAAAATAAGGTAAGGATGACACTCCTTAATGCTTGCAGAGCTCAGAGCAATCAGTAAAACTGTTTTCCATGTTAAGAACCTCAAGGAAGCCAGGTTAACTAGTTCAGATGGAGAAGGTGTTTGTCTAAGACAACATTAAGATCCCAAGGAGGGGACACTGGTTGTCTTGGAAATCTGTTATGCAAAACCACTTTCAACAACATTTTCACATAAGAACGCATTGAAGGCGGAGGATCTGTGGGCAGACAGAGGACTAAGAAAGGCCACAGCACAGTAACTCTCACAAATATTGCAAAACCAGAGAACTACCACCACTGAATGGGTACTTGTTATGTTGTTGGCACCAACTAAAAAAAACCTTTCCATTTGCTAATATATGATTTTCTAGAAGCAGGCATTCCTGCCTCATTAGTACCTGCTGCATGTCATTAGTAAGCAGGTGCCTAAAGGCAATTAAGAACCTATCACTAGGGAGTCAACATAAGTTGATTGGGGTGTATCAAATACTCCTGTTCTTGGGTAATTGCCCATGGCCATCTCCAAAATCAAGGGGGAACCATGATTTCCTGAGCCAGAAGGGAGTCAGCACAATGATCTTGGTAGATTCTTTCTAAATCTTCAAAAGTACCCTGGATATAAGTAGAAAAGCATACAGGAACATTGCTGTGCAGGGGAAAGAAAATGCATACATCTACCAGGCCTTCTTGCAGAGAGCCCTGGAGCAGAATCTTGTCAGATGATTGCATCCTCTTCGAACAGAGAGGGCTACTCGAACTGCCTACCGATGGAAGACAGCATGATCTAGGCTCCACTCATGAGGGTCTGCCCTTGTTCTACTCATCTTGTCTGCCACACACTGTTGCTCTGATGGAATGCGGAATACCTGTAGAGTGAGTCTGTGACGTGAAGCTATACCTCAAGCTAACATGGCTAGTCTGCAGAGGTCTTATGACCTGGTTTCCCCTTTTTTCTTTTTATACTTAAATTGCCTCTGTACTCTGATGATGAGCTGAAACCTGTAATTTTGTTTAGATTGCACTTGTGTTTCCTAAATAACAATAAAGTTTTCTTTGAATCTTCTAGTTGATCTATCACATGACTGATATAGTCTGTAATAACTTGAGGTGATTGTGGGGAGCCAAAGCTGATTCACAGAGTTGAGTGCCTTGATCAGGACAAGCACCTGTTTTATATTTATGTGCTTGAGTCTGTCCTTGGTGTCCAACATAAGCTGCACTTTTATCAATCCTGAAAATACTCCCCAAACTAAATCCATGACATTTGTGGTGACTGACTTCTTTGAAACAGGGAGGAAGAAGGGGAAACCTGGATTTAGAGATATCTGTTGTCTTCACCAAATGATTTCCTTTCTGACAAACACCAGCACTGGGATCTGAACAGATAGGGGGTGTTGGTGCAGGGACCAGAGACTTCACATGAGAAGGATACAGTAGTATCTGGAGTCTTATCATGAGAATCATAGAAGCCACGAGACCCAAAATCCTTAGTATTCCCTCTCAGTGACCAAAGTCAGAGTTTAAAACCCTAAAATAGATCTTTTTCTTCCTATGAAAGAAAAGCTCTTTAAATTTTGGTGGCTGGTTAACTTCCTAGAACACAATCCTGTGAGATGGAGGAAAGAATGATTTTTGCACTTTCTCTTGGAATCCCAGATTGTGTAAGAGATCTCTTGCCCAAGAGAGATTCCAGACACTTTTAATAAAACTCTGCAAAGATAAGAGAGTCATTTTCTTCTCCTTTCGGTTTTTCCCAGTTAGGGGTCACCACAGTGGAACAATGGTCCGCAGAACGATTGTCAGCAAATTTTTTACTGTGTTAAGTTGCCAGCCCTGCACCCAACCTTCCACAGAAGCCACACACACACACATACACCTTGGGCCAATTTAGAATATTCAATCCACCTACAGCATGTCTTTGGGTGGTGAAAGGAAACTGGAGCACCCCAAGGAAATGCACACAACTGCAGGGAGGACATGCAGACTCCACACAGAAGGCACCCCAGCCAAGAATCAAACCGGAGAACCTATTGCTATGAGGCGGCAATGCTACAACTGCACCACAGTGGCTGCCAAAGATAAGCAAGTCATCTAATAATAGAAAAATCTGGACACCCGGCAGCCTATTATGAGTGCTACGTTAAGCTAAACACTGAACACACATTGCAGTAGATAGTCCAAAAGGAACTGATATGATCCAGGCACACAAAACCTTAAGAAACACCTGAAGTCGGGTTGAATAGGAATGTGATAAGCATGTTTTAAATCTAATGTTACAAAGAAGACTTGAATGAGGAAGAAGAGGCAACAGGTGGTGAAATGACATCCCTTTGAATTTTGGGCACGATCATAAATAGGTTTGGAAAAAATAGATGCAGAACAGGTCTGCAAGCATTTTCTTTCTTGACATTAAAAGCATTCTTGAATCAAACCCCTTTCCCACCTGGAAAGGGTGAAAGGTTCTATTACTCAAAGCTGAATCATGGTCAAATGGGGTTCTAGGCAGAGGAATGGCCCAGTTCACCACCCCACCACTCTGATGTCCTATTACTTGCCCCCCCCCCCCATTTGCACAAACTATTTTCTTCTTTGCTTTTGAAATGAAGGGAAAGATATGGATCCAATTTAAAACATTAAATACCCTTTGTCGACCAGGTTAGTCCTACTAAGCTCAGGGGAGACCCTCTGTGGTATTTATACTACTACGGAACACTTGGCCAGGCATTGGGGAACTTTCCCTTCTCTTTTGATAGCGCAGGTGGATGTAAAAGATGTCGTACCACTTAACATTAATGCAGAAAGACAGAGCCTTGGTTGAACATTTCATCTAAAGTACGACACACTTAGAAGTGCAACATCCCCCTCCCCTTCTTAAAGTGCACTGTAGTATAAGCAATCCATCTATGTGTGGGAGTAGAACCCACAGCTTTCTGAACCAAAGGCAAATAAGCTACTTGTTGCGCTACTAACACTGCTTTCCAATTCTATAGCAAATAATGATGTACATTTACTTAACAAAACAGTTGTACATTGAAAACAGACTTACCATGAGCAACAGTAAATTTCTCTTCCCTTGAAACTCACCATTCCCTGAGAATGCACTGAAACTCACCATTCATTGAAAATGCACTGAAGCTCACATACCTTGAAAATGCAACTACTCCTATAGTTTTAAAGATATTTCCCATTAAGCAGTGAAACAAAATGTATGAACCAATAAAAGGCAAATTAACCCATTAAAAAACATTTCAAGCAACTCTAATTACCAAACAATCTAGTAGTTTGTGTAGAGTATTAAGGCTGCTGTTCACCTGCAACCAAGGTACAGGGTTTGAGCCTGAATAAGGTAATTAACTTGTTATCCCTAACGTGGGCATTTCTCACATGCAAACACCTTTCAAACAAGTAAAGCAAAGCAGCAGCAATAGTACCTGTATCTGCTGAATGATCTGCTCACGTCTCTGCTTATGGTAGCAGTTAGTTCAGAAGTTTTAAACATGGAGATAATTGATGACAGAAAATGCAAGTTTATTCTTGATTCACACACAGACCACAGACATGACTGCATCCTTAAAGAACACATGTATTATTAACATTAAATGTCTGGACAGCCAGTGAGTGCCCCCCCCCCCCCAGCTCAACTACCTAGGTCATCTAGTGTTGGATCCAGCTGTGCTACCACTCCATGGGGGACAGCATGTAATGAAGAACAGGTGGAAGCAAGAGTCTGGTTTGAAGGATGAGGAATTACCCCATTAAAAGGAGGAATTTCCTCCCACTATCTGTAACCTTGATGAGTGAATCTTCAAAACCAATTTGTCTGAAAAGTGCAGTTGTGTAAAATTTTACCATAACAGTAAGTGTCCTCTTCATTGTTGTAGTATCCTTCAGACAATGATTCCCTGCCATTGGTAGCCCAATGTCCAGCCAGTATACCAAAGCCTAAGTATTTATGGACAGAGTATGTCACACGCATGCTCCCCACTCAAGATGTAGAGCATAAGAGAGATGTACAGATATACATACTTCAGAAATGAAGAGCCCCACGAGGAAAAACAGTCCTAGGAAGGAGGAGGAATATCTGCATCCAGAAAGAAAGGAAAAGAGCTGAAGGGTGGGAGGGTGGCCTAATGGTTAAGGTGTTTACCTTACAAACACAAGGCACAGGGATTGAGTCTGACAAGGGATGATTGGCTAGGCTTACAATGGCTTGCAAAGGCAGTTAGCCTAGTACTAACCTATGAACATATAAGAGGAGGTGTGAGGGAGTGACTAGTGCAACAGTGAAGAGGAGGACCTCTACTGGTATGGTAAGATTTTACACAACTGTACTATGTCCTTACATATCACTGTTACAGTATTCCTCACAAAAGGGAGAATACAAAAGCTCAGGAGAAAGCTTGGGAGGAGGAAGACCCAGATGAGATGCCCAAAAACCCATGCAGGATAGCTCTGGCAAAGCCAGCTCTTGCTCTAGAAGTAACATCCAATTTGCAAAGCAGCAGCCTCAAGAATGGAAATGGTATCCAGTTCTTTGAAAAAAAAGCACCAGAGGATACAACAGCCCCAGCAGAATGAGCCTTTACAGAGGCAGAAAGTTTTTCCCATGAAAGGATTGACAAAAAAGAAATGGCCTTAGAGATCCATGATGAAATGGTTTGCTTAGAAACAGCCAAACCCAGAGATCTGGGATGAAAAGAAAAAAGTTGCTCCAACTTGCAAATGGTTTTAGTGTTATCTAAATAATATCTGTGCTGCCTATACAAATTTAAGATGTGAAGGACCTTCT
This sequence comes from Protopterus annectens, assembly GCF_019279795.1. Lineage (NCBI taxonomy): Eukaryota > Metazoa > Chordata > Ceratodontiformes > Protopteridae > Protopterus > Protopterus annectens. The sequence continues at coordinate 1,136,912,249 of NC_056748.1, read as the reverse complement.
CACTAGAGGACTGTGAAGGAGGAAAGGGGGGGTGGCAAATTAATAGTCTGATTACGAGACAATATATTAACCACCTTGAGCATAAAAGATGGATTAGTACAAAGAGAAATTCTGTTGCTATGGAAAAAACACACAAAGAAGGAACAGCAGTAAGAGCCTGCAGTTCAGACACTCTCTTAGCTGAAGTAATGACCAAAAGAACAGTCTTCCATTCACAATGTTGTAAGGAAGCAGAACAGTAAGAGCCTGCAGTTCAGACGAACAGTCTTCCATTCACAATGTTGTAAGGAAGCAGAACAGTAAGAGCCTGCAGTTCAGACGCTCTCTTAGCGGACGTAATGACCAAAAGAACAGACTTCCATTTATAATGCTGTAAGGAAGTAGAAGCTGAAGGCTCAAAAGGAGCCAGAGTCAATTTTTCAAGTACAAAATTAAGGTCCCAGGAAGGTGAAATAGGCTTCCCGTGAGGCCCAATATGAAGGATGCCTTTAAGAAATTGCTTGACATCAAACCTAGAGACCAGAGGAGTTAATGGCAATCAAGCAGAAAAAATGGAGAGGTGAGCTTTATCACAATAATAACCATAACCCAGCATGTTGTAATTCACACAAATAAGAGAACTAGAAGGATCTCCACAGAAATTGGTTACAAGCAAGGCACAAGACAGAAAATCTCTTGCATCTGGACAAATAGGATTTCCTGGTAATGAGTTTCCTGGCCTCCTCTCCTGCAGGACTAAGCACACACTCAGAAAAAAAAAGGTGCCTAAAAGGGAACAAAACCTTATCACCCACAATGTCAGTTGAAGAGTGGACAAGTGAAGATGGATAAGAGACCCTTTGTCTTGTGCGTAGGTCCACCCCGTGAGGTAACTTGCAATGACTTCCCATGGTTAGGTGCAGGAGGAGGAGGAAATGTCAAGGTCAAAAAGGAGTCATCAACAAGATTTTTGGGGATTCTTGCTCAATCAAGCAGAACCCTCAGAAGTACAAGAAGGAGTAGAGAAACACCCCCTTCCAGCAAAGAGAAAGGGTGTCTACCTTCCAGGCCAGAAGACTTGGGAGTCTGGTGCAAATAAAAAAATAGAAAAAAAAGGAAGTGACCTGTTCAAAGGGAAGGCAAACACCTTTACTTGAGGAGTATCCCACTAATAGATAATGTCCAGAAACACATTTCTGTGAAGCATCAACTTGTGACCCTGTGTTACGGCCCAGTCTGCCTTTATGTTCTGCTCTGAAGGAATGTAAAGGCCCTGAAGTGTCATTTGATACTGGACAGCTAGACACCCAACTTGAAGAGCCAGGCTACAAAGAAGGTAGGACCATTACCTCCCTTGCTTGTTGATGTACCACATCACTGTGGTATTGCATCTTGAAGAGCCATGTTACAAAGAAGGTAGGACCATTACCTCCCTTGCTTGTTGATGTACCACATCACTGTGGTATTGCATCTTGAAGAGCCAGGCTACAAAGAAGGTAGGACCATTACCTCCCTTGCTTGTTGATGTACCACATCACTGTGGTATTGCATCTTGAAGAGCCATGTTACAAAGAAGGTAGGACCATTAC